>NC_142089.1:62708129-63021013 GCF_054644295.1 Miniopterus natalensis | reverse complement strand
CTTATTATGGACAAGGCCCCCTAATTTAAATTCTTCTGAGCAGAAGTTTATCTTGAGCCCAGAGGGTCTCAGTTGCCTTTAGCTCAAAATAATCTACATACCATAAAGGTACATATAGGGGTGACTAGTTCTGAACCCCTACAATATATGCCACATCATCTTTATCCACTCATCTATTGATGGACACTTAGGTTGCTTCCATATCTTTGCTAATGTAAATAATGCTGCAGTGAACATTGGGGTGCATATATCTCTTCAAATTAGTGTATTTGTGTTTTCTTTGGATAAATACCCAGAAGTGGAATTGCTAGGTCCTGTGGTAGTTCTGTTTTTAATTATATTTTATTTTTATTGTTGACATTATTACAGATGTCACCCATCCCTCCTCCCCTTTGCTCCTCTCCACACAGACCCCACCCTCCCCTTCCTTTGGCCCTCACCACATTGTTGTCTGTGTCAGTGAGCTATGCATATATGTTCTTTGGCTATTCTTTTCATGGTTTTTCTTAACAAATCTCCATACTGTTTTCCATAGTGGCAGCAAATTGAAGATAATGCAAATAAATGGATAGATAGATCAGTCTCATGAATTGGAAGAATTAATATTGTTAAGATGTCCATAATCCCCAATGCAATTCCCATCAAAATACCAATGTCATTTTTCACAGAACTAGACCAAAGAACCCTAAAATTCCCATGGAACCACAAAGGACCCTGACTAGTCAAGGCAATCTTGAGAAAGAAGAGCAAAGGTGGAGGTATCAAGCTCCCTGATTTCAAACTATACTACAAAGCTATAGTGTGATCCAAACAGTATGGTACTGGCATGAAACTGGACACATAGATCAATGGAACAGAATAGAGAACCCAAAAATAAACCCACACATATAGGGTCAATTAACCTTAATATCCTTTTAATGTTGAGCCCATCTGTAGTGCTGTCTCCATGCATGAAGTTGGTCATTTGATCTATTTTCTTCTCAGTCTAGCTAGTAGTTTAGTAATTTTGCTGTTGTTTTTCAACAGTGCACCTTTACTTATTGATTGTTCTCTATTTTCTATTTTATTGACTTCTTGTACCTTAGTTATTTTCTTTCTTTATCTTTGGTTTTGATTTTCTCTTGTTTTAGCTTCTTGAGGTGGACGCTTAGATTATTGTGTTTTACTCTTTCTAACACAGACATTTAAATCTATAAGTTTCTTTCTAAACACTGGTTCGGCTACATCTCATATATTTAGATATACTGATTTCCATTCAGCTCAAGATATTTTTTCCCCAGCCTACCTCTAGTTTGCTTTTCCTGGAAGTACTGAGTCTTGGAATTACTATCCATAGGACTAAAAAAATTTTATTTCAATCATGTATTTCGTTTATGCCTAATAATTTTAATAGGTCTGATCCTTTTTCTGAGAAAATAGGAATGTGTGTTAGTTTTAGTTTTTTCACATGTGGAATTTGAACCTAATACTTTATTGATCTAAAGAATGAACTAGAATCAACCGTTTTCCTGTTTTTGCCAGTGTAACACCAAATGGCAAGTGAAAATCTTGAAATGAATTAAAGTACAACATTTTAATAATATTTCAAATATAGTATGGGATATATGTATGTGTGTATTTTTATTCAAGGTAAGCACATCTTAAAATATTGGGGCTTTCTTAAATACTAAGCTAGGGCCAGCAATAGGTAGTACTCTCCTCATATGTCCTGATAGATTTTCTTAACTGATGGTTGTACTGCTTCTGCCAAGGCAGGTGCATAAGTGGAATCTTTCTCATTAATTCCACTTCCAAGTAATTTAATGAACCCATTTTGCCAGTAAATAGCTTATCTAAGTCAGAAACTATAACGAGTAAAAAGTTCTCTGTTTTTAATCTAATTAAACATTTCTATATTCATCTTTCGGAATTCTCTAATACTACTATGAAAATGTAAATATAGGAGGTCTTTTAAATTTTAAAAACACATAATACCTAGTAATTATATTCATTAGACTCATGGCTTTAATAAATACATGGAAATGAATTTTAATATTTTTAATATTTTGAAAAGTCATAGCTTCTCAAAAACAGCATTTACTCATAATTAGCATATTAAATATTTGGATTAATATTGTATTTTACACCCCATATAATTTCCTCATAGCCGCTTAAATCATATGTAATTTAGAATTTGGTTCACTTCAAAATTTGATTTTCTCATGTACTGAAGAGAATTATTTACTAGGCAAATTAACACTGTTAATATCAGGATTTTTTTGTTGTTGGTTCACTTAAGGAGCTGAATTATTTTTAAGAACATAAGTAGCATCATTTGCATATATATAAAATTAATGTACAGATGAGCTTCATCTAATATTAAAGTGCAGTCTCTACTTTGAAAACATTTTATAGGCAATCAGTTTGTAGTCTTATATTCTTATATACTTTGAAACCAATCAAACTACTTTTACTTTTAAATTCTGGCTAACATGTCTTTCACTAATTCATAGTGGCCTACTCCCTCCCCTGTTTTCAATCAACTTTTTGTGTAGGTTATCAAATATATCCATGCATTGGACATTTCCTTCCTTAACATTTATGGTGACTAGTGTAAAGGTTTGTCTTTCCTTTTTCACTGTGGACCTTGAAGCCAAAGTAAGCAGACATTGCATAACACTGAGCTCAACTACACTGGATCGAGGAGGATTGGGGGAGGGAGGGGAGAGAAGCCAGTAAGGTACTTTCCTTTGGGAATACCCCATAATCTAGTGCCAAGTTCATTCCAATTCACAGCCTAGGACAATAAGGATTTGTCTTTGTTTCTGCAGCACTTCACAGTCAGTTTCTAAGATTTTTAAAAAATTTTCCTAGGAGAGAGAGACTCTTCTCTGCCATTTTCTGCTGAGATTTATTACTTTTTTTTTTGCTGTGGATTTCTTTTGTTCAGGAGTAGTTATAAGCTAAGTGTAAAAAATGGCTAATTGAAGCTATTGACATAATTTTTCTATTCCACACGCTTTAGTAAGTATAGAAAATGATCTTATTATCTGTAGCTTACTGTAAAAGCATGCTTTTATGATTTTTAAACATAATTTTGATAATCATCCTTAATGAAAAAAATGTTTTTGTAACACAATAAAAAATTGGTTTTTTTTTTAATTACTGTTTTATTTTTCTCTATGCATATTGTCTCTTTTTCTAGTTATCATAACAGAGAAAATTTTCTGTCTTTGTAAGTTATCTTACTGATTAAAGTTTAGCCAAATTAATAGCTAGAGGAGACTAAGTGGAAATCAAGAGAGAACTATTTTGAAAAGTAAATTTGTCTTTCTTTCACACAGGCCTTAACGGATTATGCAAACTAGGCATGGAAGGCTGTTGTTTTAAAGATGCTGTTTGTATTCGGCACCCAGTGATTTGATTTTCCCATTGTTACATCCTTTTGTTCTCTCTCGTGCACCCAAATATTTAATATGTCTTGATGAGATAAACTATCCTATTCATTCTTATAGGTTTTCTATGATATGAGATGTTGGAGGCTACTTTTCCTGATGTTCATGGATTCAGAATAATATTGCCATTTTGAATACTGTTAATGTTATTTTGTTGTGCTTATGCTGTTTAATATACAATAGACTATTGCAGCACTTGAGAAACTCAGTGGCCACAGAGGAATGATTTTCAAGATGCTAACATTTGGGCCTATCAGAAACCAAAGGCAGCTTGTTACTCAATTGCTCTCTCATGAAAAGCATTTAGTGCTTAACTTTTAAATAATAAAGGGTAACAAAAATTAATTGTTTATTGATGTAGTCTCAGTCATGAATGAGAGGGATCAAAATAAAAGAACCTGGAGGAATAGACACAATTACATTGAGCAGAGGGAAAATTGTGAAAATTTTTATTGGTATCCTCAGAAATAAGAAATGATGTTTCATCTCTAGGACAAAAGTCAGTAGGCTGTGAAAGGGAAAACTGGACAAGAGAAATTTAAAATAAGATATTGAATTAAATGTTTTCAATAGAAGAGTGGGAAGATAAAGTCAAGTAAATCTTCCAGAAAACTGAACAGAAGAACAAAGATGGAAAATGACAGTGGAAAAGCTTAGTCAATTCACTAGTTTCAGTGTCTGAAGGAGAGGCATCCCAAAGGCAGAAAAAATGATTTAAAAAAAACCATAAAATTTCCTAGACCTAAAGAACATGGGTCTCCAAGTTGCACCCTGTACAGAAATGTAAATACCAAACACAAGGCCTGTTATCATAAAATTTAAAGTTATTGAGAATAAATTTAATATACTAAAAGCTTTCAAAAGGAGAGTGGGGCACATATAAAGAAGTGTGCCTCCGAGTGAGTCTGGACATCTTGACCTTGGCAGCTTTAAAAAAAAAAAAGTATGAAATTCTGCTACTTTCCATTTTGGAGTGCTGTGCACAGCCACTGTCAGTCATGGATTCATGGTTCAGTCGTGCTAGGACAATCGCAACAGAATTTTGCCAGCACTCTTTCTGAAAGAATGCTCCTGAGTTATGGAGAATATACAAGAATTAGTAGGACATAGGATCCAGGAAAAATGAGACTGAAAAAAGGAAACCAGGGAGTGACATTCAAGTGTTACAGCTGGTTCATTTTGAACACAACACACACTTGAAGAAAGTAAGAGGCATTTCCAAGGCGGGGGGGGGGGGGGGGAAGAGTCAATTATATAATATAGTGAATGTTTAGAAAATAGTATTGGTTTTTGATAGACCTGATGGAGCTTCTGGAAAACATTAGCATAGATACATAGAGTATTAAGAAACATTTTTAAAAAGAGGCAATTATTAACTCTATGAATAATCCAACATTAGGACAAAAGAAACTGCATGATAGTATACCAGTGGCTCTGCAGGGAATAGTATCTTTGCAGCTATGCCAATGGAAAGACTATTAATTTCACTAAAAATTATGCAGTGATTATATAGTGAAGGGAGGGATAGAGTATAAAGAGCTAATTCCTCATTTACCTTAATAGAGGAGTCAGTAAATATTGCATAAAAATAAGTATATCTACAAATAGCAGAATAAGTATCTTAAAATAGAGAACAAAGAAGCATCGGAAGTGATTAAAAATTGTTATCTCTTGAGGGTGACAGGGGTCCACTGTTTTTTATAAACTCTTAGTATTTAGGGCTTTTTAAAAGTATTTGCAAATGTCCCTTTCCTAAAAGTAAAATTTAATTTTAAAAGGAACAATGGTACTTAAAATGTCAGGGAAATGGAATAATTATGGATTATAGTCAAATTTTTTACATTTTTGTATCATTTTTTTTTAGAGTTCCTGGAATAACTATAGCTACAGATATTATCTGTGGTTTTCCTGGAGAAACAGATCAAGATTTTCAAGAAACAGTGAAACTTGTTGAAGAGTACAAATTTCCAAGCCTCTTTATTAACCAGTTTTACCCAAGACCAGGAACTCCTGCTGCAAAAATGGAACAAGTTCCGGCTCAAGTGGTAAGATAGTTTTCTGTAAAGTATTATATTTAGCCAATAGCTATAAAAATGCATCTGTATTACTTACCTTAACACAGTTGGCTCGTAATACAACCCTTACGTATAAAAGATGTGGAGTTTTCCTAGTTGGGGTCGGGGTGGGGACCTTGGATAAGTTAAATGACCTTAGGCAACTAAAGTGTCACCTTTTTTTCTTTTGAAGAATGAGATTCAGATGACACAGGGAAAGAAATTTTAACTAAAACTAGTATTTGCCTATGTTTATAAAATAAATTCTTGGATGGTTCAAAATCAGGCAATATTTAAATATCTGTGAACAAAACAGGCATCATATTTATGTTGCTTTTAAGAGACCCTTTCATAATTTGTTACTGGTTTTCCTACATTTTCTATGGTATAGATTCGATGCTTACTATCTATCATCTATCTGTCTATCATCTATCTATCATCTATCTATCTCAGGTGTGTGTTGCTTTCTCAGTAAAACTCAATATAAATTTATTCTTACATGTCCATAGGTATAGTACAGTAAGATGACTTAAAATAAATGTGAAAACGTTTGAGATCCAGTAAAGGCTTTCCCAGAATGCCCCAGAAATTAATAGTTTCAAACAAATATTTAGTTTCTAGGTTCAGTAGCTAAAAATGGAAAAATGTAAATGAGCCTTAAGAGAAAGTAGAATTTTTTAACTGAAATTTTTCTACTTGGCTTCTAATAACTAAAAAATATTGTGTCCTGCCATTCATTTTCTTCCAGTGCTTTCATAAAAATATACTAAAAGGAATAGCCCAAAGCTTATTGTTGTTCTATAATGCCACATGTGGATAGCAAGCATATAACATATAGATTATTTCAAAACATGTTTTTGCACATATATATGTATATAGATATGTTTTTCCCCCAGTAAAACCGAAGTGAGTATCGTTCTTTGTTTTCCCAAAATTTTCTTCATTTTTATTTTACAAGTTTCTATGTATACAAGGATAAGGAAATATTTTATAGACAGACCATTTATTTCTAATTAGTCAATGAAAATCATATTATAGTACCATAGAAAATTACCTTTTCACAAACATAAAAAGAAGTCAATTTATTACTTTTATATTCAAATTATAATTTTTATTGGAGTACAGTTTACATACAGCTAAGTTCACTCTTTTTGGTGTACAGATCTTTGAATTTTGATAAATGTATATACACTAGCATAACTACCACTGGAAGCGAGACAGAGAACGCTTCCACCCCCACACACTCCATTTTACTCTTTTGTAGTCATCTACTCCATCTCCAGCTTCTGGTAGCCCTTATAGTTCACTCCATTCTTATTAAACCTTTACTTCTTTAATTAAAAGGTGTTTTGAACTACAACTCGCCTGTCGGGTGGAGTAGAACATTACCAGTGCCCCAGAGGGTCCCAGGATGCCCTTTGCTTTCTCACCCTCTCCCAACAGAAATCACTAGAGCTTATTTTAACACCATGCATAAGTTTGACCTGTTATTAAATTCGACATAAATTAAAGAATTCATCAGTGTTGAACGGCTTTTCTTTAACTTTATATTGGTGAGACTAGTATGTTTTTGTTAATAGCTGTAGTTCATTTTCATTGCTATATAGTGTTCCATTGCATATTAATCCCAATTTATTCATTCTAATGCCCATCATAATCTGAATCGCCAAGTGACTTGGGTATACATTAACATGTGAAATGCTGTTCTAGTTCACCAATCCTCTGTTCATCTGTTTTTAATCCGCTGTCAAGCCATCTATAATATTTGCAATTTTAGTTTATTTTTAATTTATATAATTATAATTTGATTCTTATTCATAGGTTCCAGATTTCTAGTGAAATCCTCATATTTTCTTTTGCATTTTTTGAACATATTACTCAGTTATCTTAAAGTCCATTCCAAATTCTCCAGTATCTGGATCTAACGTTGGTTTGTTTCTGTTGTTTTTTCTCGACTTTGACCAATTGTCTTCCCTTTCTATGCACATGATTATTTTTAATAAATGATGACCATTGTTTATTTTTTTTAAAAACTGTGGGGCCCTGGCCGGTGTGGTTCAGTTGGTTGGAGCATTATCCTGCACCAAAAGGTCGCGGGTTCAATTCCCGATCAGGGCACGTACCCAGGTTGCAGATTCCATCCCCAGTTGGGGTTGGGGCTCGTACAGGAGGCAACCAATCGATGTTTCTCTCTCTCTCTCTCTCTCCCCTCTCCTTTCCTTTCTCTTTAAAAAACCAATTAAAACATCCTCAGGTGAGGATTAAAAATAAATAAATAAATACATAAATAAATAAATAATTTTAAAACTATAGGTTCTCGACTATAATCTTCCAGGAGGATTTAATTTTGCTTCTACCAGGCTCTAAAGTAAAGACTGACTATTTTAATTTGTCTGACATTGACTTCTGCAACTGTTTTTCAGTCTGCCTGAGGATTGGTTTATTTCTGGTTTGCCTTACTTTTTGAATGCAGCCTGTGGTGTGCTGGTGTTTAACAACTCACTCACAGTGGAAAACATTCTAAGTTGTAGCATTTGCCAATTTCCATAGTGTAAATACTTCCACTGTGCTGGTTTCAAACTACCAGTGTGGCATCACTGGACATGGAACTGGGAAAAGATGTACACAGTCAGCTGATAAAAAGCTGGAGCCCACATACCACTGAGTGGAGCTCTTCTGTAGTGGTAACCAGGGCCTTTCTTTATAGTGGGTCTTCACTAATTTTTGTCTCCCTGGGCTCATAAGAATGCATAAGGCTCTGAGTGGTTTTTCAGCCTCTTGGTTTTTGCTTCAGCCTCTCAGCAACTGCTTATAAATTGATGAGTGCCTGGAAGGAAAAAGTGGCTCCAAGTATTGAGCTAATGGACTTCCCTTCTCTCCGGAATCTTGGTCCCTCAGGTCCTCACTGCCTTGGTAGCTTTTTGATGTTCAAACAGTACCTATTGTAAATTTTATTCACCTTTTCTTATTGTTCTTGGCAAGATATAGGTCCGATACAAGCTAGTTTGCCTTCGCCAGCAGCAGAACAGGACTCCTTGTCTCAAATCAGCTTCAGCTGCTTTGTTGTTGTTGGTCTTGCCTTTTATCTTGTAAACATAGCCCTTAGCATCTGCCTTACATGTTTAGACTTCAGACACCCAGTCCTTTTTTTTCTCTTAGATTTAGATTTTAGAGCAGTGTTAGGTTGACAACAAAACTGAGTAGAAAGTACATAGAGTTCCCATATATTCCTTGCTCACACGCACGTGTTCAGCCTCCCCAGTATCATCCCACATCAGAGTGGTCCACTTGTTACATTATCACCCAAAGTCCATAATTTACATTATATTCCACTTTTGGTGCTGTACATTCTGTAGGTTTGGACAGATGTGTAATGACCTGTACCCCCCATTGTAGTATCAAACAGAAAAATCTGCTCTAAAAATCCTCTGTGCTCCACCTGTTCATCCCTCCCTCTGCCATAACACCTGGAAACCACTTATATTTTTACTGTCTCTGCAGTCGTGCCTTTTCCAGAATATCATGTAGTTGGACTCACACTGTATGTATTCTTTCCAGATTGGCTTATTTCACTTAGTAACATGCATTTAAGGTACCTCTATGTCTTTACATGGCTTGACAGCTCATTTCATTGTAAAGCAACATAAATTTATTGTCTCACAGTTCTTGAGACTAGAAGTCCAGAGGCAGGCCCCTGCTCCCTCTGGACCATGTACAGGAACCCTTCCTTGCCTCTTCCTGACTGTGTGGTTTGCTGGTAATCTTTGTCTTTCACTTGCACCTGCATAATTCCAATCTCTGCCTTCATTGTCACATGGTGTCCCCGTGCTTCTCTGTCTTCACATGGCTGTCTTCTTGTAAGGACCCCAGTCATAGTAGATTAGGGACCTCCCCTACTCTTCATCTTAACTAACTACATCTGCAGTGACCCTGTTTCCAAATAAGGTCACATTCTGAGATGCGGGGCTTAATACTTCAACATATTTCTTTTTGGGGAGATAAAACTCAATCCACAGTACTCTCTCATTTCTGTAATTATGCTCTACGTAAAAACTGTAGCCTGGAAGAATTTTATCTTTGTAATATCATGAACTTTAACTATAGTGAAACAAGCATTAATAATAAAACTTTAGAGAACTGCCATGAAGGAGGATGTGTGATATGCATTTATTCTTTTTTGTTCTCCTAAATTTATCTAAAATTAATAATTGTCTGCCTGTCTCAGGTAGTGTATGAAGCTGCATAGCAACTGGACTTCACTAAAATAAAACACTGCAGCAAAATGGATAGCAATTCTTTCTTATCTAATATATTCCCCATTTCCTTACCCCCAAAAAATCAGCAATGAAAGTAGAATCTAACCCTTTATCCCAGGGGTTTGGAACGTCCAGCCCTCTGGCCGAAATCATCTGGTCTGGCCCTGCCAAGGCAACCACAGGTAGGACTCGAGATTCAATAAATCTAGGAGCTTTTCTCATAGCTAATTTTTAAGTTAATAATTTTGTATGGCCCATGAATGATGTTATAAATAGCCAAATGGCCCTTGGTGGAAAAAAGGTTCCCCCTCCTTGCTTTATTGGAAGAGCACAATACCTGTTGCTTTTAAACAACAGCTTTTTTATTCTGGCTTTAGAATTCCTCTTAATGAAAATATATTGTTTCCTTAGATGTATTTTATTTCTACTAAAATCAAGCCCCCCCAAATGTTCTTTCCATTATGAATGACACAAAATAATTAATTTCAGTATACTTTTCCTCATTCTTTGTAACTACTTTTATGTGAATACTAGTATTAATAACATAAATTCCATTGTTTAATGTTTCATAGTAGAGCTCTGATAAATGAACTGAATTATGTGTTTTTCTTAGTGGCTTAAATCGCCAAATGGATAAAGCACCGTTCAGTTGAGTTTTGCATTTACATAGGTGGGAGGGGTAGATTTTTTTGCTAATCCTGCTCATAAAACAGTTATAACCTTTTTAAATTTATAATGAAAATAAATTAGGCACTATATCTTCATGAACAGGATAAACTAAAACTTATTTATTTTTTTTTTTTTTAGCTTTTGCAAGATTATTTTTGTGTAAGCAATTTAATAGTGAAATCACCTAAACCAAAATGAGAGTGACCTTAGACTTTTAGATGAAAGGTCAGATTTGGATGTTTATGTTTTCTATTACACTGAGTCTTCTTCCTTCATTAGTCTTCATTAATCACAATTCTAATAATATTTTTTTCTTTTCTTTTTTTATCTTTATTGTTGAGAGTATTTTAGATATCCCCCATTATCCCCCATTGCCCTCCTACACCCAATTCCCACCCCACCCCAGGCCTTTACTGCACTATTGTCTGTGTCCCTGGGTTATGTATATATGCATATAAGTTCTTTGATTAATCTCTGCCTGCCCACTTTCCCCCTTCCCTCTGAGACTCATCACTCTGTTCGATGCTTCCATGCCTCTGGACCCATTTTGGTCATCAGTTTATTTTGTTGACTAGATTCCACATATAAGTGAGATCATGTGATACTTGTCTTTCTCTGACTGGCTTATTTCACTTAGCATAATACTCTCCAGGTCCCTTCATACTGTCTCAAGTGGTAAGAGATCCTTCTTTTTGACAGCTGCATAGTATCCCATGGTGTAAAGGCACCACAGCATTTTTATCTACTCATCTACTGATGGGCACTTGGGCTATTTCCAAATCTTAGCTATTGAAATTGCACTGTTATGAACATAGAGGTGCATGTATTTTTTCTGTTGATGTTTCGGGATTCTTAGGATACATTCCTAGAAGTGGGATCACTGGGTCCAAAGGCAGCTCCATTTTTAATTTTTTGAGGAAACTCCATACTGTTTTCCGTAGTGGCTGCCCCAGTCTGCGTTCCCACCAGCAGTGGACTAGGGTTCCCCTTTCTCCACACCCTCGCCAGCACATGTCATTTGTTGATGTGCTGATTATAGCCATCCTGACAAGTGTGAGGTGCTACCACATTGTCATTTTAATTTGCATCTCTCTGATGATTAGTGACATTGAGCATTTTTTCATATGTCTCTTGGCTATCCGTATGTCCTCTTTGGAGAAGTGTCTGTTTAGGTTACTTGCCCATTTTTTAATTGGATTGTTTATTTTCCTTTTGTTGAGTTGTATGAGTTCTTTATATATTTTGGAAATTAACCCCTTATTTGATGTATCATTGGCAAATATGTTCTCCCATACAGTTTGCATTTTAAAGATGGTTTCTTTTGCTGTGCAGGAGCTTTTTAGTTTGATGTAGTCCCATTTGTTTGTTTTTTCGTTTGTTTCTCTTGCCCTAGGAGATATATTTGTGAAAATTCTGCTACGTGAGATGTCTAAGATTTTGCTGCCTATATTTCCTTCTAAGATTTTTATGGTTTCATGACTTACAATTAAGTCTTTTGTCCATTTTGATTTTATTCTTGTGTATGTTGTAATTGTGGTTGAGATTCTTAATCTGCCTAAAAAAGATCCTTAAGTTTTAAAAGCCTTTTGACCCTTATCTATCATCAATTCCTGACTTTGTTTTTGAGAAAATTTTGATGAAAAATAATGGCATGATGAAATCTTTATTTTAAGAGATCTGTGACTTGGAATAAAAATGCCTTTAGGCAGTGAGAGTGACTATTGGGATGTCTGTATGTTTTAAAATGTTAAATTCTGATATTAAGTCCACCTTGCTCATCTTACATCTTGGAACCAGAGTGTAAAGATAATATCTTTAAATATATATCAGCATGAAAAAATCAAACACACTTACTTGCAATTTCTAGGTTATTTACCCTAAAGACAGTGTGGCCATGATGGACACTTCCTGAGAAGGCTGGAGGGACATCCTTGGGGCAGGTAGATACAGGCAGTTTCACTGAAACTGTCCACAGTAGTTTACTCTGTGAGGAAGTGAATTTTTGCCAGAGGTATTCAGACCAAGGCAAGGTAAGGTGACCACTTGGAGTAGATGTTGAATCAGGAATGTTCTTTAATCACATGCAGAAACTTATTTAAGGACACATAATGCTTTCCCAAATCAGGGAAATATACCACATAGAAAGAACTTTGCTGCTTTCTCTAAATGGTTTTATACCTTTTTGTTGTTTCTGAGTACGATCCTAAAGTTTAACAACTCAGCATTTTAGTGAACAAGTTGCCTTAATGGAAGGAATCCTGACACTTTTAACTTACTAGATAACATAATTATATTATTTACACGGTCCCTGATTTTCAAATTAAACTTTTTTTCTTTGGGGAAGAGGAAAAAAATATTTTGTGGAGTTTTATACTCTAAATTGTTAGGTGCATTTTATTTTAGATTAATTCCCAAACACACCTCTGGGGAAGGCCCCTTTTCCCAAGATCCTTTTTATTTTGACTTCTCTTTTTAGAAGGAATATACGGGGAATCTTATGCAACTAATTGTATTTGCTCCTTCTAGTTGATTTTTTTATTCCTTGTTTCTGAACATAACATTTATCTTCCTATTCTTATTTTTGATAGGTGTGTGTTTTTGCTTGACCATAGTATTGCTGCGTGTAGATTTCAGCAGATACCATAACAGAGTCTTCAGATGACAGTAGTAACAGCAGGGAAGTAAGAGCTAGAGTATAATCGGCTGCGGGGGGGGGTGAGGATTGGGAACCTGCTACCTTGTATGAGTTTTAATACAGGGGGTGTTCATTTGAAGAATGGAGAATTGAATTGAATAAGCTCTGAGGCCTTTGAAACTCTTTTAATCTTTGATTTTCTATCATACAATTTTAAGGCCACCTTTCAAACCATATTTAGAAGTTTAGGTGGTTTCTTTTCAAGATCACTGGCCTAAATATGTTATCTGAATTTTCCAATTTTTTCACCGTTTACTTTATTATAAACCTGGTGACCTTTGTTTATATAATCAATCTACTCATTCTTGTGGACTGTGAGCTATGAACACTGTAACCTAATGAAATGAGTTGTTTATGAGGGCTGAGAATGGAAGCAGTGAGACCCTCTGGGGGATGGAGAGGAAAGGAGAGGAGAATGCACCCCCAAAGATTCTACGTCCTAGTCTCAAAACCTGTGACTGTGCTACCTTACAAGGGAAAAGGGATTGCGCAGATATGATGAAGTTAAATCATTTGAAATGGGGAGATTATAATGGATTATCTGGGTGGGTTCAATGTAATCACAAGAGTTCTTAGAAGAGGGTCACAGAAGTTTAAAGTTAGAGGGAGGAGATGTTAGGACGGAGCAGAGATCAAGGACAGGACTGTGAGCTAAAGAATGCAGGTGGGCCCTGGCCAGTGTGGCTCAGTGGTTAAAGCATTGGCCAGCGCACCTAAGGGTCTTGGTTTCAATTCCTGGTCAAGGGCATGTACCTGGGTTGCAGGCTCGAATCCCAGCACCAGTCAGGGCTTGTGCAGGATGCAACCAATTGATGTGTCTCTCTCACATCAATATTTCTCTCTCCCCACCCCACCCCCACACCTCCCTCCCTCCAACACTCTAAAAATCAATGGAAAAAATATCCTCAGCTGAGGATTAATCAATAAAGGGGGGGAAAAAAGTGTAGGCGGGCCTCTGCAAGCTGCAGACGGGAAGGAACAGGTTCTCCCCTAGAGCCTAAAGAGGGAGTGCAGCCCTGTTGACACCTTGATTTTAGACCATGAAACCAAGGCCAGATGTCTGACCTTTAAAACTATAATAATAAATTTGTGTTGTTTTTAGCCACTAAGTTGTGATGATTTGTTACTGTAGCAATAGGAAACTAATATACTAACTATGGAGTATCTTGACCTGAGAGCACTGTCTGGCTCTTTGATACAGCTAAATTAATTGATCTTTCAGCCCTTGATGCTACCCAGGGTTTATTATAGTCATTACACACATGAGGAGACAGAGGCTAAGAGTAATGAATACCTTGAAGATCACAGAGAGAAGTTCTGTCTCCCTCTCCACTCTTGTGTCTTGCATTCCTTCTAACACATTTGACACACACATAACACCTGGCTGCTTATAGTTCCCCACATGCCTTCATGTTTATCTCCTCTTTCCAATTTCCTGGAGGGATCAGCATGTGAAGAAACCTGAGAATAAAGAGAACATGGAACATTTAATAAGTATAAAATAATGCATGATATTTGGGACAGTAAGATGTGTTGCAGTTTTTGCTGGGGTGGAGGGCACCCTGCCGGTGTAGGTTATTGTCAACGAGTAAGTCAGGAGCTATAGGCAAAGCTTAGATTAAGATGCCCTCCTAAGTCATATTAGAAAGCTTTAGGCCGTCCTGTGGGATGCAGGGGCTACTGAATAGCAGTGTTCATGTGTTTGTTTTTGAAAGCTCATTCTGGTGCAGTGGAGTGGGAATCAAGAGTCAGAAAGCCCAAGTAGGAGATCATGCAAGGCAGGCTTGGAGACCAACAGGTAGATTGAAGGGATCTTTGTGACTTTTTCCTGAGACCTTCAATAAATATTCTCCTTTTGGATTTAATTATTCTGTCCTAGGCTTAGCTACATGTCAGCAAAGTTACTCTGTGTTCACTGGAAAGTATTTACTTGACAGAAGGTTACTTAGTTGGCTTGTGATGGACTCCGGGATCACAGATTAAGTATTGGTAGGCCAGAACACCTTATAAGGACCCTTAACATGCCTAACATTTAGGGCATTACAACTTGTGTGCCTTTGCTCCTGCTGGCGCTGTTGATATTCTGTTTCGTAATGCTCATGAGATTGCTCCTGGACCAGCGGGAGCCTCTTCTACTTCAAAGGAGAAATGCCAGCCCCTCCAGACCCCTGCCCCTGTCTACTTGCTGTCCCTCCCCCCACATGATTTTATCTCCACCCTAACTGTGTCTGCAGGGCAGTTACAGAATTGGTTTTTTCCTGTAGCCTCTTTATCTTTCTTCGTATTTTTGTTAGGCACCGTGAGATAAGCTTATCAACTCTGTGTGTGTGTGTGTGTGTGTGTGTGTACCTGTAGAAAGATTTGGGAACACTGGAGGAAGCTGGATCATTCTTTTTTTAAAACAACAAATTTTTTTAATAGGGCAATTCCCTTTTTGTCCTACTCTCCCTCTAAAAGACTGAAGGGCAAGGGGGTGATAACATTTGGAGCTCTGAAGAATGAAAATACAAGAATTGTTAAGTCTCAGCTGTGTAGAGGGAAGTTTGCCAATGTCCACAATGCCATGGCCTTGCCAGTACTGTCAAGCCCTTTGGTTGTCTATCATCTTGAGCCTGAAATGCTAGAGAATTCAGCAAATGTGATAAATTTGGAGTAAACCAAAGCAGAGTGTCTTGTCTAAGTCTCATGGAAGAAAGTAAGTGCTGTTTCTAAGAAGGAAATGTTCCAGGGCATAAACAGTATGCTTGATGTGGCTGATGCAGGACCTCACCACCCAGGGGCCTCACCACACAGGACCCAGTGAAACAGCCCAGAACAGAGATTTCACCTGTGAGACCCCTCTTAGCTTTTATTGTCACAGGTGATTTTTTTTTTCTTTAAAGATGTTCCTGAATCCTCTCGGCCTGAATCGTTCTTTCAGAAACTCCCAACCCTCACTGATCCCTCTCATTTCCCACCCTCTGAACCTGACCTCTTGTCTGCCTGCCACAGAGCGCCGCCTAACTTTTTATTAAGTCCTGATGTGACGTTGATGAACTGAATCCCCTATCACATAAATCAGCTTCAGGTGGTCAGACCCACAGGACAAGGCATGTACTAGACATGTGTAGACTGTAACTGCAGGATGGAGCCAGTAAGAAAAGAAAAACACAGATTTTTGTGGATACTTACAGCCCTTTCAGGTGATTCTTCTGTTAATTATAAGTCATTGAAAGAAAAAAATCAGGGTTGACTATACTTTGGGATCATGGTTTGTCTTGCGAATCTTAGTATTTCCGGTGTTCTAAAATAACCCAACTTTAGGACAGTGAAGAGTCAGAAGTGATTTGAGAGCTTTGAGCTCAATGGTAGCAGTCTTAATTTGTACTTCATATGGAGCCTATAGAAAATATTTTTCTTTTAATCCTGTAGAAAATTACACTCAACTTGTTTCTTATGATTGTTGAATTTTTTTGCTTTCCTTTCGGCAGTTTTTATCCTGCTTCTTTTATAAACATATGATTATCAAAACAGTAGGAAGATATGTGGTTATAACTTTTTCTCTCTGATGGTGAATGGCGGTAGATGCTAGGGTTGAGAAGGACTGAGTGAATTTATATTAAATAAAGAGAATATAAATTATATCCTTTGGCAAGTCGCCTTTATTATATTTCAATCTAACTTTTTTCAGTAGTGATTACGTGCCTTGTTTTATATAAGTTTCAGAAAAATTGCAAGATTTACTTAATTCTTATATGCCTTTCATATGAACTCGATTTATTAAAATTGTATTCAATTTGAACTCACTTTTTATTATTTTAGTAACAACTTGAGAAGTGAGTGGACCTTTGGAGCAACTTCTAAAGATAAAGAACCTTATAATGATCTATCTTAGTTTTTGATCTTCTGTTTTTTTCTATGACTATGGTTCATTAAAAACTCCATATTTATAACCTTCCAAGGTACTTATAAGTGTAGTTCCAAGTATTAGAGCTACTGTTAAATGTGTATTTAGGTCAACATAACATATTCAGTAATTTAATATGACACTTTTTTAAACTCTTGCCTCTTGAAACCATGTTTATTTCATAATTAAGGACTAACAAGTCAAATAAAAGCAGATAAGCATTTAAATGGATGAAAATGTACTCTACTAATTATGTTCTATCGGAAATCTTATATGTAAGATGAATGTCCTGATCCTTTATTTTTGCTGCTCATAATAAAAATGCCTTTATGGAAGTGGTATATATGACTAGAAGTTATAAGAGCGGAGAAATGAAGCTTCCATTGTTTGGATGTTAATATGTGCCAGAAACAAACATAGTCTGTGCTTCCTCCTGTGCTTTGTCTCATGCTGTTCTTCCAACGATACTTCTAGGTACCTGCCATTACTTTTCACTTTACACATAAGTTAACTGAGCCTCAGAGAAGTGCGTTTGCCCAAGGTTACAAGACTAAGTGAGGTACTCGAGACCTAGACTCCCTTTTTCCTCTGTGCTCATGCTCATACAAACAGTAGAACAAGCATCTATCCCAGAAATTCAAAATAATTCTAGAACTGTTTGACCAAAAATGTTTTGTTTCCAAAGTTGTTTTTCATTATAACAGTGATTTTTTTATTTATATGCTCTAGAAAAGTTTTAAACTTCTTAAAAGTGATTTTAAACTTATAGAAAAGTTTTAACAATAGTATATCTTCAGTAAAGTCTTTCCCAAGATGTATCAGTTTTTAATTTTGCTAAATTTGCTCTTTCTCAAGAGTTAGACAGACTGACTTACACAACTGAGTAGATAGACAGACTGACTTACAATTTCAGAGTAGATTACAGACATTCAGAGTGCAGACATTAATATTTAGTTTGTATTTCCTAAGAATGAGTATCTTATCTAACCAAAATATTATTGTCAAATTCAGAAAACTTAACATTGATATAATATTTTATCTAATCATCAGTTCATATTCCAATTTTGTCAAGAGTACCAACAGTGTCCTTTATAGCTGTTGTTTTTTGATACAGGACTCAGTTCAGGATCCGGTCTTGTATTTGATTGTTATATCTCTATATCTACGCAGTTCTTTAGCTTTATCCTTCATGATATATTGACATTTTTTTGAGACTACTGGCCTGTTATTTTATGGAATGTCCCTCAATTTGGGCTTCAGGTTGTTTTTATGATTTGATTTATGTTATAGGCTTTTCCCTGTGAAACTAAATAAATGATGGGTGTTCTTCGCAGAATATCACTGGAGGCACATGTCCTTTTGCCCCTTATTGGTGATGTTAAGTTTGCTCATTTGGTTAAGGCATTGTTCGGTTTCTCCACTGTATAGTTATCTGTTTTTAGCATAATTTTTAATCCCAAATATGTAATTGGGTCATAGAAGAAAGAAAAAGTAGGCCTTGAAAACTCAAAAATCTTGATGGTTTAGTTGGCACTTTCAGTTTTATGATGGCTTGAGCTGTCACATACTCTCCATGTATTCTATATTCCTGCACCACCTTCCCTCTTAACCTTTATTTTCTGGGACAACCACAAAGTAGCCTCTCAAGCTACTTTCTGGGAGCTTTGAACTGGTTATTTTAGGACAAACAAATATAAAAACCATGGAGGAAGAATTCTGCATGTAAATTCCAGTTGGTCCTGGAATCAAACACAAAATCATGGTTGGTATCAGTGGGCCATTACAGAGTTAATGCAAAGCATTGATTGATGGATCGCTCCCCAGCTAGCTTGAGGTTAAGTCTCGCCGAGCCTCAGGAGCCCAAGGCCCCAAGGGGCAGCCCTTCTCATCCTTAGCAAGTTAACGGAGAATCAGTCAGATGTTATTAAAATGAAAATCAGTGTGTTCTCTCAAGGTTTAAAAAGTTTATCCAAATAGATAATTTGCTATCCCGTTAAGGAGCTTAAAGACCACTGTGAAATAGTTTAATTTGATTTTATCTTCTGTTAGCAGCCAGAGTTATAAGGGGCGGATTGGAAGTTGAAGAAGGCTTGGTTGGCAGTTCTTCCTGTGTGTGTAACCACAGCAGACCTGGTGCCCATAAGGGCCAAAAACATGGCTGGGGGGGGGGCGTAATTTAAGTCCCTTGATCACTTTTGCAATCAGAACTACTGCCGTGTTAAAAGTCACAGTTAAAACTCCAGTTGGAATAACCTTAATTTACCTAGTAGCAGATAAGCCTGTCTATGCAGGGCCTGGACTGGGTGCTCCACCACCCACATGTCGAGATGGCTCCCAGCTGTTCCTTACTCTCAGAGAGTGGATAGTCCAGAAAGGAAGACACAGGTGGTGTGAATGGTGATAAAGGCTGTGTGCCTCAAATGCTGTAAGAATGACACAAAGGGCTGTAAAACTTGGAGGCTCATGAGCGAGATGATCAAGGTCACTGTCCAAGAAATGAACTTTTAAAAAGCTTAGCTTTTCACTATATAGGAAATATTAGGAGTGAGGTACAATTTGTTTCTAGAGAGTGTTAAGAAGTTTAGTTCTTCTGAAATGCAGGGTTTAGAGTGAATAATGGGCAGGACCTTTACCAGGTGGTTTGGGGCCAGTCAAGGGAACGTCTACACTAATCACACCGGGACTCAACCCCATTAGCCCTTGGGATGTTCCTAGATGTTGAGCACCCGCTGAGCATCAGAAGTGTGTTATCTGTACTCCGTAGGCAACAGCCACTGTTTAGATGTATTTTAGCAGAGGGGAGACAGTTTCAGTGTTACTTTAGGAAGATGAAATTTGGAACAATGTGCGGGATTTATCGAAGTAGAGAAAGGCTGCAGGTAGGAACCAAGAGGGTAACAATAGTGTGGCCATGAGGTCCGAGGCCTAAGTGTTGGTGGCAGATATGAGAGGTGCAGGAAAGAATGAACGAGGGGTGTTGAGGTAAGACTCCTATAATGGGTGAACTCTGGTGCTGGTAGTTTCCATTGTATGTAGTACCCACCAGGTGCCACGCAGTCCTGGTGCTTTACATATACTGATTCACTTAATCTTCACAACAGCCCTAGATAATGATTGTTCTTATCCCCATTTTACATTTGAGGAAACTGAGGCACAAAGAGTATAAGTGACTTGTTCAAAGTCACACAGCCAGTGGTGGAGTTCAGGTCTAAAACCAAGCATTCTATCTCTATACTCTGATTCCAGGCACTCTGCCTAGAATATACTATGGTGGCTGGGCGAACGAAAAGCAGGGCCTAAAATAAAGCTCTAAGAGTCTTAATTAAAATATAGAATCCTCAATTCCTGTTTTAAATGTGTAGATTTTTAGAGCCAAACTTTTACTCATTTAAAGGCAAAATGCTTTAACTAGCATGGCAACTTTAAAGATGTAGAAATCTGTGCTCACTTGAGGCTTGGCGAGTAAGATGATTTCCCCAATGCTTCATCGATGATTGGGCCAAAACGGGTGAACAGACAGGGTACATGGGAAACACCAGGCCTGTCTGGCTGTCTGAAGGGGTGTCTGTAAGTGTTTAGGGTCCAGCTCTGGCACTGAGTTGCATCTCTAGCCTGCTCCTAGGCATCCCACTTTGCTTTCCCAACAGTCCCCACGTTTTCTTTCATTTCAAGACCAGCTACAGTTATGGTTTAGGGTTTAAGCTCTTCCTTGCTGTGCCCAAACTCCTTTTTCACTTTGATGTTTTTTGCTGATCTCTATTGAAATCAGGAAAAAACAGGTCAAAAACTTTGTGGAAATTTACAAAGGTTAAAAAATACAGTCACTCATCTTTAATCTTAACTATCTTGCTAGACCTAGATGTCATTGTCCTAAAAAAAATAGTTTTCAAGAAACATGTATGAGCCCGGCATTGATTGGGATGGTATTCTGAACCTCTGTGGCCTACTGCTCTCTTGCTTATTAATTATGGTGTTTCTTAACTTGACCCTGTCTGCTTATCCTGACATAGGTCTTCCTTTCAGCATCTAGACCTAACAAAACAATAAGCAGTATACACTGCAAGTTTCCCAGGCTTGAGGAGAGTCTTGAGGGAATTAAAAACTACTTGTGAGTTTCTAAACCTGGATTAGCCCATCCGTGGGCTTCCAGAGCTCTGGAAACTAGCTGAGGTTCTGTGCAACAGTGGAAGATTCTATACAAATTTTTTTTCCTGGGGGAAGAACTCATTGGTTTTCATCACATTCTTAAAGGGATTCTTATCCCACAAAAGATTCAGAAGCAATTATATGATGTTTCAGTTTAAGAAAACAAGAAGTAGTTTATTTTTAAATAACCTGTGTTAAAAAACAAAATTCAACTGAGTAAATTTTAAAGATCTTATTGGCTTTATTCAGTCATCCATCTGGGTAGCATCCAATACAGCAGCTAGAAGGGATCTCTGGGGAGCTGAAAAAATGGAAGACTTATAGGCAGAGGGCAGCAGGAACAAGGAAGTTGTACTGGGCAAAAAATCTGGATTAGTTATTGTAAGGTTATTTTCCATTAGGGATGGCAGAGGTCTATCAGGCAGATTACCTAACTAATGCGGGTCAGGTGATTCCTGACTGAGTGCTTTGAGATTCCATTTCTGGGAGAGCCAAAACTGTAATTAAGTTGTCTTCGTTTGCTAATGTGGGGTTTAGCATAAGCAACTCCATTTTGGGCCTGTTGTCTTTTTAACAATTGCTTGTTAAAATCATCAATGCTTAGTAGTCTTTAAATCTTTAAGGGCTGGAAAATGAACAGTTTAAAAACTTAAATAAAAATAAAATTTCAAAATAAACTTCTACTTTCTGGTTATCAGAAAAAATAAAATAAAATTCCCATGTCTTAAAAACTGTGCTTTCGGGCCCAGGAGGGTGGTAGGAGGGATAGCCATGCATCAGAGCTTGAGAGCAACCAGACCAAATCAGAGCAGGCTGGAAAGCTACCGAAGAAACCTCTTCAAGAACATGAAAAGAAGAAATGCTTAGTGTAAATGAAACTTCCCAAAGAGTGATTTAGATAAGTGGAAAAGAATTTGAGATTGAATTAGCAATAAATGCATATAAAATTAAGCAAATATAGGAAAGGATATATAATCATGTATATGATATACTGGGACGTGAAGGTGGGAGACATACATGTAAGCGGGATAGACATGGGCAGAGATGAAAGCAAGCTCATCTTCCACAGTGGGAAATCAGTAGAGATAGTATTTAATACTAAAATATTAGGAATAGCAATAAAGTCATGTTATTTAGCAATATGGTTGTATAAATACCAAAAAAAAACACAAAAAACTAAAAGAGTTGAAGGTAGTTAATTCTAAGGAAGCAGAAATAAGAAAAGGAAGCTGGGAAGCTGTTGGGCTGATTGACTCCTAGATTATATGCATAACTGATTTTGGAAAACAACTGAAAAAATAAACAACTGCCTCAGGGCGTTTAGGACTAACAGTGTTGCTAAAACCAAACAACATACCCCCAAAAAGACTATACCAGGACAAACTCTCCAGCCTGGAAACTTGTTTAGGTGCGCATGAGAATAATGACTTAGGGAGATGCCGACATCGAAAGAGAAAAAGTTAACCGAAGAACTTATATGCATCACCCATGGACACAGCCAGGAGTGTGTAGGCCAGGAAGGGGACGGTGGGCGTGGAGGGGGTAATGGGGGGAAAAGGGGAACATCGGGAAGGCATTCAATAATAAATACAAAGTTTGTTTAAAAAGTATATGTCATTCCCCTACAATTAATAGATTGATAAAGAACTTCCAACATTGCTCTGAAATTTAAAAAAAAAAAAAAAAAGATGTTTATGTCTCTTGTTCTTGGTGGTAAAGGAAGCCAGTAGATCCAGTACTGGGGGAAGAGAAGGAGGTTACAGTTGACCCTTAAACAAGGCGGGGTTTAGGGGCCTCGACCCCCTTACAATCGAAAATACATGTATAGCGCTCCCTTTGGCAGCACATACACTAAAACTGGAACAATACAGAGATTAGCATGGCCCCTGCACAAGGATGACACAACTTCGTGAAACATTCCATATTTTTCAGCTGCAAAATAGTCATGGGGATGTAAAGTACAGCATAGGGAATATAATTAATAATGTAGTAATAGCTATGTAAGGTGCCAGGCGGTTACTAGACACTTATCAGGGGGATTGCTTCGTAAGTTATGTAAATGTCTAACCACTATGCTCTACACCCAAAACGAATATGATATTGAATGTCAACTATAATAGAAAAATAAATAAAAAAGAAAATACATGTATAATTTGACTCCCCCAAAATTTAACTACTAATAATAGCTTACTGTTGACCGGGAGCTTAACAGATAACATAAACAACACATATTTTGTACGTTATTTGTTTTATGTACTATATTCTTACTGTAAAGTAAGCTATAGGAAAGAATGTTATTAAGAAAATCATAAGGAAGAAAAACACATTTACAGTATTTATTGAAAAAAACCCTAAGTTAACCCGTGCAGTTCGACCCATGTTTGAGGGCAAACTGTAACTGCCGATAAAATGTATAGTGCAGACATTCAGTAAATCTTTGAGTGAATGGATGAATGTTTATCATTAAACTATAGTTATGAGCACTTTGAAAATATAAAGTACTATATAAATGTCAAAAAATGTTTGGACGTTGACATTGGTTCAAGTTACTTTAAGCGTAATTCCTTTAAAATGATCACAGCTGGGTAGTTTATTCACCTTTTTCTAAGACAGTTGTCATTTTGCATGCATGTTAAACCTACAGGCCTTTTTAAAAATACCTTAGGATCCTGTCCCAGTGAAAAGTAGAAAACGTACAACATACATGATAAGTGGATGGCAGGGCCCTTCACTGCTTAGCTCTTCGCGGCTGAAGAGGGAAAGAAAGGCGGGAGAGGCGGGAGGTGAGACTGACAGGGCCTGAGGGCGGCGGCCCTGGGCTGAGGGACAGGCTGCCCTGGCCCCTGGGGTGCGCTGCAGGCGGTGGGCACGGGCCTCCGCGAGCGGGGCGCCTGGCCGGGTGGAGCTGTGTGTTA
Organism: Miniopterus natalensis; assembly: GCF_054644295.1. NCBI lineage: Eukaryota > Metazoa > Chordata > Mammalia > Chiroptera > Miniopteridae > Miniopterus > Miniopterus natalensis. Next base: position 62,996,958 of record NC_142089.1, on the reverse strand, counting down.
GCCACGGTCTGCGGTGGTAGACTGAGTCCAAGCATCACCTCCTGCCTGTTTTCTCATCACTTACAGTGCTCAGGCCTGTGAGAGGGCACCTGTACCCAGGCATTTTTCTCTCGACCGTGTGAACATGGTTAATTTCTCTGAAAGCTCTTCTATAACAGGAATTATATATAGGTAGAGTTGGTTGAGGTGTTGGAATGGGCACAGGGGAAACCTCAGCTCCTTCCTGTCCCTCCTCCCTGCCCTTTTCCTAATTTCCTAGGCCCTCGGCCACACACACGTACATTCCTGTACCCTTCCTGCCCGTGGCTGCACAGATTGCTTGGCTTCGAGCCAGCCTCAGAAATTTTCATCCACTGGCCCTCTGTGTAGTAAACTTGCCCTAACAACATAAAAAAGAATCGACTGATGTCTGAAGAGACATGCGGACGGGCGAGTGGAGAAGATTGAGCTGTATATTAGATTGTCTCCTGGTTATCAAATAAAGACTCCTTTATCATAAAGGCCAAAGATAAAAAAGAAAATGTGTATGTTTAATATATGGAACAAAAATAAGTCTGTTTTTGACATAGTACTTGAGGCGAAGATAGGTCAAAAGGCCCAGCCACCCCTGAAATGAATTTTAGACTCTTATTATGGGTGTGTTGGGATGGAGAGAGATATCGGCGATGGTTGCATTGCTGATAGAAATGATTTTTTACAGTAGGTGCTAAATTAGATGTAGAAAGTAGGAGAGTTATCAAGCCTGCATTGTCACGTCTGACCTCCAGGTCCCAGTCGTGGAATCATAATAAAAACGAGCTGTGGGCTTATCTAGAGATGCAGCAATAACTGGCACAGAACAGTTTTCGAGCTTCTCTTCAAATGGGGTGACACCAGGGGTTATTCGGGACCACGAAGGAGATGCATCAGTTTTGATCAGTTTTTAGAACTCTATAGCAGCTTATCTGTGGGTCAGAGAAATTTCGTTTTCTCCATTCTTTTCTCATCATTTTCCCCTGGAGGGCTCTGTGGATTGGCCTCTGGAAGCTGGTACGAGGCTCTGTGCGCTACCAGATCGTGCAGATTCAGGCTGCACAGCCCTGTGTTTCACAGTGTTGAGCTCCCAAGCTCATCCGCACTGAGTGTTACACCAGTAAAAGCAAGTTACCATCTTTATAAATAAAAGGAAGAGAAATATTTAATAACAATACAGAAATACATGTAACTCCAGGCTCATTAGAAATATCCACACTGCATTTATTTTATCCACTTGCAAAATATTACTCTCATGGTTACATCTCTAATATGACTTCCTACTTTTGATTTTTGTCTAATTGTATAGTGTGTCCTTACTAAAGTAATTTACAATTATTGGACATGATTATTAAGCAAGTAGGAAAAAGGTAAATAAAGCCACTTGTTTTTAGCCTCTCCCTAATTTCAAATAATTTATAACACAGTAAGTAAGACCTTGAAGGCAAAAATAAGAACTGCAGGACCTAGAGAGGAGAAAATGTGTTGCCCACACTGTTTGCTGGTTGTGATGATGGGACAGACTTAGAGTTTTAACACAAACTGCTGACCCTTTTAAAATATCACTGTGACAACAGTTATCTTGTCATAGGTTAAAGAGATCTTTTAAATTTTAGAAATAACAGTGAAACCTCCTCACCCGTAGGTAATATGTCTATGAATTGGTCTGGATATACTACATTTGTGGGAAAGAAAATGGAACAGGAGTTAGATTAAAACCTATTTGTTTTGCTTTGTCAAACTGCTTAGCTTCAAAGTAACTAAAGGGAGGAGGACCTTGGTGGAGATATGTTCATTCTTGCGCTCTCAAAGGTTTATGTGTTGTGAAACCTAGTGTCTAATATATGGACAGCAAATCAGGAGTCTGACTACATTCTGAACTATTATGGGTTGTCGTCTTTACTCGTGTATCTTTAAGGTAAGGGTAATCTATGATATGTAGCTGTTGATATTGTCCTTTCCTAGTATTCTTCTGTCCCCCAAAAGATACTGGATGCTGTCGTTCCCCTCTCCTCCACATAACTTGTGAGAGAACGGAGCAAGCTTTATGAGAGAGCGAACATGTTAAAAAAAATTGTGCATAAAATATAAATTGACTCAAAAGCAGAATCCCATGGGAAACAAGTTTCATATTCTGGAGTTTTTACAGTTATCATCTTGAAGTACTATTTATAGTTACAAAATAATTTTAACATAAATTTCTATTTGAGTTATCTGTGTAAGATCATAAACAGGTCATTCATTGGCACAGCCACTTGGTGAGCAGTGTTAATACCAAAGGTTAATACCCAGAGTTTTAAGAATTTATTCAGTAAACATTTAAGTGCTTACTGTGTGCTGGTAGCTGGTTAAGCACAGGATGGGGCAAAAGTAGATTTACAGTGGTTCCTAAGGAAAATAATACAATAATTAATAAATAATAATACAAAAGTAAACTCTGTTTCGAGTACTCACAACTGTAAACCTACTTTTGCTCCACCCTGCATAGTAACTGTTTATTTTCGCCACCAGACTGTAAGCCCTGTTGAGTCCAGTGTCCTGCTTTCCAGCTCACCAGGGCTGGGTATGGTCCCTGCAGCCTGATGGGTGTGTAGCAAATGGGTGTCATTCAATTAATAACTGTGATTTAGAGCTCAGAGAATGGATTTTTAGATACAGAGGGTGAGAACAGAGACAGAAAAGCTGGTTGAAAGGCTTTTATGAGGAATCAGACCACCACCTGACTCATCAAAGAAGAATGACCATGAGACGGCCTCCGTGCACGGATGGGGTCCAAAAGGCTCCGGGCAAGTGACCGGGTTTCTGTAGGCTGGGGAGCAAGAGGCCGGAGGGAGAATCAAGGGCAGAGGCACAGGGAAACAGAGGTTACCAAAGTTGAAGTGTTGTGTCATAAATTGAGAGCCTGGAGGGAAAGGGACCTGGTGGATAGTTTGAGGGACTAGAAGGTTTGATAAAGGTAAAACCAAAATGTTGAAAATGTTGTGGGATCAAGGGGATGGCAGCTTTTCTTGAGCAGTTCCCATATGCAAGGCACTATTGTGGAGGGACCAGGTGCCACCCAGATGACCAAGACGTGGTTTCTGCCCTCAGAGAGGTGTTGGCACACAGTGAAAGTGGCAGAGATCTGTGTAAATACAGAGCTAAAAAGGTTCCTTCTCTTTGGGGGACCCAGCATGAAAGAGGTGACCTGTGAACTGCGCATTTCAGAATGAATTTAACACTTCAGGGTGGTAGGGAAAGCGGTCCAGGCAAAGGGGGTGGCATGCAAGACGCAGACTCAAGAAAACACAGGATCTGCCAGGAACAAGACATTCGCTTTGGTGTTAGTGGGGAAAGTGAGGCCAAGCCCTAATGCAGTACCTGAAACTTGATTCTCTGAGCTTTTGGGAGCCCTCGCAGGTTTTTAAAGAGGAGCATGACATTAGATGACGGTGCACTAAAAAACCCACTCTGGCCTCAGCACAGAGGTGGGTTGAGCAATGGTTCTAAATCCTGGCTTCACTTTAGCATCACATGCAGAGATTTTAAGAATTTCAAATCCCAGGCTGTAGCCCAGATGAATTCAGGATCTATGGCAGTGGAACCCAGACAGCAGTGTTATTTAAATCCCCCGGCAATTCTAGTGCACAGCCAGAGTTGCACACCAATGATTTAGAGCAGGGGTTGGAAAACTCTTGCTGTAAAGGGCCAGATGGTCAATATTTTCAGCTTTATAGGCCATACGATTTCTGTTGCAGTCATTCAGCTCTGCCATTGCAGCACAAAAGCAGCCGCAGACAATGCAAGGAAGAATGAGTGTGGCTGGGTTCCAATAAACTTTACAGAAATTGAATTTCATATAATTTTCATGTCACCAATAAATTTTGTTCTTTTGGATAGTTTTTCCCTGCAGCCATTTAAAAATGTAAAAAACAAATCACAGAATGTACAAAATAATAAGTGGCCAGCTGCGTTTGGCCCACAGATCATTTTTGCCAGCTCTTGATTTAGAGGGTCAAAATTGAACACAGGTAGTTTAGGAAAAAATATTACTACCATAATCCAGGTAAGTAGTGCTAACTCTCTTTTGTGGTCCGTTATAAGGGCAGAGTGAAAATAAGTGATATCGAGTTGATATTTATAGTCACACACATTCTTGTGTGCTACTTTCAAGCACCCAGAAGTTGCCACACAAAGGAACTTGGAAGGAACCATTGTGTGTATCTGGTACTCAGTACCCTTGAACTTTGTCTTTCTGCTTTGCAGGGACTTGTTTTATGTTGAAAGGCTGCTGCTTTTCTAACTCTTCGTAATGGCTTCTCATTTTAGCAACATCTACTGCTACAAAGTACTTAAGTCTCCTTCCTTTCTTACCTGCCAGCCTTGCCTTTGTTGCCAGAGAATGACCCTTCCTTGCAAACAAATGTTCTCTTTAGAAAACAAGGTGAGTTTGATATAGGGAGATATGGCTACTTACTTTGTACTTATCACTGAATTAATGCAGAATTTCCTATTTGCATTTTCTTGCAGCATTTGTAGCCTAGTTAGGGACCTGGAGGGTAAATGGGGCTCCTCTGCCACCCCCACTGTGAAAATGAGAGGCTGATTGTGTGCCTTCAGTTCCACTAAGGTGATTTTAGAAACCATAAGGCTGCAAAGAAGCGTTTCCCACTGTATGTGCTGTTTTAGAATCAGTGGTACATTTCCGCGTTTGCCCGGTTATTTTATGTGAGTGCATTACAGCTGGGTGAACAAATTCACTTTGTTTTCTAACTTCCACTCTGAGAATTTTGTTTTAATGTCCTCTAAGAAATGCTTGCACTGCACCCCACCCCACCCCCATCCCTATGGAGATTTGAGAAACTGAAGAACCTGGTAACTGTCCTTGAATTTGCTATGACTGGAGGGAGAGGACATTCAAGACTACAGGCAGAGTCACCGGCATTTATAGTCATCTCAGTTACCGTGCAGATCTTACTGGAAAGGAAGCGGTGGGAAAATGTCGAGTTAGAGCAGACTTGCTAAAATTTTCTCTACCGTCCTCAGTCCTCTCTAGAACATGAAAGTATGTGCTATATGCACCTCATGAAGCAAAAGCAGGTGAGAGTTTGAAGTTTGCCCGTGTTCTCAAGTATTTTTGGTTATTTGATCACCAAACGTATTTCACATCATTGATTTTTTAAATTGATTTCTAAATTTCGAGGCTTGTTTGAATCCCAGGGACCTGTTCTTCCTTCTCTCGGTGATGGGGAATGATGATCCCCTCAGGGACACAACCCAAATACATACACTGTAAACGCGAGGCTGCGCATGAGTGCTGATCATGTCAAGTGCTTTTAATTAAGCTTCTGATGTTTTATACATTGATAACAAAATAAAGGCCCAGGCTTCTTAAGTTAGCTTTCCATTTATTTTTCAGGAGCGCTCACCAGGTAGGGAATGAATATGTAACAGCCGCCCGTCCCTTCGCGAAGCCTCAGTGGGCCCGAGCAACTCCTGCGTAGAGTCCACCTTTGAGTGGAGAAAGAGGCTGGGAAGCGGGCAAAGCTTCAAGCATCATGTGGCGATTGAGAATGAAAATGCTGATAGAATTCACACCCTAGAGCGGCAGAGCTGGCAGGCAGTGGGGAACCGCCTAGAAGAAGAAAGGTTGGCAGTTGGAAGACAACTTAGGAGTCATCTTGGCTGCTGGTTCTCAGCTCTAGCCGTCCATTGCAAAACCCAAGAGCTTATAAATAAGGGACTTGCCAATTAAATCAGTGCCCTTGGGGACTAGGACTGGAGCACTGGTATATTTTAAAGACTCCCTCATGATTCTAACCTGCAAGCAGAGCTGAGAACCACTGGCCTAATCCAGCTTCCACGTTTCACATATGAAGTCCAGAGCAGGTGCCTGGCCCGAGGGCGGAGAGCTGTTGCTTGCTTGGATTTTAACTCGGTCTTCTCTCTTCTCCTCTCCTCCGTTCTATATACTCTGTGTCAGCAACCCCTCCTGCTTCATATTAGACCAGTAGGGTCACGACTCCCAAATCTGTGGTCCGCATCTCTGCTCGCTCCCTGCTGGCTACCCTTCTTCTCATTCTCTCTCCAGATGTCACAGCCAGCCAGCCACCTCAGACTCATTGTATGCAAAACCAAATTCCCCCTCCGCACCCTCCAGTCCCCAAATCTGATTTTTGGAATTTTATTTTTAGATTCCTTCCATCAGCACAGGGTACCTCGCTCTAGCTTGGTCATCTCAGCCGGAAATCTTGGAGTCCTCCTCCGCTCCTCTCTCCCTGTGCTCCTGTCCACTCTGTCCCCACGGGCTGTCCACCCTGCCTCCTGGCGGCTTCTCACATCCACCCCACCTGCCCTCCTTGCCCTGAGCCTAATCTGGCATGTTGTCATGTTTTCTGAACCATTGCGACATCCTCTCACACCATCTGCAGCCTCCGCCTTGCTTCCATGCTCCGTCTCTAACACCATTAGGAAGCTGTTTCGAAACACAGATTTGATCATTTTGAAGAAACTGTTCCATTTCTTGCATCATGTGCTCTAATCATTTAGCCATTTCTTCTTCTGTTTAATCCTCACTGAGGATATGTTTTTATTGATTTTAGGAAAAGAGGAAGGGAGAGGGAGAGAGAGAAATGTTGGCCGGTCACCTCCCAGACACACCCGGCCGGGGATCGGACCCACCCGTTACGTTTGGGTGTGCAGGGCGGTGCGCCCACCAGCGGGGCCGCCGGCCAGGGCGAACCGTTTCTTTGATTCAGCAAAGCTACCTCCTTTTCTCCCTGTCTCTGTCGCCTGTTCCTAAGCTACTTTCTCATGTTTATATAAATGGCATAATCTATCTACAGACTCAGTTCTCTTACTTCGGCTTTTATCAAAAACTGAACTCTCAAGTAAGCTACACTGTTTTCCCTCCAGACTGAATGTAATAGGACCGGCATCGCCTGCACCCTGACAGCTGGAACCCGCCCCTGCAGGAAGTACAGTAGCAGCCCCCGCGGAGAAACTCAGGCCTACCTGAGCATCAGACCACATCCTTAGTAGTTACTTCACTTACCTCCTAAGGCTTCCTGGCCACTTCATTTCTCATCCCTGACTTCAGTGTCTCCTGTGCGTCTTGCTGAGCCTGTCCTCACGGTGAGCCTCCCAGTTCTTCACCAAGGACCCCTGGTCTTGCACCTCTTGGCTATTTCGGCACCTTGGCCTCAGGCTGTGGTTCTCTGGCTTCCCCTCTGAATGCCTGTCCCTGGCATGTAGCACCTGACGAGTCCTTGATCCCTGGCCTTCCCTGCCTGGAGTGTTGGACTTTGTGTAGAACCGAACCCCCTCGTCCCCACCCCAGCTCATGGCCTTGCTGTCTCAAGTGCACCCGCATGGCACAGCCAACTGTTCAGAACCTGACTGTCCGGTTAGTCAGCTGTCTTGGCTCCTTATGGGTTCACTCTTGCCTTCCTGCTGCTACTTGCCAGTTCACTGGCTAACCACCTCTTAGGCTCTCCTCCAGAAAGGGCACAGGAAAAAATAAGTACGTTGAAGCTCCCTTCTTAGCATATCAGTTTTACTTCATACAACCAAACTTCTTTTAGCGGTTGCCCTAGAGTTGGCAACTTACTTTGATAACTAATCCAAGTTAAAAAATGTGCTTTCACTTAATACAGTACTACTTCATGGACAGTGTGCCTGATAATAACAAGTAATCCTAATTCTCCCCTCTCATCCCTATCGTCGACGCCATTCATCTCATATATACACAATCATACATAATTGAATACTTTGTTGCTGTTATTTTTTGGAACAAACTGTTATCTGTTAGATCAACTAAGAATAAGAAAAGTAAAAGTTTATTTTCCCTAAACTCATTCCATCATCAGTGCTCTCTTTTTCGTTACGCAGGTCTGAATTTCAGACCTGTGTTATTTTCCTTCTCTCTAAAGAACTTCTTTTAACATACCTTGCAAGGAAGGCCTCCTGGCAGTGAATTCCTCCCATTTTTGTTGGAGGAAGTCTTTATTTTTCCTTCCTTTTGAAGGATGATCTCACAGGGTGCAGAATCCTAGGGTGGGGTTTTTTCTCTCTCAACTCTTAAATATTTTACGCCATTCTCTTTTTGCTTTTGTGGTTTCTGAGGAGAAGCTGGAGGTAATTCTTATCTTTGTTCCTCGATAGCTAAGGTATTTTCCTCCCTGGATTCTTTCAGGATTTTCTTTTTGATTTTACTATAATTTGAAAATGATTTGCCAGCGTTTTCTTGGCATTTGTCCTGGTTGGTGTTCTCCTCCGAGCTTTCTGGACCTGTGGTTTGGTGTCTGACATTAATTTGGGGGAAATTCTCAGCCATTATTTTTTCGAATATTTCTTCTCCCCGCTCTGTCTTCACCCTCCCTCCGGGGCTCCCATGTGTTACACCTTTTGCAGTTGTCCCGCAGTTCTTGGGTGTTCCGTCGTTTTCAGTCTTTGCTCTCGTTGCTTTTTGGTTTTCAAGGGTTCTATTGAGATATCCTCTGGCTCAGAAATTCTTTCCTCAGCCGTGTCCAGTTTACTAACAAGCCCATGAAGGCATCCCCCATCTCGGTTAGTTTTTTTGAGCTTCAGCATTTTTTTAACATTTTTTTTCTGGTTCTTTCTTAGATTTTTCACCCCTGTGCTCACATTGCCCATCTGCTCTTGCACACATTGTCCGCTGTATCCATTAGAGCCCTTTGCATATTAATCACAGTTGTTTTAAATTTCCAGTCAGATAATTCCAATGTCTCTGCCAGGTCTGTTTCTGATACTTGCTCTGTCTCTTCAAACTGTGTTTTTTGCCTTTTGTTATACCTTGTGATTTTTCTTGATAGCCAGATAAGGTGTACTGGTTAACAGAAACTGCTGTGAACTGGCCTTTAGTAATGAGGTGTTGAGGTGTGAGGAGAGGAAGCCTTCTACGTTCCTATGATCAGATCTCAGTCCTTTAGTGAGTCTGTGCCGCTGGACTGTGAACTTAAGTGTTTCTCATTTTTGTCCTCTCCCTGCCTTAGATGGGTCAGGAGGGCTGGGTGGGCTGGAGTTCAGTGTTTCCCTTCCCCAGGTCAGTTGGGCTGTGATAATAGCCCGGCAGGTTAGACTTTGGTTAACTAGTTTCCCCCTAGGGCCTGCCTCCTTAAGAAGAACAGAGTACACTGCGTGTATTTCAAAATGCTTCCTTTCCCCCTCCCTCTGCCAGAAGGAAGCCCCAGGGGATTTTCTTTGATATTTACTATGGGAGCCTGGTTGAGCTCCTGGAGGTAAATTTCACAATAATGTTCCCACCTCCACCCATAACTAGAGACTCCTGGAGTTCTTAACTCTTAGAGCTGTCTGTATTGAGCCTCCAGCGTTCCCTTCATTACTGCTCAGGTTTTCTTACCTGAGTGCTGGTTCCTGTGGCAGCTTCTCCCCGAGTCTCTATCCCAGGTTCTCGCATTCCCTGGATTTGCCTGATTCCAGTTCTGGGGCTGCGTTTTTCTGTGTCCTCGCCTGTCTCCTGGATCCAAGAGTTGTTGATCTTTCAGTCTGTTCAGTTTGTAACTTGTTGTTAGGACAGAAGGATGACTTCCATGCCCCTGACACGCAGGACAGAAAACCAGAAGTTAGTACATTGCAACTCAAACCTACTATTTTGACTCCTTACCACCAAGTATGGTGAAGGCTGGCTGAAACATTTATATTTTATTATAATATATCTTAAGCATATCAAACTCTCTGAAAGGTCGTACATAGGCTTTATCATTTTTTGAGAATCTATATGTAGAAATGGAATCCATAGTGTTATAGTTTTTCCTTAAAATAACACTATTTTATCTGAGAAAGCTTTAATCTACAAGTAGAGAATGAGCACAGAAAGCATTGGATTTGTTTGGTAACCAGGAGGAGTGAAATTGGTGGGTATAGTGACAATTTAATTGTTCGTGTAACCTCACCTTCAAAATAAACATTCTCATCGCATGCAGAGCCTTTTTCATATCTGAGCTGTTCCATACATTTGATGAAAAATAAAACGATTACATTTTCTAGAAACCTGAACTATTAAAAACGCTTCATTGGGGCCTTTGGTTTGGTTTTGTCTGAAAGGGAGTATAAACATAGGCATAAAAGGGGTCATCTGTGTTTTCTGTCCTTGAAGAGTGAAATACAAGAGCAGTTTAGGAAGTACCTACAGGATAGGGATCTGCAGATGTTTAGCTTGTCAAAAATCTAGAAGTTTTACCAAATTTGCATATTGCCTCATCTTTTAAACCAAACTGCAGCCCACGTAACTTCAGGACTTGGCATGCAGTTACTTTTTAATAAACTCTCATCTTTATGGCCTGGTCCTTGGGATTAACGATAAAGGTGACTTGAAGGCACCTCATACAGTGCTGGGAGAGATGTCTGCTGTACTTTGGCCACCCTCGTTACAGGTTCATCACACAAGTTGTTTAACATGTTTACTTTTTAAACACTTGGAGAATTAACAGGTGGTTGCATGACTGAGATGTTTGTTTTAACAGGCTAAAAAGTGGGAGGTAATTTAGACACACACTATGATGCAATAGGAAAATACCTAATTATTCCATTTTTGGCTCAGCTTTTGGTTTCAGTTAAAACTCCTACTAGCAAGGCTCAACAAGCCTATTTTGTAGCACAGTACACTTAACAGTATCTTCATATGAGAATCTGGCTCACTAGCAATCATGGTCACACTCTAGCTATTTGTACATGAAACCTTCTACTTGGCTTCAGTGCTAGAACATAGTAAAGGGTCTCTTCAGAGTATCTGTCATCAGCAGTTATGATGTGAATACAGAAGGCTCTGAAAGTCCCATATCTATTTCAGCATGCTCTAGACACCAACTTACAATATTTTCTGTCTGAACGTAGAATACTCAGAAGGTAGAACCCTGAAAAGAAGACAGCTAGTTGTTATTTTGCTGGTATGTTCATCCGGAGTGTCAGGATGCAGGTTTTGATGATTTCTTGAACTGTTTTCATTAAGCAATGAGAAGGAGCAAGACATTTTGCTAGATAGTGAGTTGTTCACTTTGGTTTGGGATCAAGGGACTACTGTCAGGTGTAGACACGGTCAAAGATAGACATTCAAGATCAGGGATGTCAAACTTTTTCTTTAAAGGGCTAGACAGTAAATACTTTAGGATTTATGGGCCATACAATCTCTGTTGTAACCACTGAACTCTGCTGTTGTAGCATGAAAGCATTCATAGGTAATATATAACTGACTGAGTGTGGCTGCGTTTCAATAAAACTTCATTAACAAAAACAGGTGGTGGGCCAGTGTGGCCCACCTTCAAATGATGGACCATCATTTGTCAACCCCTATTCTGGATCCCAGAAGATATACCACTGGGCTATATGACTCTGATCGTATAGGAAAAACAGCAATAATTTTCAGTTAATTGGACTAATACATATAACCTTCAATATTCATAGCCAAGACTTCAATGTATTTGTATATAATAAATTTGTTGTCAGAAAAAAAGAGCGTTTTTTCCTCACTGGCTTCTTTGGGGACTAATGTGAATAGTGTGTTTATTTATCATTTATACCCCACTTCCCTCCCAAAATAATTTGAGGTGGCTTATAATAAAAGACATCTTTAGCTGTCAAAATAGATTCAGAACCCACAAAAAAAGGCACACAAAACAACCTCTGAATGTTCCATATCCACTTGCCAACTCCAGCTGGTAGCTCAACCATTTCTGGGACTGAACAGACCTGGGGACACCTCCTCAGTTTAATCCTGCTCTGCTCCCTAGTTTATCTTCTCTAGCATAATTTCCTTTCTGAAAAAAAAAAAAAATTCCCCATGTTTTATATTAAGTCTCCTACCAAAGGAAGTGTTAGTATCCGTCATATTTCTTTTGATTGAAGTGTAAGCCAAGAACTGTTACACCAACTAAGTGGGTGTATGTGAAGGAAAGAGAAAATTATAAGCTAATGAAAACTTTGGTGGCAGGTGACCTGTTCAGAACAGATTCCAGGGCTCACAGAGCCAAGGGATTCTTCCAGTCAGTTAGAGATGAATCTCTGCTGTCTGGGGAAAAGGAATGTTAAATTACTTTAGAGTTTGATGGTCAGAAGCACACCTGAGAGGTAGAGCAGAGGAGGTGGGAGTTCTGGCTGAGTGGCAGGAAGGGTAACTTTTAATGGGTGTCAGACACTGCGTAAGTGTCTGCAGAAGATCCTGTAGAACCTGAGGGATCTGTTTAGATCCCTGGCATTGGGGAGGGGTTACAGACACGCTTGTGCAGACAGTGGAATTGAAAGGAAGGAAACACTTCCCCAGGAAACATGGGTACCAGGCAAGGGTTCACTCACAAGTGAAGACAGAAGAAGCTCATTTACCTCGTAGTTAGATTAAAATCAACAAAGTAGAACCAGAAGCAACACAGGGGCAGAATTAAGGACAAACAGGCCACTCTCATGACGGAATTTTAATATGTGGTAGTGTCTAACTCCATGATGTACAGGAAATAAATTCTATAATTGGCACCTGGGAAGATGTTTGATATCAATTTTAAAAATGCTTTTCTCTGTTCTGTATATTTAGAAATGTTACAGCCTTTAAGTGGAAAAGAGAAATTAAGAATTTCCAACTTAAGCTGCAGTGTCTTCCCGCATTCACTCTTGGTGAGGAGGCAGATTGGGACAGCGTTTGTGGGGAGGGGCAGTATTGCAGTATCTATCAGGTATCAAGCGGCACACTATTTGATCCTGCAACTGGACTTTCATAATTTATCTTTTAAAAAGCCTCCACTCTCAATCTGGCAGATATATGTACAAAGATAAGCATCATATTAAAAAATTGAAGTGACCTGCAGAAAGAAGTTCAGATTTCAGAAGTTTTGGGGTGTGAGAACTCTGAATGAAGGATGACAGATCTTACACATAGCCTTTAAGTTCAGCAAGGATACGTTGTGAAGTAGAAAAAGTAAATTTCAGAACAGTGTACCTGGAGCGCTCTCCTTTCTTTGAAAGTCATCAGTTGTGTGTGAAGGAATGAATATGCAAAGAAGATCGAGAACCATACACAAAATTGTTCACGGTAGTTATGGCAGGTGCACAGATTATGGTGTATGAGGAACAAGCTGCTTCTTACTGTCAGCTAGAGTACAGGAGCCCCACATTTCCTCATTGTAACACTGGGGGGCGGGGGGCACAGAGGACTTGAGTAGTGCCTGGGTTCAACCTGAGAAGGACACATCATTAGAAGAAAAAAGCTTTGCTTTTCATAACTATAGATGAGGCTTAGGTGTTGTCATTACAGATGTCTATAGTTATAGGCCTGTCTCACTCAGGTATTTCATTTTTTCATTAATTTAGCAAATATTTATTGAGTGCCTAGGTTTGTGAAACACCGTGCAAGGCACCTGGGCTATGTAACAGTGATGTAACAAAGGTGACCTCAAGCAGTCAGACCCAGGCTGTGACCAGGAGGCCTGAGGAGGTATATTGTCTAAATGGAACAATGCAAGTGCCCAATTCCGAGTAACAGCAGTTGGCATTACAATGAAATTCCGAGTTTTCTTTCCTTTCACAGTATTTTTAAATTTTAGTCTCTAAGTTAGTGTTTATAAATAGAGTTTTTGATGAGTCATGTTTTCACTATGAAATCTAGATAGAGGTTGCCTGGGTGGTCTGTGGGACGATGACCCACATACCCATCAAGTGGCTTTGGTTTCTAACTGCATCCACGTGTCCCATGTTGACACTGTAGCCCCTTGCCTTGCACAAGGGAAACTCTCTCAATAAGTAGTATCCCAGTGCAACTAGAGAGACAGAGAAATAAATACAGATAGATAGATAGATATGCACATGTATGTTTTGCCACATATCAACTCAAATGTTTGTTTTCTTCCACAGAAAAAGCAAAGAACAAAAGATCTTTCTCGGGTATTTCATTCTTACAGTCCATATGATCACAAGGTAAGAGATGCTTATGATTAGCATACTGGGTGGTGGAGAAGTCTTTCTGAATGAGTGGCACAATTTCCCCTGATATATAGTGATTTTACACTTACCAGTTCCATTTATATTTTTATTTTAAAATTCAACTCTCTGTCTTTAAAAGAAACCAGAAAATTTGTATTTTGAACTAAAACAATTATATTTTATTCACATTAAAATCTAGTTACATATTGTCACTGAAATCTCAATGACTGAAAAGACAGGTTTTGGGGTGATTTGGTTTGGTTGTTTTTTTTTCTTACCAAACAATGTAGTGATGGACTTGGCTTTTGAATTGGTACAGGCAGATAGCTGAAATATTAGCTGCCAACTCTTGGTTCTCCATTGCTCCTGATAGAAAGTTATTTTTCTGAGTAAAATCCCTAACAAAAAGCAGTGCATAGAATTCTATCTGAAATATCCACTGCCAATAGTTTTGCTACACAGAAGACCAAATAGTGTAGTGGACCCCTATGCATCCATCCCACAGCTTTACGTACCCACGGCCAGTCTTGATTCATTTATCCCCACTCTCTCCACTGCCTGTATGTGAAGAATTCCCAGATACCCTTTTACTTATAAGTATTTCACCATATATTTGTAAAAGAAAAGGACTCTTAAATAAAAATTTAAAAACTTGTAACTGTTTTTAAAGAAAATGCTCAGTGTCACATCCTCATAGGGAAATACATTACAAGATTTCTGAGTTGTGCAAAACTTCGTTATCCCTTAAGGTTCCAGTAAATCTGTTAATTTGAGGTGACTTCAGAAACAAACAAAACATTTGCACAGTTGAATTGCTAATATAAACTTAAATCTTTATCTATGAATTTACAAGGAGACATGTGGTGGGGATTTTTTAACTAGCCAAAATAAGTAGTGTGAAAACTACTTTCCTCAGCTGAGGATACGAAGATGTCTGGATTCAGGAGGGGAAAACCGTGCCAGTTGTTCATAGAAGTTGAAAGAATCTGAATAGCTTCTAGTGTTTCTATAGTGACCAAGTGACTTAAGCACCAAAAATTTTTAAGAGGTGTTGATGCTCTTCCATGTGGCATGGCTATATACACGACTAAAAATTATATCGGTTCAAGTTACTTTTTTGAAGTTAAGTCAGTCACTTTGCAGAATACGGCCATTTGTTTGAAAGAGTGCCTGACAATGCAGATGGAAGGTGCAGGCTGATAACTAATATTCAAAAGCAAAAGGAATGAGATTGGCCAGATTTTGGACGATAAAGTTGCTTTTTTTTTTTTTATATGAAACCATGTAATGAACATAAATGCAACAGTGGCTAAAGTTAACATTTAACAACAAAAAACTGTGACAAGTGTTTTGCCTGACTTGTCTAAATTTTGCCCACTTCTAACATTTTTTAATTCACAGTTAAGGGAAATTCCATTATTCTTTTATTAGAACTCTTAATGGAGCTTAGCCATTTGCAGCCTCTACCGGCTTCCTCTTCATATCCTTTGTGGCATTGTATCAAAGTCACCTCAGATTATTTTGGCTTCCCTTGTGAAGACTTCAGTCCTCTACAAATTAGTCATCAGGCAACAAGGAATTGAATATAAATGCTAGATGAAGTTCCTTTTGATCTTTGCTTTAAGATCGGTAATAAATTATTCTAAGTAGCTAGACTGCCTGATGAGTGATTTTTGAAGCTTCCAAGGTTTGGCCTATTGGCATTCTGATTTATTCTGTCTGCGTGGTGAAGGAAGGGAAACGTTTCCTTCTAGGCAGCTCTCCTGCCCCTAGTAGCCTCCTCCCATTTTTCCAAGCTCCATCCGGGCAAGCCTAAGTGTGTTACCTTTAACCCTGTCTTTTGTTGATCAGTGTCCACAAAGACTAAACTTGCAGGGACCGAGAAGCGTACACTATCTTCTCAACCTCAGAATGTTCCTTTCCCCCAATAAGTAAAATAATAGAGGGTTGCAATTCAAGTTACCTTGTCATTTTAACTAAACAATTATATTCAAACAAATTCGTTTTCTAGGCAGATAGGTTTTAGTGTAAAACACTTTATTAGAGGTGGTTAAAGTTGGTTAAAACATGTCATGCTCAATAAGATTTACAGAGTGATCTTTAGGTTAAATATGTATATATATCGTAAATGAAAGCTTATATAAAATAAAATGTAGGCCATGTGGGATTTGCTTTAAAAAGGAATCCAAGGAGGGGAGTGGGTGGGTAGACTGAAACAAGATGGGCCTCGTGTTGAATATTGAAACGGAACGATGTTTGTGGGGTTCGTCATTCTACTCTGTGTATATTTTCTGTGTGATTGAAATATTCCATAATGAAAAAGATGCAAAAGTAAAATAAACGGTGGTCTGCTCCTGGAAGTGACTTTCATTGGCAGTGTTTCCCTTGGTGTAAATATCCACCAAAGGAGGACCGCTCTGTGTTTCAGTGGAGTCACCATGCTGCGTAAACTCACAAGTGCAACTCCTGTTCTAAAGCGTAATAATTTCCTGAGGCTTCGTCCCAAATTATAGTGGGTCACTTAAATGATAGCCTTGCCTACTAGAAACTGTTAAAACAGTTGTAATTACAAAACGTAGTTAGTACAGCCGTTCTGTTCTCAGTGAGTCAGTTGTATTTGCTCTTCTTTCCTTCCCCCCACCAAGACTGCTCCTGCCTGACCCCCAGACACAGGAAAGTCACCAGGTTAAGCAAACGTGCTGTTTGAGTCTGGCCAGGTGCATTTCTTAATGGTGCTGCTCTAAAGCCATTGTTTGGGTTGTAAATGGTCAGTTGGTTTTCTCTTAAACGCTGTTGCAAAAAGCAAACAACGCCTAGAACAAAATGTGCCCTCAGAATGAGCCTCAAGGAAAATACCTGATTTATTTTTTATGCTCTAAAACAAGTTTTGCCATAGACTAGAAGAATTTCATTTTGGCCTGATATCTGTGGTTCCATGTCTATTTAAAAACTATATTTTTCAGGAATCCTTATAATGTAGACTTATGCAGAAAAGCTTTAACCAAAGCTAATTCCCATTTATCTGTACTAATAAATGGTAACATTAGTCAAGGGAATTCAAAAGAGCAGGTAATCTGATGGTATTTTGTACATATATTTCTTCTGTTATTTTAAGAAACATAATAAATGTAGCTTGTAATTTCTGGAAACACATCATACTGACTACCAGGAAAGGTTCAGAGCCACAGGTCTTCTACGTCACAGCCAGGCAGCTTGAAGCTGAGTTTTTCCTTTGGATAGGTCACAGGTAAGTAGAATAGATATAATTAGACCACTTTTATTAAAGCTATGCGAATTAGTATGTACTTTCTGTCTTTGGCCTGGAGAAAGTATTGCTGTGCATATAAAAGATGTCTCTCTTTTTCTGATTTCCTTCCTTTTGTTTTCTTTCTTGTTAGATTTTATCAGAATTATGTGTTCAGGAGGAAATCTGGGCTTATTAGCCAAACACAGGTGTTAATAATCTGCTAATGTAAAAAGCTCTTATAAAATATGAAAATGCTTGGAAAGAACAAATCACAAAATTCTGTTTAGGTTTATAGTGGCTCTTAACATCTGCAAAGATGACTAAGTTCCTAAACCCAGTTAACCTGTATGGATTCATATATGCCAGACCAGTAAAAGTATGTCTTTAATAGGTTGCACTATTAGAGCTTCTGTATTTTGTGAAGAGGGCTTCTCATTTTCTTTTAGTGCCTATTGTTATTTTAATAATTTTCTACGTTTGAATGCCTAAGTCAGTGGACACACATGAGAAGTAACATTATTATATAGCTCCTGTATTGGGGAAGCAAGCTTTCCTTTTTTCCTTTAGTGACTAATGTTATTTTAATAATTTTTCTACTTGCATAGACATATTTCTAAACAAATTCATGTGTCAAAAAAAAAACACACAGCTATGTATGAAGACACTTGATAAGTTATCATATGAGTCAATAGAAAACAAATGAACACCAGTACTTTACTCAACCCCAGGTCTTTTGTGCAGCACTCTCAGCTCAGAACCTGCAGGTAAGCTAGCCTGGGCCCAGCCTGGCAAAATTATTGTTTAATTCTCTCTCCCCACCTCATAACTTCTTCAGTCCCCCATCCACAAACAGTCCACTTTTTAAAAAAAAAAACAGTTCTAACAAAGATGCCTGGTTTCCCAAACCACAGTCAACCCTAGCAGCAGTTAAAAAGAGGGTGCTTATTGCTTCAAGAAGTCAAAGCTCCATTAAGAAGTGGCAGTATGCTAAATGAAGGCAAGGCCCAGGCCATAAAAACTGTAAGTCATTAACAGAGGAACTCTAAAAGCGCAGCTGCCCACGAACATTTAATTTGGACCCAAATATCCCTATACATTTTAGTAGTTCCAGGGTAAAATAATTGGGCTTAAATTGCATCAAGAAACAGATGTTTTGTTTTAAAATAGTAGAGATGTGTGTAGCCTATTTTTAGAAACATTGATATTTTTATTTTAAGAATAAATTTTATTCATCTTGAAAACTCTCAGGAGCAGCTGTTTCTTAATAAGGTAGGATAAGTGAAGTATTACTATAGAGAGTGGTTTAGTAAGAGAGAAGTAGTGAGAGTGGCTGAACATGTGCTGGTCGTTGGGTAGAAGACAAACCATGTATGAGCATAAAAGACAGAGAGGGTGGAATCAGTATTCCCCCAAATTGTTCATTATATACTTAGATCCTATAAAGATATTGAAGTCTTTGAGAATTATTATAAGATATTTTCATCTTTAAGATTACTCTAGG
The DNA here is from genome assembly GCF_054644295.1 of Miniopterus natalensis. Lineage (NCBI taxonomy): Eukaryota > Metazoa > Chordata > Mammalia > Chiroptera > Miniopteridae > Miniopterus > Miniopterus natalensis. The sequence goes on along the minus strand of NC_142089.1, from coordinate 62,978,275 downwards.
CATTTCCCTGGCTGGTATTGCTCACTTGTTGAGCTTCAACCCCTGAACCAAGAGGTCACCAGTTCCGTTCCGGTCAGGGCGCGGGCCCAGGTTGCGGGCCAGCCCCTAGTGCGTTTCTCTCTCTCTATCCCTCTCCCTTCCTCTCTCTCTAAAATAAAGTAAAAAAAATAATAACAAAGTAACAAAGCAAAAAAGATTACTCTAGGCATAACTTGAATGGAGTAATAATAAGTTAACGTATCAGTACAATGCATTTTAATTGCAAATATTAGACATACAAAAAATATGCATATGTATTTCCATACTCCACATTTTCTAAGACTAACTTAAGAACTGTTGTTAATACACACAAGGCTGGGAATTCATATCCACTAGTGTACAGTGATATATAGTTAAAAAAAAAAAAGCAGAACATTTTCTGCAGCTCTGTTTGGACAGAAACATATAGCAAAAATCTATTTGAAAAGTCTAGGGGGGTGGGGAGTCTTGGTTTCTACCACTGTCCTTTCTTTTCTAAGAGACTAATAGTCTCTGTGACATTGTTTCATAAATACATATATCATGTCTCAAGGAAAAAGAACAGTTTTATTTTGGAAACCATGTATTGATTTACATTTCTCCATTAATCAGATTTGTCTGGTGATTTAAGATAAAAGTCACTTTACCCAGCTCTTTCTGTTTGAAGAATAATGGCCATTTGACTCAATCCCGAGGCAGCCACAGCACTGTCAAGCCTTCATTATCTCCTGTGCTTGGAATAACATAATGTAGCAACAGAGTGCTTCGAGTTGTTCTGGAGGGGGAGATGGGAATTTGGATTATTGCCTGCTGGCCCTGGTGAGCTTTGAGCTATCTGCTGTCTGGAAATAGCAAATTCAGTTTTTAATGGATCCGGCACTCTATGATAGCCAGATTTCCATGGCACATGCAGATAAAGAAACAAGTTATTGATTTGGCATGTTTGTGCCATGCTTAGAACAGTCCTCTCAGCAGATTGTCCAGAGCCGTTTGTGCACTTAATTCCATTCCCCACCTTTGGCAAAGACTAAAAAAATGTTTAAAAAGTAATTTTAGGGCTGTTGCTAAATATCGGAAACAATTGGATAAATGTCTCATTGATTGAGTTCCCTTACTGTTATATTTTCACATGTCACACTAAAACCATGCTCAGGCTATGGCCTTGAGACACAGGGGAGTGAGCACTTCAGTGGATGCTAAACCCATTTACTGCCCCATCAACTCCACTCTATAGCCAAATGGGTAACTCAGCCTCAAAATAAAGGACGTACTAAATAGAGGAGTTCTTGATGTAAAATCTGTGCTTTCATTTGTTAAAATATCTTCTTTCTCAAGGTGACCGTGTAGTTGTCACAGAAAGTGCAGACACAGCTCAGCAGTAGAGATCTGGAACCACCTTGTGCTTCCTACTCTCTGCCGACCTGACCCAAAAGCATGTTCCTCACTTTAACTCTCCTCAACTTGTGGTTCGGGTTGAGTAGCAGACCATGTTTTTGAATCTAACTTTGATATTATATTTATGTACTTTTCTCTTTTCCTTCTAACATTTTTACATGTTAAATTTATTTTGTTGCTATAACTGCAGGGATGAGTGGTGTTGGAAGGATGTGTAAATGGCAGGGATTTTAGTATTGTTAGAATGAGATATCCGGGGACCCACAGATGCCAAATTCTGCTCCACCAGTTACCCTGAGGATTGACAAAGAGAACAGAATCTGAGTGGGTTATTATTATTGTTGTTGTTATTATTATTATTCAGCTATTTGAAGCACACCGTGTAACTGGCACCATCCTCAAAGTTTGACATGCACACGTCACTCGTTAAGCTTTTACCAACCTGTAAGATGCATACTCTTATTACCTCCCATTTTACAGGCTACAAAACTGAGATGCAGAGAGGTTAAGTAATTGCTCAACGTCACACATCTGGCAAGTTATAGCGATGTCTAACTCCAGGGCCCATGCCCACCACCCCTATGCCACAAATGACTAAATACCCACAGTGTGACACTCTAGCAAAAGGTGGGCTGACCGACACAACTCAGGCCCAAGGTTGAAGTGGGCCTTCCCACCCTGCCCCTCTCTGCCCAGCCTCAGCTCTAAATCTCAATAGGCAAACTTTAGGTAGGAATAGAAACTTTATGTGAAAACAAATAAGGAGAGACAGAGGACGGTAATAGAAGGGGAAGGGTGTTGAGCAGTCACTGAATGACCTCCCCGTAAAGCAGGCGATCAAGCAGACAAGCTTATCCTGAAAACCAGCCCCTCACCTACACTCTTCCCCCAGTTGATTAATTCACCACCAGCCTGGGGCCAAGGAACCTCGATGTAAGCTGGACATCAGGGCAGATAGCACCAGAGGCTAATGGATGGTGATGAGGCGCTTCAGGCACTCTGCTCTAGCAGGGCCCTGTCTGACTGGCTTTCCGCCCTGACGCTCCTCTGTGCCCGCGGGGGTGGCACAGGTTGGCAGCGCAGTGGTCCCAGCCGAAGGACTGGAGTTCTTTAGGACCCACACACAGGGATGCTCAAGTCAGGGAAATAGTGTGAGTCAGAACCTGAAAAGCTAAACCACAGAGAAAGGTTGAGGAGGAATCAGTCAAAGTCACAATACGTGGATGTGAAAAAATAGCATCAGAGCAGGCTGGAAACAGGTGGAATGCTGCCCTGTTCCATTCGTCAGGACCAGCTGGCACCTGGGACTGCTGTAAATGGGCAGGCAGAGTCAGATACGGAAGATAGGAAGTTTCCCGGGTTGTTATTTAAGAATGTCCTGTTTAGTAGCATATTCTGTTCCCTCCACCTCCCCACCCAGGCACTCCCAGGAATATTAGTAAAAGGGAAAAGGCAAAGTTCATGATTAAATCCTTTGCTAACATTCAGTGTAAAAGCATTGATTTAAAAATAGTCAAAAGAAGATTTACATAGATACGGCAGTTACTGTATTTTCAAAGTATTTATCAAATCTAAAAATATCTGGGTTCTCGCTGTCATTGGTGATACAGTGCCTCTGTGAAATTCACTAGCATGAGGAAAAACCCAGCAAAGAGGGGCAGAGGGACTGCATGGCTCCAAGAGCCAGAGGACATGTATCCCCCCCCCCAGGGGGTCTGGTCTCCCACTGCCCTACCAACTCCCCCCACTTGTCCTCTGTCATCAGTCTTTGCACCCAGGTCAAATGTATCACTGCGCCCCTGCGCATTTTCTGCATCTCCCCACCAGGGTCCACTGCCTCTGACCAACCTTTTCCTGGGTCAACAGACTCGGCTAGAACACAGTCCACTTGATGTGCTAGGGTTGCCAGAGTCAGCAAAGAAGAATACAGAACACCCAGTAGACTTTGAGTTTCAGATAAACATTTTTTTTGTTCTTGGTATATGACCCCTACAATATGTGTGACGTATTTATACTAAAAATGTATTTGTTTATCTGAAATCCATGTGTAACTGGATGTCTTCTTACTATCTGGCAAGCCTAGTTGTGTGTCCACTACATATTTCACGTTGGGACATTGAGACAGAAAGACAAAAAGGAAAACCTGCAAAATGGGGAGAAAACCTGCAAAATGGGGAGAAAATAAACATTGTTTTAAACCTTCCCTTGTACTTAATGTGAAGGACCTGAGAGCTGCTGTTCCTCGATCCATCCTCGTGTAATGGGCCTGGCCTCCCCTTCAAAGGCCACGCCTGTGTCAGGCTCTTCAAACATGTATCTTTTACTTGAGGAGATAAAGCAACCTTCTCATTTGACTTTGCTTCTTTAAAATCGAAAGGCAACATTTTAACCTGGGAAGCCTGTCTGGAAAGTTTCTTGGAAGGCACAAAGCAGTTAAATTAAAAAGTGTCCACACCTTATTTTCAAGGAAGAAGAATTGTTATACTCCCCGTGAAAAATAACACGTTTCTCAGCAGCACATTATCATAAAATATAATTGATGACTTCTTTGTAGCTGAAGTTGTTTTTATTGAGATGTACTGAGAAACAGTAATGCTGGCGGTGCTTAGAACAAGCGATGCAGGCACCCGCTGGCGGAGCAGGGAGCTATGGCTGCTGCTTTCCTCTCCATCCCTGCTGCTCCAGCTGTCGGGAGCCTGTGATAGGTGGGGTGCGGGCTGATGCTGACTGAGGACCCGGCTCCCGGGCCTGGCCTGTGTCTTCCTCAGCACATTATTAACAGCAGCTGAAAAGCCCCGGTCTCCGTGTCATCTCATGTGATTGCCAACCTTCGGTACACATTCTGACTTGCACAATTTCCACAATTCTCTCGACAAAGAATAGTGAAATGAAAGTATTTCCATGGGCCAATAATTCATTCTCTCTGGGGTTTTTGTGCGAGATTAAGACGACGTGATTCCAGTTAGCATCTATTGTGCTTTTTTAATGCATTAACACTCTTCCCTTGAAATTGGAAAGCAAGAGAGTTTTAGCATCTGGGAAGAAAATAAGTTAACCAGCTTCTTGTAATGATTGTTAATATTTTCCATTATTTAATACGCTACCTTTGGGTGCCTTTCAGAATTCCAAGGGTATTTTAAATCCACATGTGTCAAATGAAAATAAAGGAGTTTTAAAAATTCAAGTTCTTTTTAATTTAATACTATTATGATATGGAACACATGGGTAAGAAAGGAGACTGTTTCATTTTTAATTACTATAAAGTATAATACTCCAGATGCTATGCATAAAACAAATCTCTGTAATTCAATTTAGACTTTTTTTGATGGGGATCATTTTAAAGCTGCTTGTTTGTATTTAATTCATCACTTTTTATTTCTTATCAACACTCTCTTTTTCTGATTTAATTTAAATCAAAGTTTCAGCTGATGTAGCTAAGGTTTCTTGGTTGACCTTCCCTCCTCCACTGTGCACTTACCCTGTGGTTTTTTCTGTATGTCTCAGTTCCAGCTAATTACCCTCCCCTACCCATTTTTCTTTTTTTATCCTTACCTGAGGATATTTTTTCCATCGCTTTTCAGAGAGAGTGAAGGGGAGGGAGGGAGAGAAACATCGACATGAGAGAAGTACACCAACTGGTTGCCTCCTGCACACTCCCTACATGGGGCACAGAGCAAACCCACAGCCCAGGTACGATGCCCATGGCTGGGAATCGAACCCAAGACCCTTCGGTGCATGGGCCGGAACTGTGACCACTGAGCAACACCGGTCAGGTCTCCCCTATCCATTCGTTGTGCTCATGTTTATTACTATTCCACTAACCTTTGCATTTCTCTGCACGGTTTCCGTGACGTCCTTGCTTTTGGCCCTGAATCACGTTTCTGCGTGTGGGTGTCATTCCTAGGGTCTTCCACGTGGAACGTTCTGTTCCTACGCCCCTTCCTTTGGAGACAGTGCTGTGAAAGCTCAGCACTGGGCCGGTCCGTTCTCCCTCCTTAGCCTTAACCCTCAGAGCTGGGAAGGCCCTTGGGGCTCCTGCAGTCCTACCGCCCTCGCCGTCCCACCCCTCCTGTGCGGCGAGGGGAAGGCCCCTTGTCCTGCCGAACTCACCCAGCGTCACATCACCTTCTTTGCGTCTTTCCTGATGCACACAGAGAACTGTTCTCATGCGACCCCAGTGGCACGCATATGTCTTTATTACTTGACACATGCTCTCAGAATTCAGTTCCCTTCAAGAAACGCGAGTTCTTCTCTAGGGGACGTGCACAGTACCTGGGACAAGACGCCTGTGATCCATGAGGCAGTAGGGCGAGGTGGCAACAGACACTGCTCTGTAATTGTTTTGCTGTGTTATTGTTACATATTTATTACTGACATGACTCTTCCACCCCAGACACTGCGAATGTCTTTAGGAGGGAATCACATCCAACCTGCTCTTTTCTCCCCTCCAGGGAAAGACCCTGAATTTTGAACTGGAATTTAATGTGTTGTGTCTATGAAGTGTATTTTACTTTCCTTTTGGTCCACATGCTGTGACTACGAGGCACTTACCCGTCATCTCGCAGCAGATACAGGGTTGAAACTCAGTGTTTTCACTCCCAGTTTGGCTCTGTCCATGGCATGACAGTTGGACCGTTCCGGTAGTAGTGGCCACACTAAGGGAGGGTATACTAAGTTTGTTCTTGGTTTTTAATTAAAAAATAGGTAATACTCAAAGAAACGGTATTACAGACCCCCGCCCCCCTTCCCGAGGCAACCGCTAGTACGGGGTTTGTGCGTGTACCTCTAGAGTTATTTTCACATGCACACACAGACGTACATATGAGCTTTCGTAGAGATCTGTGCCTTTTAATCAAATGTTAACATACTACAAACTCTCCTGTCTCTTCTTCACTTTTTGGCTCATCTTGGAGATAATATGAGTAGGGACATAAAGACCCGCCTTGTTCCGTTTGTTTTAAATAGATGTGTATGCTCCACAGCAGATGTTTACCATCTTTATTTAACTCGACTCTCACTGATGGATCGCAGGGTGGCTTCTGATCTTTTGATCTTACAGGCAGTGCTGCAGTGTATAATCTCGCAGACATGCCATTTTGTGCCTGTGTAAATGTTAACTGTGGGATAAATTTCTAGAAGTAGAATGGCTGGATCACAGGTGCATGCATTTTAAATCATGATAGGCATTACTAGATGCCCACTGAACAGGATGCTCTGATGTCCCCTCCCATCAGCACGTAAAAGAGCGCTGTTCCCCACACCCTCCCTGCCTCTCAAAACCCTTTCCTGTTAGGGGAAATATAGTATCTTCTTCTAGTTTTAATTTGTGTTTCTTTTCTTAATGTAGCCACTCAGCTGTTAGAAACAGCCACAAAAAATAGAATAATTTGGCCTTTGAGTTCACGTAGTCACCTCCCCACTCATAACTGTAAGTTCTGACTCCTACCCACACCAGCTGTTTGACCTGCCAAGATACTTGTTTTCTTTACCTGTTTCCCCCTCTCTAACGTGAGAATCACACTGTATTCCATAGACTCTAAAACACTTAATCATGAGACCTGCCATTAATTAAAACAACACAGCCCATTATAATGTTGGGACCTCACTGATTAGAAGATACATCTAAAATTGAGAGATGTTAAAGTTATAAGGAAGAAATGTGCATTTTAGAACTAATGAAATTTGCTAGTGTCTGCCTCGCGTGACTGTCATAAGGATAAAATGGAGAGCAACTGGAATAGCATCGTGCACATAAGTGCTCAATAAATGTCTGTCATTATTCTTGCAGTAAAATGATAGTCACAAGAATGTCAGCTTCACCACGAGTCCTCAGCACATAGTACACTCTCAGTAAATAGCAGGTGCTGTTATTATTGATGCAAAGTATGGTTATTAGAATGGAAGCAGGTATTTTTTTGTTTAATGCTATTTCTCCAGCCCTTAAAGCAGTGGCACATGGGAGGTGCTTGTAAGTATTTCTTGACTAGAGGAGTTAATCTGCCTTCTCCTCTAAAGCTTCAGCAGAGTTATACATAGAAAGCTTTGTTTTTTCTCAGTAGGAGATGCAGTAGTTGTGGGTCTCAGGGTCCAGTGGTCATGAACTCTCCTCTATGCACCCTCATACTCACCAGAACTTCTAGACCTTATCACAAACCACAGGATTTCGTTTTTAAAACACCTGTGCCCTACAGAGCTCAGTGAACATTTAAAAACCTTTATTTATAAACTCAAAAACTTTGAATAGAAAGGAATCTTCAAAATATTGCTAGTATACATTCTTTCCTAAACACTGCTCAAAGCATGTTTCCTATAATCTGTATGGGATCCTAACGAGAATTTTATAAGATTTGTGTATGTCCTACATTTCAGAGTTTCCATTTGTAAAATACAGTACACTGTTTTTGCAACAGTAGTGTAGTCTTTACCTGTTTTATGCAGTATATCCTCTACAGAAAGAATAAAGAAATAAGGCCTTTTATTTTTAAAATATCATGATTGTTTAGCTGAGCTGAGCTCTTACGAGAAGTTTTTCCTTCTTCCCGGCTCTAAGGATGTGGACTCTGGGAAAGCCTTTATTTTCCATAAAGTATGTATCCCGTATGCTCTGCTTTTTGAATTTTATATTTTCTCACTTCCTCTGCTTGACTCTATAGACTTTGCTTTCTTTTTCTTGGTTATAAGTATTTGAATATTCCCAGGCAGCATAGGTCTGTCTGATATAAATTTTTAAGTATTTAAAATGTAATACTGATTTAGGCGCTTTCAAAAGAGTAGATATGAAGTATATACTCTGAGTATGTGTTTTTATAAATATCTGTACAGTATGTATATATATGTTACATATATAAAGTATGTAGATGGAAGGAAGGATAGGTGGATGGACAGAAACTAGACTATAAACTCTGGCTAATATCAGGATTAGCTTGGATGACTTCAGTCTCAAATGGCCCATGTTTTCTGGCCGATATTATTTACCCATCCATAAGTGGCCTAAAAATTCTTTGAACAGCTTCAAGTATACTTGAAAATTAAATGTGGATTTTTTGCCTTAAACTTAGTTGATGGTGTTTGAGTCTCAGCCTTGTTGAAACTCAGCCTGCCTATTAAGTCAGTGTCCCTGTGCCAGGCCCTCTGTGGAAGGGACTGGAGCACGCTTGCTCCTGTGTGAGCATCTCCGTGAGGATGAAGGCTGCTCCCACGTGCTAGAACAGTCCACTTTTATCACAGACTCTTTCGTCTACATGTTTATCTGACTTTACAGTCACTCACCTCTTACTGGCTTGAAGAACATAAGGTCAACACCTAAAACTTTCCTGTGAAATACTGAGGCAAACCTAGTATCTCCTACTGAAATACCCCCATGGTCTGCAGTAAGGCTTAGAACAACATTGAAATCGCTGCCAAGCTATCACTACTTTCGTGCCCCAGAAGATCAGCAGCTGCTCACACTTCAGGTCTGATTAGTGCTTCAACATTCCCTCTCTTACTTTGATAGGTTTAAACATTCACTGGTCTTCACTTCAGTTATAATTTGCAAATGTACTCATTTCTAAATAAAGACAAATGGTCTTAACTCACAGATGAAAGATCTTTTTCAAATTAAGTATTCATAATGAATTTTGAATATGTAACAGACATGTATTTAAAACTCCCCTCAAGGGTTGTAAAACACTTAAATAAGTGTATAATTTCACAATTTTTAGGTAATAGGTTAGTAGCAATACATGCGTATTAGTGTTTGCTCTCTACCAGGCTTCCTGGTCACCTCCCTGGTGGTCTCTTCCCCCAAGATTCTCCTCATTGTGTCTCTTTGATGTTGCTGTTCCACATTCACAATAGTGTTCTGTTCCTTGAGGGCCCCTGGGTGCTTCCTATGCGTCCCAGACTTACATGCGGCATGCTCCCAGGCCCTAACTTTGGGTGGCACCTCAGTCCCACTGTACGCTGGACTGAACTCGTCCTCTCTCTCTACCGCACCCCCCTCCCAACCCACGCTCTGTATTTACTACATTGATCAGTATTAATACACCTTTCCAGCTACAAACCAGAATGTCATCCTGGACTCCTCCGTCTCCCCTCACCCGCTACTTTTGACAGGTCAGCTATTTCTCAGTCGGCTCCTGATTTGTCTGGGTTTGGCCTCGCCATCTCCATTGCACTGGCCCTGGCGGCCCTCTCCTGGGTTTCTTCATCTGTCTCAAGCTGATCTCCCTACTTTCATTCCCATGTCCTCCCAAACCCTAAGTCATTCTCCCGCTGCTTTGAAGGGGGTATTTATAAAATGCAGTTCAGGCCCTGCTCCTCCCTGTCAGACACTCCCTCAGCCCTCGGGTCCCTAGGGAATAAAGTCCCGCAGGACAGACAAGGCCCTGTGTGGCTGGGAGCGCCTTCTTTCAGCTGTACTCCAGCCTTACCGATTAGATGCCTTTCCCAAGTACGCACGCTCTCCGTGCTCCAAGTCTATGTACAGGCTGTCTTCTCTTTCTGGAAGCTGCTGTTACTTCATTCTTCTGTTTCATTTTTCCTCTTCGGAACTCAGAGGCAGCCATTCCCTCTGTGAAGCCGTCCCTGCCTTCCTCTGCCACTCCCACCTGCTCCAGGGTTGGAGGTCTCTCTTTTTTAATCCTCACCTGAGGATATGTTTTTATTGGTTTTAAGAGAGAGAAGCATCAATGTGAGAAACATCAATCGAGTGCCTCCTGTACATGCCCCGGCCAGGGACCGAACCCCCAAACTTTTGGTGTACAAGGTGACACTCCAGCCAACTGAGCCACCCGGCCAGGGCAGGCGCCCCTTTTATGCGCTCCCCAACCTCATTGTCTTTCTGTGTCCCCTGGATGACTGGATTTCTGGAGGACAGGGACAGGTCTGTAGCTCTGAGGACTAATGCGGTGGCTGGCACATAGATGTTCAATGAAAGTTAATTTAAGGACCGAATGTGACATTTTCTAAAGCCTAACTCTCTTGAATATGTATCTCTGTATCATCTTCTGTATCCATGCACACACGGGAAATTAAAAGGCTGGTGCAGACAAGCAGCCATTCCACGGGCTTTCCATATTTCACATTGAAGATGCATCTTTTCTCCTGCCAGTTGCGTTGCCTTTATGTGGAAGTGCGGAGGAGGCTCTGAGAGCAGGGCCAGCCTCCTCCTGCGGCGGGCTCTGCGTTCAGAGCGCACGGCTGCTCAGTGCTGGTGCCGCTTCACCAGAGGCCCACACACCTGATGGCCCACTGGAGTTACTGGGGTGCTTTAAAATATACTGATGGTGGGCCCCACGTGTCTGCACTGTGTGTGTGTCTTGAATCGCTTCCAAATGTTCTAAATGAGCAAATTATGCTAATTGGCTTCATTATAAAGTTATGCATTTTCATCTCAGCTGAGCCCTCAACCCTAATCCTGCTTTGCATCTGCAGTCAGCTCCTTTTTCCTTTTTTTCTGGCACTTTTCCTAAACCTTTATCCGTTTCCTCAGCCCTCTCCCTACTCCACCCCTGCCCTCACTGCGTGCACCTGTACACACACACACACACACACACACACACACACACACACAGCCCCTCATGAATTGGTCTTCTGCTTACACTGATCCAACAGCAGACCTGAGTTTACCATTTTGAATTTCTAGTCTTACCCTTACTGTACTTAACTGATAATGTGACATAGCTCTAAGGATCCTAATTGACTTACTAGGTATTTTATTTAGGGCTGTGTTGTGAATAACCCAACCCAGGCTGGCTTAAAGAGATAATTTATATTTATAATTTATAGGCCTCCTTAATTGAACTGTCAAGGTAGATTTTGCATTAACCAAGGCTGCATTCAGAACTCCAGTGGCGGCGTCAGTAGCAGTCTTCGCTATATCTCTTGGCAGCCTTTGATATATCAGCTACTCTCAGGCGCACCTCCTTGGCCTTAGCAAAGTGGCTACTGCAGCCCACTCCTCACTCCTCATACACTACCAAGTAGAAAGAAGAGAGAAGTGCCTGGCCGGCGTGGCTCAGCCGTTGAGCATCAACCTAGGATCCAGGAGATCACGGTTCGATTCCCTGTCAGGGCACATGCCCAGGTTGCGGGCTCAGTCCTCAGTAGGGAGCCTGCAGGAGGCAGCCGATCCATGACTCTGTCATCGTTGTTTCTCTCTCTTTCTCTCTCCCTGTCCCTTCTTCTCTTTGAAATCAATAAAGACATATTAAAAAAAAAGAAGAAGAAGAGAGAAGTCCACTCTCCTGGAGGGTCCAACCTGATGGCTTTGGGCTGTGTGCACTTCCCTGAGTTGGGACTTAATACACTGATTGACCTAAGCCAGTCAGGGTTCTCACCCCAGGTGCTGGGGGTGCAGTTAACCCACTCAGACCCCATTGGCTACAGCGTGAGTGATGGAGGAGCGGTGAGTCCCCAGGAGTGAAGAAGGAATGCAGAAAGGACAGACAGACGTTCATAATGGTGCATGTTATCATACTGTTATTGTTTGTAAGGTTCATCAACATTAGAGCAATATGTATTTAATTTGAAGTGTCGGGCATGTGTGTATAGTATAATGGATGTGATATTGGAACATGTGAATCTCCAGCGAAGTGAATGCAAAAAAGTAGCCATAATATGTTCTATTTGTATAAGCAATATAAGAAAGCACTCTGTCATTGAATTTATGTTTAATTCTTTTTACAAACAATAAAACTTAACCCACTAAACATGAGAAGTACGGTATGATAGAGTCTGAAGAACTGAAACTTCAATGTTTTGTCACTTGATTTTGGATAGAGTTATTTTGTCTGATCACTTATTTTGTTATCCGCTAGATGCAGATATAAATAATACCTGCCTTACTTATCTCACAGAGTTACTGTATCCCATGAGATAATATATGTTGAAGCATATAATAAAAGGTAAAGTTACTATTTATTTTTCACTACCCCATCAGATTGAGTTTACCTGGCCAAAGAAAATATTATTATAATTAAATTGTAATTCTGTTTTACTAACACATTGCCTTCATGACTTAAATAAAACAGGCTTTGTTTTTAGTTTTGTTTTTGTCTAAAGCCTCAGAGTGGCTTATATAAAAAGTCCACAGTAGGATATTTTAGGACCAAATAAGAAGAGCTTTGTTGTTCACTCACAAAACCTGAGTCATTGCTGCAGCTGAGCATAAAAGCCTGGGCTCCTAGGAAGCAGCGGCAAATAGATAAACAGCTAAATGCACAGCTTTCATTCTGCAATAACGGAAAGTATATCATTCAAGAGGACTGACAGCCTTTTCTTAAGGCAAATCTCTAAATAGAATATGTCCCATCAATCTTTCTGTTAAGGGGCATTGAACAGCATAATCGCCCATTGTACCATGAAATTTACAAAGCCCAATAAGCTTTGCAACTATTTTGGACAGTTTTCAATAGAGAAGCACTCTAGCTTGGGTTTTAATGTGTCATTTATTAGCTATGTAATGTAGGTGATTTGCTTAAACTTCTCTGAGCTCAGCTTTCTCATCTCTAAAATGGAAATAAATAATAGTACCTTCCCCACGGGGTTGCTGTAAGGACAGGAAAGCGAATGTATGCTGAAGAGATTGGTGCAGTGTTCTGAATGTAGTAAGTGCTTAATAAATGTTAGTTGTTGTAATAGTTATTACAAGTTGCATCGGTAAACACTTATTACCATAATTCTGTTTCTGTAGAAGAATATCAGCAATGAGGTAATTTTGTGATGAAAGCAGGCATGTGTTTGGAAACTAGAAAATATCACCAAGGTCCTTCAACTTGATAAAAATCTAATCAGTTCGACATCTAAAGGAGAAAAATGAAAATATTGACCTGCTTCTCTCTGAGCTGATTAAATTTTTCTGGTTTTTGGTGTGTGCTTTTAATTCATTTTAGAATAGCATGGAGGCGCAATCCAAGATATCATAACAGTGAAAAGCCTGTGGTGGGGAGGGTCGGGAAGCCAGCTAACGTGCGAGCCTAGAGGCGACCTTACGGTCGCACTTCCACTGACAGAACCTGCGCCTTGGAGTCTGCCTGGATGTGCGCAGGCTCATTCGCATGTGGTAGACTGGCTGATGGGGTGCAGTCATTCCCTCCCATAAGCAGTATTGTCCTGCAGGACACTGCCTTTGAATTCTAACTCTAGTAACCTGCGGGAAAAGAATAGTTATACCGATAACTCTAGATATAACCCAAAGTACAATTACCTAGAACATTTTACATGCTAATAAATTGGTGAAGATAGGTTTTTACATTTGTCCTTGAAATAATCAAAGTAACAGGGTAGATATTTAGAATCATTAAATGTTAGCACTGAGAGATCAGCTTTCGACAGTTTCTCTTTTTTTCTCTCTTTTTAATTTAGACACGGAGACCTGGGCTCTCAGGGGTTAAGTTCCACAGGCAGCTGGCTAAATTAATAATACAACTGTACCCAAAAGTCAAATTTGCTGAGTCCTAGTCTGACAGGCCTTTACCTTCACCACAGGGTGTTTTTTGTTTTGGGGTCATTATTTATTTATTTACTTTTTTGTAGCTATTGTTGATTTTGAGTATGATGTTTGTATTCTACAGAATAAGAACTGCTTTTATTTCTAGTTATGCTGGGATTCAAAACTCCAGTACACTCCACCTTTTAGTGCCCTGCACGTAACACTTTAAGCCCCTAAGGTTGATGTGAACTTGATTTGCTCAGCTACATATGAATTTAGGTTCCTTGGTTGGCTTTTATCAGAGTGACCCATGCAGATCACAGGAGAAGTTACGGTGGTGCAGCCTGGCACAGCCACTGCTCCTGGGTTGTGTAGACCTGCTGCGGGTTGGTATATAAGAAGGCAACTAGACTTGCCCTTTTTACTTTTCTATTGGTAGAAAGCCACAGACTTGGCCAGCCAGGGTTCCTCTGCTCCCTGCGGACCTCTCCACAGCCAGCACCCAAAGAAAAAGTAGCTGGGGCTGGGAAAGCGGTGTGGTGGGAGGAAGGCATGAGAGAAACTGCCAGTGCCAGGACAGAAGGGACCTGCCCGTTAGAAGTGAATCTGATTTTTCTGTTGTCAGCAGCGCCGTCTGTGGTCCTTATTCCTGGTTTTCTCTCTGTATGAACCGCCACAGTGGAACTAAAACGTGTGTTCCCAAAGACTAATGACACAGGGCAGTGCTTTTGATATGCCAGAGTTCAAAGGGCAGAATGATGCCAATGTTATGTATCTGTGCTTCTGAACAGATATAATACAGCTTCTGTAATGAGGAATAAATGAAGTAAATATAACTTTCTTTTAAAAAGGCTATGGCCTAGCCAGAGGAAATCTGGATTTTTCAAAATCTGGTTGGCTCTGATAATTGTTATTATTATTGCTATTTTACTGTTGCCTGCTTTAGATACAAGCATCACTGAATTTTGGAAATACCAATTCTTCATGACAGGTACTGCCATATTGGGTGTTTATCTGAATTACATCTAGTCCTAGAAAGATAAATAGTTTCTGTATCAGTTTAACTTACACTTCCTTGTTAGGCCATTTTGATCGCATGGTCTTGTATGTTTTGATCACTTTTCTTTCATACGATGCATCTTCATTACTCTGGTGTGGCCCATATTGTCACGTGTATGTCAGAAAAGTCAGCATAAACTAGTCAAAGGAACTTGATGCTAACCACCCAATATTCAAGTTTTGGTAGAAGATGGATGCGTTTCATGGGAGGGAGATACTGAGAAAGCTGTCATTTCGCATTCCTAACACTAGGGAAAACACCCATAAAAACTAGGCGGCTACTCTAAAGTGTCACTGCTTGCTTTAGAGCATTTAGTTATTTCTGTTAAATTTTCACTAATTTGATGTAGTTTCAAGGGAGACCTGAAGCTGCATTAATCATATCCTGAACTAAAAGGGTGTAGACCTGTCTGTTTAATATGCGCCTATACGTAATGCAGCATTAGTTATTCATGCAGCTGGCAGACCAGAGATAACATATGCAAGGTCTGACTCAGTGAAGAAATATTTATTTTTACATAGTTTAAAGGAATATAGTTTATTACTTTCAAGTGATTAGACAAAAGTAGTATTCCAAGGAGGAGTACTTTGTGATTCTGTTTATGAATAGGTAAGGATGACACATTTTAGACATCAGTAAGACTTTAAAAAGGAACTGTAGTTGTTTAACCACAGAAAAAGCCTTAACCTAGCTGGGAATTAAAATAATACAAATTTAAATGGCAGTCAAGTGTTATTTTCATCTATAAAATTTCTAAAGATTTTTTTTCATTGAGACCAGTTTTAATTGTTAGATGAGAATATAAATTTTAGAAAGAGTCTTAAAGTTAATATCATTAAGCTCAGCAATTAAGCTTCTGAAAATCTAAGGAAATAACCTTAAAGACAGAAATACCACTTTCCACAAAAGTGTTCACCGTGTTATCATTAGTAATAGGAGAAGGGAAAAAAAATTTAAATGTCCACCAATAAGGAAATTAATTATATAAGTTGACCATAGTATATATGTGCAGTGGGATAATACCCAAGTGATAAATATTATTTGCATAGAATTTATAACAACATGGAAAATGATCACATTATTAGAGAAAAGATGGTAACAAATTTTTGCATAAGTTAGGATGTTTTGTTACAACATGATAATGAAGATAGAAATACCAAAATTTTAAAAACTTCTTAAGCTCAACCATTCTACTTAAAGCCTTGTCTATAGTAATATGCATAGTCACTTCTTTTTTTCATTATCACTACAAAAGTAAAAAAAAACAAAAACAAAAAACATAGGCTGTTCTCTTCCCAAATTATCTCACATGTCACGTTTTGAGAGTTATAATATAATTTTTATCTTAAAGTAGGAATATCTTTTTATAACACTTTAGGTTTTCCAAATATTTTTACTTTTATTGGCCTTTTGTATTTATGGTTCTTAATGTATTATTTAAGCATCTCATTTTGCTGTGTTCTTACTGTTCTGGAAGAAGTTTATTTCCTGGAACTTGCTCCATGCCCGCACATCTGTCTGCCTCCCAAATTGCCACAAAATTAGAATTTCAAGATGGGATTTCAGTGGCTATTGGGATTTGTAACCTACATATTTGTTTTAATTTTTTGAGGTCCTACAGCGTATGCGGATTGTTTAACATTTTCTAAACACACACGATCCACTTACAGAGACAAAGCACCTTGTGTTTCTATAGTTATTTTTACATAAAGCTATTAAAGGAACAGGAAACATTTTTCGACCACCTTTCTCCCTGCAACTGCCCCCAAAATAGTCATTAGTATTAAACATAACAGAGACTAAACTTGTTTCCCATGGATCTGTGGAGAAAGGCAACGAAGTAACACTGAAGCATTTGGGGTTATTTATAATAAAGCCTGTGCTGGAGAAACGAGATGCCAGCTCACGTGGCAGGCAGGCAGTGGCAGCTGCTCGGTTACTGCGTGGCACTGTCCCATCCTAAATCAAATGGGAAATGGGTTCTGTTTGACAGATACTGTCATCAGTGCAAACATTATTTTAAAATAATTAAAAAGCTTCTAATTTTTTTTTTTTTAATCTTAAGGACAGGCTGTTTGATTTGTTCAGGCTTCCCCAGCTCTGCTGCTCAGCGCTCCAGCAATGACTGTTCCTGCGCCAGGTTTTTTATCTAGCCAAGCCTGAGCTATGACTTTTTATCCCAGTGGGACAGTGCAGCTATGTTCTTGGCGTTTTCTGCCTATTACCAGTTAGGGTCTGTGAACAGAATCTCCATTTGTGAGAACCTCATTGTGGAGAGCATGCAGTGGTCTTTTCATTTTGATTGATGGTTCTGGTTCTGCACCATCTGGCTTCTGATAGGCTGCATTAATCATATCCTGAACTAAGAAAGTGTAGACATGTCTGTTTAATATGTGCCCATACATAATGCAGCATTAGTTATTCATTCAGCTTGCAGAACAGAGTCATAATGTATGCAAGGTCTTTATATAGTAAAACATAAATATTAATATGTGGCCCATTAATGCTGTTTTCACTTGTACTAACCTCCCCCTAGTACGTTTGTTTACGAAGATTGAGGAATTAAGAGAAAGAAGACCATGTGCACATTTACATGAACATATATAGTTTGGCTGATGTCTCATGAATTTAGAGTGATGTATGTCTGTAATACTTATCTCACCCGTATTTGCTTTATCTCTCTCTCTAATTGCCTCTTAAAATACAGGTTACATGCAAGATGCAGCACAGATTCACTGTTTCTCACGTGAACCACTCGCATCAAATGTAGGTCATCCGTTTGCTTGGGTCTCTGGGGTGTTCGTGGCCCTGCTCTTTTGTGTTCCTCCGGCTGGGCCCACTTTGACACACTCTGTCCCCTGCTGTGTACTAACATCCAGAAAAGAAAAGAGAGAGGCCAAGAGAGGCAGGAGAGGCATTCACAAGTCAAATCAAGTTTGCTCCAGGTTTAGGGCCATCACACATCTCAGTAGCTTAAATTTGGTTTTGGAAATCTGCTAGGAGCTTGTGCAGTTAAGAGAGATTTAGTGTGCATTAATCATAACCCTTCAGTGCCTAGAGGAGGGAGGGTAAGGAAGGGGGTTAAATTCTCCTGGGAAGTTACCTCGTACAAAATTGCTAGAGCATATTTCTTCAGGTAGCAAATTAAAACCATAACTTCATAAAATACATTTTACGCTTTATTAATTATGTTTTGTCATAACAGTACATATTCCTATGTGGTTACGTCTTCTTGTCCGGGACCCAGTTTCACAGAACATATTTTAATGAATTACACTGTTGAAGAGTAAGTGCAGATCAATGCAAAACGTAATCCACACAGCAGCCGTGAGCCGTCGTGAATCAGCGCCTGGGCAGAGGCAGGCGATCATGGTTGTTGTTGACAAATAAGTGAACTACAGCTTCTGCCTGAAACGTAATCTCCTTGAGGGTTAGTCGCATAAGCACTGTGAGCAACACCACTAGGAACTGTATAACATGGAAGAGCTGTACAATCTGACATCTTGAGAGTATAAGACATAAAGATGGAAAAATCACCTTAGGAGTAAGATCAGTAAAATTAAATATTCAGCCCATCCATTTGTTATTTTAAAGCCATTTTTAGCTGTTTCTTCTAATACTCTAGATCCCACTGTGGCTTAGTTCACTCTATTAATTGATTTTTTTTTTTTAAATGCACTCCCTGCAAGAACACTGCATTAACAAACTTGAGAGTAGGAAATCTACACTAAACAGACGTGTGACCAGGAGACCTCGGGTGTAATTCTGGGACTTTGTGCAGCACTGATTTTGCTGGGTATGGTAAGGCAGGGTTCATATCTTGGCTCGGCCACTCAGCCAGCTGGATGATACTGAAAATGGGTTCAAACTGGCTGGCCTACTTCCAGGTTAACTCTCTTTCTGAGATGCTTGGTATTAGCCAGACTCCTACTTAAAAGAGAAATATCTCAAATCTGGCCTCTTATCTTGAAAATGGAGATTATCCCTACTCTGACTACGTTTAGTTGGGAGGGTCAAATGAGATAACAGGCATGTGCTATAAACTTTCAAGTACTATAAAAATATATGCACCTTCATTTTCGTTGATTAAACTTTCCTGAATTCCATCTGTTACATTCATAAGAGTTCGCACAGTGATACATTCTCTTCCTGTGTCACAGTAAATTGAAGAACCAGTGACATGATGAATGCATGCGTTTCCTGGTGCCTGAGCTCCTCTTCTTGCATAAGTTCCCTCTGGAGTTTACAGCAGTGGTCGAAAACTATTTTTTCCCCCATAAAGGACCATATGCCAGTGAAATACAACATAATTTAATTTCCGTCTTCGAGCAACATACAAACCATTGGACTGTGCTTCTTGAAAATTAAGGACATTCATCCTGAAGCTCAGACAGGACTGAAAGTGGGAGGATTTTTAAACCAAAACATGTATTGGTTCAGGGAGGCGTGCCAGAAGGACAGCTTTCAAAGGCCAGCGCTCCCCTGCCATTGGAGAGCCGCGCCGTGCGGGGGGCACAGCAGATGGGCGCGAGCAGCTAGGCAGCCCCTCCCGCACAGCCTCCTTAGGCCTCCGCAAAGGCAGGCAGCTCCCACAGCGCCGGAGAAGCTCTCAAATACGGAGATACGAAAACACGAGAGATTTCAGAACTTGTAGCATTTCACCAAATCTACACCATTATGTGTCTGCGTCATCGCGTCACTGCGGAATGTTAAGCGCTTTTTAATGCTGCAGCTCGTCTGCAGGACAGCCAGGCATATGTATGGTTCTCCGAGTCAGGAGAAACGCCTTCCGTGCTAGGCCGTGTTTCGTGTTTACTTTGACTTTAGGTGAAATCAGATGTCCTCTGTGCTCTGTATCTAGGAGCACAGAGCAGATTTTTATGTCTGTGAGCAGTAAGTCTTGCCCTGGTGCCAGCAATATAAATGAGACTCAGTAGTCATTATATGAAATTTTATAAACGCACATTTGTTGATTCAGTCACTGTGTGCAAGGCACTAGGGACACAAAGGATAAGATATTGTTTGGTCCTGTGTTTAGTGCACTCAGTGTGTCGGGAGGACAGGGGAATAGCTGATTTTAACAGTGTTGCCTAATGCCACTAACACCACTGTTATTAATTACTGTGTTATTAGTAATGGTATTAGAAACAAAGCATAAAGATAGGGTATCTCCAAAAAATGTGGACACACACTTTGAATAATTATAAAGGCAGTTTTTATTAAAATACATTTCATTTTCAAAATTGAGCTATCAGCTGTTAAAGTGTGTGTACACTTTTTGGGGGACACCCTGCATAATTTAAAAGAACCACATTCTAAAAGTTTAACTGAAGGTTATTTAGAACTTTGAAAGCATAAGGAATTCAGTACTAGCTTTGTGCTGGGACTCAGTTGCGGGAACCAAGACTCACTAATTATTTGATTCAGAAAATTTTATTTCCCATTCCCCTAAGACCAAAAAATGTTCCCATTTCCCCCCTAAAACCCACGTTTAGAGGTTTCTCTACACTGTTGACCCTTGTGCCAGTTCTCCAAGAGCATAATGATCCCAACATACCGTTTTGGGTTTCACATCTGGCTTAAATTATAACCAGGAAACAGAGCACATACCTGTCCAAACAGCTGTCCGGTGCCTTTTCCTTAACGGCACTTCACTCTCATGTGTGATTGCTTTCGACTTTATCTCAAATCATAAAGATAATACTGAGGGATTGCTTCCTAGCTATCTCTCCTACACTGCAATAAATTATGTGCCCTCTACTCCTCCCAAAGGCATCCAAGGTTATGGATAGTCCAGGCTGGTGTCTGCCATTGCCATTCACCACCCCCCCCCCCTTACTAATGTGCCCTGCCCCATAGTCGTAGCTGTGGGATACACTGACGGGAATAAAAGCAGGAGACTCTATCAAGAGGGGCCGGAGGGTGGGACAGTCATGCATTATGCAGAGTTTGTCAGATTAATGTGAATAAAGGGTCACCAAGACTCATCACATTTGTAATGAGAAGCGAACATTTGCTTTTCAGAGTTCCTCGTTTCATAGTTAACCTTGTATGCTGCAATTATTTTCAGGTTGAAGATACTGTTCTTGCTAAAAAAGCTACTCATGTTTAATAATAGTTGGTCAACCTGTATATTACTAGTTATATGTTAATTTAGTTATTTACAGTCTACTTGACCCTCACAGCCAAAGGCAGTTTCATCATCTAAAGAAAGGAACTACTCTTCTTGTTTTTTTCCCCTACAGCCTGTTACAGTTTTTGAAAGGTAGTTAAAGCATGGAGAAGCCTTGAAATGATAAATAGGCTAAAGTCTTCTTCTGAATATATGAGATACTTATTTTTTGAAAGAGTATTTTTATGATTTAGGGGTTTTTTTAATAAAACACATGCACAAATATGAATTGGTTTTCTTTTCTAAAGCAATTACTTCATTACAATTCTTTATTAAAAGAATCTATATACAGGCAAAAATGGAAGTGTGAATGCTGGTTAAGCTTATTATTTTCGGATGCCAGAAACACGGAATAATAAAAGTAAAGCCTCTTATATGGTTAATATAGCTAAATGACAGACGAGACAGGAGCATGCTTGTCAGAATCAAATAATGTATAGGACATGGTGTCCATGTTTCCCCAAGAGTGGAAAGTCTCTCTATCACAGCTATTCAACTCTGCATCCTACATTTATTGTTTATCAGCATTTCTCGAGCAACCTGCTGTATAGCATATGCATGTACCTTGTACTCAGAGTTTCCTCCCCCTTCCTTCCTCTCATTTCAGTTTTATTTCTGCTACTTTATTCATTTTCCTGTCTCTTCCTTTAACATTAGAAAGGAAAACAATTCACTCCCATGTGTATGAGCAGGGTCATATTTTTGTTTCAAATGATGCTTGTAGCCCTCAACACCAAAAGATCTGGGTAAATAGTTTTTTACCATCTGTATTTTGTTGTGCAAAAGAAAACGGTTTCTCCAGATAAATTCAGTGGCTCAGCCGTAATAACCAACATTGTCAGGGGGTGTTCGGGTGTGTGTATGTATGTGGGTATGTGTGTGTGAGAGATTTGGGGGGAAAACTGTCATTTTATCATTTGCACCACAGACAGCCACAGCCCAGAGCTTTTTAAATGCCTATCCTTCAACAAACATAACTTTATGTCTAACATTTCTGTAATCCAGATTTGCTAAAACACGTAGGCAGCATAGTGTGTTTCAGAAAGAGCAAGAGCTTTGCAATGCAAGGGAGCCTGGCTCGCAATGTGCGCCCTCATTTACCAGCTGGGAAACTTGGGTACATTCCTAATCTATGTGACCCTCACATTTGTCACCCCAAATAGGGGAAACAGTGTCTCCTTTTGTGGGAAACAAACCTCTGAAAACTGATTCTTTGGAAGTAAGTACTCATAAAATTTCTTTCCCTTCTAAACAATTACTATTTAATATGCTCAGTAGTCTAGATACTTGGAAGTACTGAATTATTAAATACAGGGTGGGGTTGACAGTTGTGAGTACTTGAAACACAGAGCTTATTCTTGTATTATTATTTATTAATTATTGTATTATTTTCCATATGAGCAACTATAAACCTACTTTTGCCCCACCCTGTATTTTCAGGTTTTGTTTCTCACATCTTTCCATGGCAGTTGAGGAAAATACATTATAATAGAAACGCATACATCATGGATTAGTTCAGTCAGTCAGGCCGATTTTTATACATAAATTCCAAGTCAGGCCCAACCCTCGAGAAAACGGTGAAGTTTGCTTCTGCTGGCAGTTAGCTTCTCCCTTTCCCCTCTGCATGACCTTTTCATTACTTATGAACTCCACAACCTCTTGCTGTCTCCAGTCATCCACCATCAAGCCTGCTTTCAGGAAAGAATGTGATAAACACATCCATTACAAGGTATAAATTATTGAAAAAGGTCAATGTGAAATCTCCCTGGCTCTTTTCATTCTAACAAAAGAGGCCAGTATTTAAGCCAAAGCATTAACTACTAACTGTTGATTCTTGTATCTTAGTGAACATTCCCATTTGCTAACGGGTTTTCTGGAACATGTCGATTTGTAGCATCCCTGAAAATTATAACTGGGGATTGGCTTTTTCCCTTTGAGAGGCAACTTTTGATGACTTGTGACCCCAGCAAAGAGATCCGTAGATCACTGGAAACTGTCCTCTTCAAGCAGAGGTCGTCGTTACACTCTGTGACCACATGGTCCTGTAAAATGTGCAGTGTCACCAAGGAAGGGGACTGGGAGCAGGACAGAGGATGGCACCTACAGCACAGTTACTAGATGTGGTTATAGCTGGTCATCAGCATAGCCTAAGAAAGGCTTAATGGAGCTGGAGAAGGTAGAAGAAATAACTTCCAACATCAGTACTATTGTTCCTTTCCTTAAAATCTTCACTTGTAGAAAACATATGAAAGTAAATGAAAATCTTGTTAGTTATTAGGGTATGTATTACATAGAACATCTTTGTTTCTCTCAGGTAAATTAAAATAGTATTTTCTACCAAATCCCTAATAAAGGAGAGACTGGGAAGACTTGTAGGTAATTGTTGCTCATCTCAGCTTTCTGCTGACCTTCTGTTTCTTTGTTGAACTTTTCTGGTAGTGGATGTGGGTCAGGTACAACAGATCTAGGAGAAGGAGAAGAGAGGAATCCACTTAATTACCAAATGTTCCCATGAAGCATGTGAGTAATACACTGTCACACTGGATTATATACAGCCTTGTGTGTTTGCTTAATTATGTTTTAGCAACTAGATTGTAAATTTCTCGAGGGTAGAGACTATGTCTTATATTTTCAAGTGCCCTTGAAGGAAACTAGGCTAGAAGTTGACATTTTTAATAGGTTCTAAGTAAATACTTGCTGAGTGGAATTGAATTTATGGTAAAGTCACTTACAAATTACTTGTGTAGAGGCCAGATGTAAACACTAGAGGAGTCTGATGTGATTTTCTTTGGAAATTCCTTGGACATGGCCGATGTGGTTTTCCCTGCACGATACCTTTAGGATAGCGCTTCAATTCAGGCACGTTGGGACCACCGCATCTTCCTAAGAGACAAAATCATCCATCTGCTCAAGGTTCTTAACCAGGATTACTGTTACTGTCACCTCGTGCTGGCATTTGGTGCCCTGGGGCCAGGGCTGCTAGACACCCTGAGTGCTGCACAGTCCTTCCCAGAGAGATGGTTGTGCTCCGATATCACTGCCAACCCCACTACGACTCACGCCTCCGTCACACTCCCGTTTGTCTGCATGGACGCGCTCCTCGCGGCCTGGTTCGGATCCCGCCGGGCTTTGTCTGCGCCTTTCCCTTTGCAGGCTTTGTTTCTTCCCCTCTCGTCCTGCTTTCTGTCTTCTAATCCTTCAGGACTCAGCTCAGGCACCATCTCTTCCAAGCAGCCTTTGCTCGTTACAGACCCAGACGGTGATAAGTGGCACTTTTACGTGCTTGTGATTATTTGTTTTCTGTCTGTCACTCACTAGACTAAAAGCTACCTAAGAACAAGTTGGGTGTCCCAGGAACTCTCCCAGTGCCTGACACATACTGAGCACTTAATAAATAATTTTTGGGGTGAATGAATCAATCAATGATGTTTTCAGACAGGAGTTTGTTCTTCAGCAAATATTTATTGTGTACTTTTCCTAACCAGGAAGAGCCTAGGCATGAGTCGTGCTAGGATGTGGGTGACACTGGCCTTATGGATGGGGAGGAAGCCCTGTGCAAGGGTGGATCGCCCCCCTTACAGTGGGACTAGCTCAGGCGGGGTCCACTCAGTGGGACGTGACAGCAGGAGGGGCCCTACCAGAGCTGTTCTAAGCGTGGTCCCCAGACCCAGTCAGTCCACAAATGTATTGATCTCCAGTAAGGTAACTACAGGCATTGGAGTGAACATTTAGAAATTTGACAGAATATTTTGTCTCTTGAATCTTATACTAAAAATCTTGGGGCTTGTACTTTGTATGTCCTTTTTATTTCATTTTCCTAGTGACTAATTTTTATTGTATTTTATAAGTAAGTTGGTTCCCAATGCATGTGGACTACTTTTGGGAAAGGAAAGGCAGAACAGAAAGAGGGCAAATTTTTTAAACAGCTGGTCTTCACCAGGGGTAGTTTGAGCATCACTGCTCTAGGCGATCCTCAAATGGTGACGCGTTTCTTTCGTACAGATTCTAGGCCGGGTGCTAAAGAAGCAAGAGCTTGCTGCTAATTCTCCCTTCCTGCTCTCTGCTCCTGGCAAGGGGGTGGCTAACTCACAAAAGAAGAGGCGGTTAGAATTAGGGTCCTTTCCGAGTACCTAGAGTTCTGAGTAAGACAGAACGACAGCTCTGGCCTGCCCTGAGCTACAGTGCCAAGCAAAACAAAACAAAAAATCTACTCCAGCCTGTCAGGAGTTTGAGGAGAGCTGGGGCTCCACAGGTATTCACTTCCAGCAGCAGGGTTTGTGGTGGCCCAAGTTCTAGCACCGACCTCCCGGGGAGCTGGTGGCCACCAGTGTACCGTCCAGACTACATGGGGCGGCTGGATTCCTAGACAGGGGACCCTCATTGGCAGCAGCTGAGCAGGCTACGGGAGGCAGTAGCTGACATGCCCAGGATGTGAGGAGCACTGTGCCAGGCATTGTGAAGATTTAGAGATGCTTCATTGTGTTGGTAATTTGAACCAAATGCATGGGCGAGAGTACAGACTGAATGCTTTAGGAGAAAAGGCAAGTACAGATTGCAGCCAGGCAGCCTTAAAGAATGAACGGGAACGAGTTGTGCAAATTCAAGCAAGGAAACATTATTTCTACAAAATTATTACAAGAAGTTAGAGATGGTAATGAGAGTAGTGCATTTATTGACTGTTAAATAAGAAACAGTGTGACCCTCATAAAGATTGTTTGTGTAGAGCAGGGCTGAAGTGCCCCACGATAAAACTCCTAAGCTTTCCTTACAAGAGTTCTAACTAGTGTAGAAAAAACTCCTGCCAGACAGCCTGTCTGCTTGGTTTGAAATAGAAGCATAAATATCTAATTTGCCTCATTACAGAGAAGAATGCATGATCTATGCAGCATGTGGACAACTAATCACTCCATCGGGCTCAAAATGTGGGGAACATAATTAATTTGCTGATTCAGCCTAATCTTATTCTCAGTTGGTGAAACATATCTGTGAGTTCATATTTCATTTAGTCACATTTATTTCTTAGAAGCTGAAAACAACGTTGCTAGAAGGTCAAAAATAAAAGCAAGCAAGTATAGGTCAGTATACCCCGAATTAGGAAAGTTAAAACCACACAGCAGTAAATTTCAAAAAGTTTGTTTTTCTGTCCACATTTCTCTTTTGTAGGATTTTTTTCTTTTCTATTTAAGTGGTATGTCATCAAAGCAAGTGTGTCTGTAATGATAAGTCTCATCTGTGCAGTCAGGCCATGGAATCTTTAATATTAGCATTTCACCACAAAAGCTCTTCCGTTCATTTTTCTGCTGAGAAAATCAAAGGTGACGAACAGCCTCAAACAAAAGTTTTGTGTGTGTGTGTTTTTAAGCAAAATTGGCTTGATGTTAGTTAAATTAGAAATTGATATTTTATTTTTAAAACTTGTCAGGGTTTTATTTTTTAGCTGCAGCTTGCTAACCAACTGCCATTCTGTGTTAGATGTTTCAGTTCCTGATGTATTTGTAATAAACAAAAGCAAATCCATTTTTATTAGGCCATAGAAATGATCAGCTATGCACTCTTACATACCGTGCTCATGTGCAGCGTAATTGTTTAATACTGTTTTCCTTCCACATTCAGTCAACCTGAAAGACTTTCGATTGTCCCAAACACCGTTTCTTAGCCCTGTGATTCTCCAGACCTGTGTCTCTGGGCCCCCAGTCGGGAGAGTAATTGTGTATCTCGCTGCCCTCTGTCGAGCGCCCAGTGACAGCCGGTCCGGAGCAGCTCAGGCCGTAGAGCAGTGCGTGTCACCCTGCGAACCGCCTAGAGTGAAGGCACTGTATCCATTCAGCAGCGACAGTCCTCAGAGCAACTCCCACGTGGCGAGCACGGCACTGTGAGCAGGCAGCCCCGCGTCACGCACTAGGAATGGATCCTGCCGTGGGGCCCTTCATAAGGAATCACCTGCTCATTCTTAAAAATGAAGGAAACGAGACCAAGGCAGGCTGGGGTGGGGCTGGGCTGGGCTGGGGCAGACAGGGAGAATGCCATGACGGCACATATTTTCCAAGCTTTACTGTTTTAACGATTCGTATTCGTTCTACATCTGAGATTTACACATGTGGCTTCAGCAGCATCAAATGTCCAGAATCAGTTCTCCCGTTCTGGTAGGTGGCCACGTCCTCTTAGGTCACCTGGAGCCTGCAGGACTTGAGTGCCTCCCCCGTGTTTCTGTGAGGTCTGCAGAGCTGGTGGCAGCGAGCTGATTTGCATGCACAGGCTCCCCAGCCTCTCTTTCCAGGCAGTCATCACATTTTCCTCTCAGAACAGCGCCCTAAGTGTTGAAAGGGTGCAGATTTTCGCATTTGTTCTTAGTGATGAACAGCAGAAAGACTATAAAATTTTAAAGTAATAATGTAAATGTCTTTATTTACTAAGCTGATCTTTTCACATTTAGAATAAATACCTCCTTTGTAGTACCTCCTTTAAAACAAATTCCAAAACCTTTGTAACATTATTAGGAAAAGAGATTTTTTTTCCCCCTCTTGTGAAGCTGTGTTAGCAACATCCCAGAAAACTGGAATTCTCTATTAACCCCCAGGTCAAGCATCCATCTTGACACACGTCTCTTTTATTCCACCTCATTTATAAAGAAGCAGTTTATTCTTAACTTAATTCTGAGCTGCTTTTTAGGGAGCATTTGAAGTTAATCTCAACAAAGAACAGTAAATCAGATTTGCAGTGTGTGGTATTAGGAAATAGAGTGAAATCAAGCAATTTTAGTATTAGAAAGCCTCAGAGAGGTCATCTTATCTAACCACTTGATTTTGCAACGAGGCAACCAGGGCCCAGAGACGCTGAGTGTCTGTCTAAAATCATGGCTGATCTGCAGCTGATCCTACAGTTCAGTGCTTGACACTAGACAACATAAAGAGTGATATTTCGTAAAGGTTATGTAACATTTTATTCAAATAAGTGCATGTGGAAACTGGCTTGGAGACGGTGCACTTCTAAAATGCTAATATCCTGTTACGTCCCTCTGCAATCCTAATGGTCTGGGTGATGTGTGATACCATTGCCTAGGAAAAGAAAACATCACGTATTGCTTTGGGAGCCAGGGACCAGGCATTTGCTTGAACTCCAGCGTGGACTTTCTGGGTCTTGGTTTTTTTTCCCAACTCTGAAATTAAAATAATAAGATGGCTGGCATGACTGACTAACAGCTCCATGGAGTACCATTCTTCCATAAAAAGTACCCAAATTTATTTTATGTCCCCTAGTCCAGAGGAAAAAATGTTTTTGATCCCTGACCCTAACCTTTCTAGTCTGTCCTACACATTCCAAGGTAAGTTCAGCTCAGAACAAATGTGAAATGACCCAGCTGGACTCAGCTTCCTTCCCTCTTAACCTTATGAGTTTCAGAGTGAGGAGTAAAATATGTAGAATAGTTTCCAGAGCCTCTAGTGTATTCCTGAGATAGCCTGGTTTCTCTAAGATACTCTTGAAGCTTCCTTCCTATCCAGGGTTCCCTCAGATCTCTGCCGTTGTCCTGTGATCAAAATAAACCTCCTTCCCTTTGCACTTTCCCATCTGATCCAGGCCCAAATCAACATTTCTGGAAGCCCCTTGGCAACATGGCCATGGATGCCATGACCATACATACGCTGCTGCAGCCAGCAGGGGCAGCGGGTTGGTGGGAGGAAATGCCGATGCCCTAGAACCTGCCATCCGACAATAGTGTTTTGCTTTAAGTGTATCACAAGATCCAGCTGAGGTCCAAC
The DNA here is from genome assembly GCF_054644295.1 of Miniopterus natalensis. Classification (NCBI taxonomy): domain Eukaryota; kingdom Metazoa; phylum Chordata; class Mammalia; order Chiroptera; family Miniopteridae; genus Miniopterus; species Miniopterus natalensis. The sequence continues at coordinate 62,949,458 of NC_142089.1, read as the reverse complement.
GGGTTATTTTTAATCCATAAGGCCACTTTATTGAGATGCTCCTTAACATACAACACAAAGAGTCACTTTAGGACAGAGCATGTTCAACACGAAAGACTGGAAAGCTTGGCTCCTCAGCTTTTTATTATATTGTTTTTCACTTTTTAAAAAATGATTTTAACCCTTGGATCATCTGAAAAGTAGCACCTTTTGAGTAACTGATTTTCTAACCAGGTGGGCAAGTAGAGTGTGATGGGGATTAGTGGGGCCTGTGGAGTTAGGATACCATGCTGGACTCCCTGAGAAGTCCAACCGTCACACAAAGCTTTGAAGTCAGAAGAGTAAGAATATCGAAGGCTCACCTGCAGTTCTGTTTCCATAGCTGGTTCATGGGATCCGTGAAAGTTATGTAACCCAAGCCTCCTAGTTAGGGCCCCGCAACCAAGACCACCCTCTCTCCTTCAGTCCTGGGGGATTCTGACTACTTTGACTTGAGAAGAAGCTAATTAGGGGTTGATTTTTTTTTTTTTTTTGATTTTTTTTTTTTGAAAGACTGATTAATAATCACTTCCATTTGGTGGAATGTAGTCTGTGGAGACAGCATTAATATTTTACTGCCTTATGAACCAACATAAGGAAGAAGGGAAAAATCTGTGTATTCTTTTGTAACAAGTAATAAAACGATATATTTAATCTTGAATAATTAAACAAAACATTTTTATTCACATAATGTTACAATCATATTGCTAATACCAGCTTAATGCTTGCTTTTTAACTAATTCATTTTCTCATTTGTGGCAATCTAGAAAGGTTTATTAAATCTAATGACTGTTTTAGGATTAAGAAGGGAAAAAGCATGTTCTAATTACAGGGATGGATAAAAGCAAACTAATTAACCAAAAATGTGTATTTCCTTCCTCATAGATGTCTGGTCAGCCATATCTGAGATGAACTTGGGTTACCTAGCTCCTGAGTTTTCTAATCATGTTTTTAGATTGCATTTCTTACACCATCTGTACCATTAACATGACTGTAATTTCTGTCACAGTTGGAAGCTTCAGTTAATAAATGTTTTGTTTTGGAGGGGGATGGGCAGGCAGACCAGAGGATCGGAGTGTTTGTGAATGAACCGAAGGAAGAGACTGTGCCTTAACCGAGGGCCGTGGGGAATGCTGGGCTGCTGCCCCTGGGACTTGCCGTTGCCCTTTTGTGCCCCACCTTGTAGCTACAATTACGTGGGACATAGTCTTCATTCAGTCCTTTTCTTAAAAAGAAAATCTGATCTAATAGAATATATAACCTCCAGCTAGTCAAATACCTAAATAACCTCATTCATACGTAATTATTTTGTGAAATTCAGAAACATCTATTTTCAGTGTTTTGTGTGTCCTGAACGGTGCACAGAATTACAGCGCTACAGCTTTGAATTTCAAATAAGTTATTTTACCTTTAAAAAAATTGCAGGTTTTCTTTTTTTGTCCGGTAACTGCTATTGCAGGCTTTTTAACAGCAGTTTTCAGAACTGGAGAGAATGGCTGGAGCTGTTCGTTTGTGTGTTTTCAGAGCATTCATTTTGACCTAGTAGTTTATCGGCTTGGGCTTCTGAATTTCGAGTGATTCTACATATCTTTCCTTAAATTCATGTATAGTTCACATACAATATATTAGTTTCAGGTGTACAGCATAATGATTCAGCATTTATATACCTTACAAAGTGATCACCATAAATCTAGTAACCATTTGTCACCATATATAGTTATTACTGTTATTGATTATATTCCCCGTGCTGTATGTTACATCACATCACTTATTTACTTTATAACCAGAAGTGTGCACCTCTTTTTCACCCATCTCCCCCCACTTCCCCTCAGGCAACCATCAATCTGTTCTTCATGTCTCTGAGTCTATTTCTGTTTTATTTGTTCATTTGTTGTTGTTGTTAGATTCCACGTATGAATGAAACCATATGGTATTTGTCTTTGTTTATCTGATATATTTCACTTAGCATAGTACCCTCTAGGTCCATCTATGATGCCAAACTAGCAAGATTTCATTCTTTTTATGGCTGAGTAATATTCCACTGTATGTATGTATCACATCTTTATACATTTATCTATTGATGTGCACTTGGGCTGCTTTCATATCTTGGCTATTATAAATAATGCCGTGATGAACATAGTGCATGTGTCTTTCTGAATTTGTGTTTTTGTTTTCTTCAGATAACTACCCAGAAGTGGAATTGCTGAGTTGTATGGTTGTTCCATTTTTAATTTTCTGAAGAACTTCCATATTGTTTTCCAGGGGCTATACCAGTTTACAATCCCAGTAGCAGTGTATGAGGGTTGCCTTTCCTTCACTTTCCTATCAACATGTGTTATTTCTTGTCTTTTTGATCATAGCCACCCTGACAGGTGTGATATGCTATCTCATTGTGGTTTTGATTTTCCATTTCCCTGATGATTAGTGATGTTGAACATCTTTTCATGTGTCTGTTTGGCCATCTATTTATCTTCTTTGGAGAAATGTCTGTTTAGGTTGACTGGGCAGTCAACCATTTTTTATTTGGTTTGTTTCTGTTTTTTTATATTGAGTTGTATGTATTTATATATTTTGGATGTTAACCCCTTATCTGATATATCATTTGCAATTATCTTCTCCCATTCAGTAGGTTGTCTTTTCTGATAATGGTTTTCTTCATTATACAAAAGCCTTTCAGTTTGATATAGTTCCATTTGTTTATTTTTGTTCTTGTTGCCCTTGCCTGAGGGGACATCCAAAAAGAATTACTAAGACCAATGTCAAAGAGTTTACTTCCTGTTTTCTTCTAGTAGTTTTATGGTTTGTGGTCCTAAATTTAAATCTTTGATTCATTTGAGTTTATTTTTGTGTATGGTGTAAGGAAGTAGTCCAGTTTCTCTTCTCTTCTCTTCTCTTCTCTTCTCTTCTCTTCTCTTCTCTTCTCTTCTCTTCTCTTCTCTTCTTTCTCTTCTCTTCTCTTCTCTTCTCTTTTTTCTTTCCTTTTCTTTCCTTTTCTTTTTTCTTTCCTTTTCTTTCCCCCCTTCCCTCCCTCCCTCCCTCCCTCCCTCCCTCCCTCCCTCCCTCCCTCCCTTCCTTTCTTCCTTTTTCAGTTTCCCAGCACCATTTGTTGAAGAGACTGTCTTTTCCCCATTGTATATTCTTGCCTCCTTTGTTGTAGATTGACAATATAAGCATGGATTTATTTCTGAGCTATTATATTTCATTGATCTATGTGTCTGTGTTTGTGTCTGTACCATGCTGTTTTGATTACTGTAGCTTTCCAGTATATCTGAGAGCATGACACCTCAAACTTTGTTTATCTTTCTCAAGACTGCTTTAGCTCTTCAGGGTCTTTTGTGGTTCCATATAAATTTTAGGATTATTTGTTTTAGTTCTGTGAAAAATGCCATTGATATTTTGATAGGAATTGCATTGAATCTGTAGATTGCTTTGGGTAGTGTGGAAATTTTAACAGTGTTAATTCTTCCAAAACATGAGCATTATATATCCTTCAGTTTATTTCTGTCGTCTTCACTCTCTTTCATCATTGTCTTACAGTTTTCAGAGTACAGGTTTTTCACCTCCTAGGTTAAGTTTATTCCTGGATTTTTTATTCTTTTTGATGCAATTGGAGTTTTTAAAGCATCAGATTGTCATTCAGAGTGTGGTGGCGTACTGATAAAAATATAGAAATAAATAATAAAATTTGGGGAAAGGGCAGGGTGGGGTGGCAAAACCAATGGCAGTGCCTGCTGCAGACTATTGACCAAAAGTAAGTATACTCACTTTTCAGATGGAAAAGATTACCATTCATGACTCAAAAATAATAAACTCTGTCAAATGAAGACTGAATTTTTAGTTAAGTCCTAGAATACTAGGATGGAATTTTACTTCCATCTGGAATCATAAAAGACGTTAGCTTTAGTATTGTGAAGGAAATATCAGTATGTATTATGTGCCTGCTAGATGCTGGGTGCTTAGGGATATAAATGATTAGGCTAGAAACTTCCCTTGAGGAGCTTACAGTGTAAGCATTTGGGGAACTAGGAGTTACAGCAAAATAGGAAATGTAGTAATTTACTTACAAAAATATCTTCAAGGGGCATTTATATACTAGTAAAATTATTTTGGTAGTAGACAATGGAAATAGCACTTAAGTTACCTAGTTGCAATAATTTGTAGATAGTGGACTTTTGACATTTGCAATTTTATTGGCTATACATCTAAACCCTTTGTGAACCCTCAAATTCCCAAGCAACCTTATAGCTTATAGTTGCAGCCCTAACTCATGTCAATAAATGTAATTGAAAATTTAGAATGACACCTTCAGGCCTTCCTGAAAGTGAGTGTGTACACTGACAGTAAAGAAGCCCCGTAAAGATAAAAATACTGGGAAGTTGGCTAAATTCACTCTTTTAGTGAGTCCATTCTATCTAACAGTCTTGAAGTAACTTGGTAATTCCAAGTTGTGCGTCACCAAAATAGCAAACCAATACGTGTCCTGCACATCTCGGATCAAATGAGTAGTGAGGATCGGTAGGATTCCCACATTAACTGCACATTTACCGAACAGCACCCGCTTCGGCAGCAAGAAGGAAAGTGAGTGCCGGGTAGGCAGAGGCGAGGTGCACGAGTCTTCCGCATGTGCCGTGCTGGAAGTCAGAACCCCTGGTGATTCCTCAGGGAGCGTTGCTTTCGTGGACTTTAGTCCAGGACTGTGTTTCCTAGCAATACATTCTTTTTAACAGAATCCCCTGACTGAATAGGACAGTTCAGATATAAAGTTTGTTGTAACAAGTTTCCTGTAACTAAATCTTCACCTTCAAAAGAAAACCTCGTTAGGATAATGAAGGCAAGTATGCCCAAGGCCTCCATAAAAGTTTGCTTCAAATTCGGCTCTTCGCGTCAGTTAGCCACTCTTGTCAATAAAACCAGTGACCTTGGAATTGATCGGATTAAGCATTCAAGTCAACTTAATATTTAAAGTGCTTTCAGATAATTGCCACAGCCTTATTAAATACAGCAGCCGATTTCAAGGTTGTCCTATCAGCTTCGTCCTGACAGCCTTTCCACATTCCGTCGCTGGCTTTCCAACTTACTCTTCGACAGACTGAAATCAGAGTAATGAAAACAGTCAAACTGCTCATAAAATGTCACATTACTATGAGAGCACACATTATTTCTACAGATATTTTCTGTCAGTCACTAGATCACTGCTCAAATGACAGCAGTGCCTGCCTAGAACATGCTTTAAAAATGACAATTCCATACTGTAGAGACGACTTCAGCAGTGAAATTAACTGATTTGTCCCTTTGATCTCAGCCTACAAAAGATACCAAATGCTACTCGGGAATAAATAAAACATTTATAGAGGAGGGGAGAAAAGGTTATATGCTTCATTTTGCTTATCAATGTCATTTCCAAGCCAACAATTTTATTAGGGGTAGGGGTATGGTGACATGCTATTTTTAGTTTGTGGGGGAGAAATGTGACATTTAGAACAAATGTCACAGCATTTCTTCAATAAAAATCCATGCTGTCAGCTGCCTAGCTCTAGAGAATTACAGAAAAGCTGTACTGAACCAGAAGAGAAGCAACAATAACTTGATTTTTACTTTAACCCTCTCAGGCCCAGCCTCAGTGCGGATGCATAGTAGTAATAACAGTTTTATTGATCGGGTAGCTGCGGGAAGCAGGCCGGTATTTGCACAAAGACTATTTCTTAAAAGAATCTAGTCTGTCTACCTAAGAAGTGACCCTGTGTCCAGCCAAAGCTTTGTGCTCTGTTTTGTTCAGTGAACCTTGAGGAGAAGCCATTTTTTCACAAACAAAAGAACTCAAATACCTACTAAAATAACTATTCCATTATGAAAGCCAGAAAATGACTATTGACTGTAAACAACAAAACAAGCAACAAAATGTAGAGGAGGTAATTATTAGGATTTAATTTAAAGAGAAATGACAGTGCATGAACATGGTTCTTGTTAGGGCCTGCTGTGCCCTTACCTCGTGCCCTGTGCGTGGCGCACGCTCGCGCTCGACCATGAAGTTCCTCTGGGCTGCTACCTAGCTTGTCAGGGACACGGGCCGTGCCTCACACTCCTCCCAGTCCTCCACGGCGCCCAGCGCACTTCTTGATAAAGTTATTGCACAGTTAAAGCACTGGTTTGAGAACTATGGTTCCCATCTAGTATTTTTGAACTTCCCAGCTCTCCCTAGCGTGCCACCCCCACCCCAGCCACACACCCTGGCTATTTGCAGCCTGTGCCACTCTCGGGGCTCAGGTCCCCCCACGTCGCCCTCTCCCCTATGGAGTGGCGGCAGTAGTCCTTGCTGACTAATGGGTCTGCCGTTTTCCTTAAGTGAGAAGGCGGACACGTCTGTGGCTGTTTCGATGCCCCTTCCTTTCCCCTTGCAGATAATTCTGTGCTTCCTTCGCTGTCTTCCCTTTGGTTCCTGTCCCAGAAGAGGTTCCTCTCTTCCTTGAGAAAGCTCTTCCTTCCCCAGCTCTCAATCCGGCCTCTTCTGCCTTTCCTGGAGTAGCACCAGCTGCCCCCAGTGGTTGCGATGTCTCCCCTTTTCTGGGACTCCTTTCCTTTTGCTTTCAGATGGGCATAGTGACACTCTCCATTTTAATCTGCTGTCTTCTCTAATTACTGTAAACTTGCTAAGCATGAATTGAGCACTCAGTAGGTACCAAGCATTGAGCCAGGCAATAAGGGCATACTCTTGAATGAGATAGGTTCCCTTCTCTTAGATAGCTGCCACCTGCCAGACCTATTCAACAGGTAGCCTGTTCTGTCACCTCCACAAGCATTCATTCAGCAGACGTGTACTGAGTCAAATTCAAGTGGCACATGACTACTAATGACAGTCCTTGCTTTCAAGGAGCCCATGCCAGCTGGACTGCTCATTTTGAACTTTTACTTATTTCCTGCCCAAAATTATGAAGTAAGTTTTTTATATATGCATAATGAGTAATGCAGTTTTTCTTCAATTACTGTGAAAACACTTTGAAGGAAAAGACTGGTTTGCAAAAGCTTTTTATCTTTCATAGTTGTTGTCTGACAGAGTGCCCTGAACAGAGGCCAGCTCACATGGCCACTCAGGCTGGGCACTGCTCCGCTCCAAGCAGCACCAGACACCGCAGTCTAGTTGGCCTTGCATAGCGCTGCTCAGGAAATATTTTGTTTGACTCTTAGGATATCAGTAATTTATGAAACATTGTTTCATTTTCTAGAATTGATTTCTGAATCCTTACTTTGGTATATAAAAGCGTGAATAATTTATATTCACTAGTTCAGAAGTAGTTGATGTTTTGAAAATTTATTTTTTATATACATTAGATACACATGATTTAGTTATTTGTATATACCCCCAACTGTATCCCTAACCTGCTTTTTCTAATAGTGTTTTGACATGACTTTTTATCACTTGTTATATATGTATATTGGCAGCCTCATTGGCAGAGTGGGGGTATGTGATTTCATTTCATCATTAAGCATTGTCATTTCTAACCGTGAATTCTCAAATACGAAGAAAAATAATTACTCCCGTATGGATTTATTTAAGACTTTAATGAATTAACCTAATGTAACTTGAACTTGGATTTCTTGTGCCTCTATTCTGATCAGTGAGCATATGTCAGATTTGTTCTATTATGGCAGCTGCATGATCATCTGTAGCAATATTTTATATTAATCTTAATATAGGATACCTCGTATCCATTTGTATGTGTGTCTATGGGGAGAAGGGTAGCATTCGCTTAGCTAGGAAGAGAATTCCTCCTAGAAAAGGAAATAGCACCTGAGGCCGTGCGTTAGAATGCAGCGAAAGACAGGACTCACTGCTCTGCAGTAGAAATGTGTAGGGAATTCTTCCCGTGTAAATGAGAGAAAGAGTGATGAAAGAGGGGGGAATGGGGGGATAACTAATATTCAGTTTGCATTTTTCCCTGTGCATACAGAATTACAAAACTAAGTCAGAAGACAAAAAATTGGGAGCTAGACATGACCTTGAGAATGCAAGTACCTTAGATGTTTAAAGTCATTTGGAGAAGGGCACTGAACTTCTTTTTTCCCTTTTAAAGAGTTTTTATTGATTTTGAGAAAGAGAGAGAGAGAAAAACACAATGTGAGAGCAAAATGTTGATCGGCTGCCTCCTGCATGCCCTACACTGGGATCGAGTCCATAGCCTGGGCTGGGACTCTAACCAGCAACCCTTCAGTGCACAGGATGACTCCCAACCAACCGAGCCACACCGGCCAGGGCAAGGAGGGCACTGAACTTTATTCTATAGGATAAGGTGTGGAAGGTTCAAGCTTAGAGCTAAAGGGGCAGGGAGCCTCCAGATGACATCTGAGTTTCACATGTATTCATTCCTGGCTTTGATTCCCAGCTCTACCTTTTACCAACTGTGTACCCTTGGAAGATACTTAATTGTTCTGTGCCTAAGTTTTCTCACCCATAAAATGGAAATAATTAAAATATATTTTCAACTGGTTGTCTTAATGATGAAATAAATTAACACATGTGAAGATATTAGAAAAACACATAGTGAGCCCTGGTTAAATGCCATACACTACCCATACTCATGCAAACATATAGGAAAGATTTGGGTTTGCTTTTTATGTATATACTTAAAACTTAATTACAAAGAAATTGTACATGTAAAACCCATCCTAAGGAATCCAATTTGATTGGCATTCCTTCTTTGGAACACCTAATCAAGACCTGAATTTTATCAAGTCCTGATATATTTTCCTATCCTTATACATTTGAGAAAAAAGTAGTGCTTTGTTCTAAAGCAGTGGTGTAACGATCTACTCATTAGATAGAATTTTTAAAGTTTTAACCATTTGGCTCTTGTCTACATAAAATGGGGAAGTATATTACTTTGTAAAAGTTGTTAGCTTCAGCGGTTACTAAATGCTACACTGTGTAAGATATTAAAATGCAGGATGATGTTATTTTGATAGTGTAATTACTGTGTGCTTTGATGGCTTCCTTCTCAGACCTTTAGGCCATTTACTGCTGACTTTGGTAACCATTTGTGTTCATGAGAATTGTTTACCATATTGATTACAATATCTAGAAACTCAGTTATGAAAAAAACTATAATTAAAATCTACATAATCTTCTAGAAAAATATTTTTCCTAACTAATTGCTTTATTTTACCTATTTTTTCTCCAGAATTATTCTGGTTTTAATCATTGTGTATGTGTATGTATGAGGGGTAAGGGTTAACTTTAAGAAGCTGTTATATTTAGTGGTGATTTCATTTATAGTTGGGAGGGAACTTTTAAAATAAAATACTCTTGACCCTTGAGCAACATGGGGGTAGGGGTTGCCAACCCCCGCATAGTCAAAAATTCACATATAACTTTTGACCCCCCCCAAACGTAACTAATAATAGCCTACTGTTGACTGAAACCCTTACCAAGAACATAAACAGCAAGTTCACATATATTTTGTATATTATAGGTATTATATACTGTGTTCTTGCACTTTAATTTGAGGAGCTCATACTCAGTCAGCCCCAGACTTGCAGTGTCACCTCTGGGCACCGTTCCAGTCTAGTCATTTCTGCCCATTCTCATGATGTCCCATTTTTGCACTTTTAACAATTTATTATTATCACTTCCTTCATTTTCTGTCTTGATACAAAGAAAACTCTATAAGAGCAAGGACTGTATCTGCTTGCTGTACCCCTAGAACCTGGCACATTTAGACAGTTAATGAGTATTTGTTGACTGAATTAGGTAATTCACTTATAACTTACTTTAGAACTTGGTGATTATTTTATTCAAGATACCCATTTCCCATGTATTAGTACTTAATCTTATCAGGAATGAAATTTCGTAAAATCTTCAAGAAGGGCAACCTGGCAATGTGTAGCAGGGCCTTTCAAATATGTAGAGGGCCCAGCCGGGCGTGGCTCAGCAGTTGAGCGTCGACTTAGGATCCAGGCAATTGGGGTTCAATTCCTGGTCAGAGCACATGCCCGGGTTGCGGGCTCGATCCCCAGTCGGGGGCGTGCGGGAGGCAGCCGATCAATGACTCTCTCATCATTGATGTTTCTATCTCTCTTTCCCCCTCTCCTCTCTCTGAAATCAATAAACATATATTTTTAAAAAAATGTGCGGAGGAATATATTTTAAAGCAGCAGCCATGAATTTGGGTAAAAACAAATTTATGAGGATGTTCATTGCAGAACTGTTTATAATACTGAAATGTTCAAAACAACCTAAATATCCAATAATAGGTGATGAGTCAGATAAATATGCTACATTCATATGAATATAATGTCTCACAGTACCTGAAAATTGTGTGGTAAAACAATATTTAACAATAGGAAAATGTTCATTGATATTTCAAAAATTTCAAAAGTATTACAAGATAACATGTACATATGATATCAGTTTTATCAAAATAAGTATTATACAGTTGCTCAGAAAAAATATATACCACAATGTTAATAGTAGTTATTTCTAAGTTACAGAATCCCTGGTGATTTTATGTTCTTTTTTGTGCCTTTCCAAGTTTTTTGAAAATTTGTAAAACATTTAATGCTTTTGTAAAGAGATGGCTCATCAGTTAAGAGTAGCAGCCACCACAGAATTTATATGGTGGGATTAACAGAATTCAAATATCTGGAAAGGTGCAGAGAGATCCTAGGCACTTGGACAGCAAGATCGGCAGGCACGCCTTTGTCGTTGCTTTGGCATGGAACCCTCCTAACAGTGTCAAGCCCAGTGAAGTAGGTTCCAGGAAACAGAAGCCCAGAGGCCTTGTAAGCTTTGCCCAGGGGAAGGGTCTCCTGTCTGCCTGGGTGGGGTTTTTCAGCACAGAACTTAAGAACATTTTAGCCATGTAGTCCATTGGCTGTTAATATGTGAGTGTTTCTTTTTCTGAACATTTTTGTTTCTTCAGACAGTAGGTGGGGTGGGAAGAGATGGGCTTTTGAGCTTGGCAGAATTCAACAGTCATGAGTTTGATCCCTGCTCTATCACTTACAAGCTCTGTGACCTTGGACAGACTTAGTTCCATGCTCTGAGCCAGTCGTGTTAACATGAGGCTAGTAGCAGTCACCTTGCAGGGTCTTAAGATAAATGTAGAGTCTCTACCTTAATGCCTTTTACAATAACAGCCAGTAAATGTTAGCTGTTGTTCATAAGATTGGCTTTTCTCATTGTTCGTGATTATACAGAACAATGTATCTTACAATTACAAAACCATATGCTTGTGTTGATGGCTTGCTTTGTTTTTCGTATTTTTAAATTTTTTACTTTAGAAAAGCTAAGTCAGAATCCTCACCAGAGTCAGTAGTTTGGTGACACTTCTGTTTTGTCGAGACACCCACCAGTCACCTCCGCTGCCTTACCGGAACAAAACGGCCTTCGAGGAACGGCAGCACACCCTCAGCCTTGTTAGGAAAACTGCAGGCACCGGGATGTGCCCGGGGACTGCGATTTCACTTCTCACTCCGTGAGCAACATCCTTCTGTTGTGAATTAAATCTTCACAGTCAAAATCTGAGTCTGCGTGTGCTTGTTTATTTGGAAGAGAAATGGTATTCAGAGGCATTTTATTTGTAATAGTTGTGGAGCAATATGGTATTAAGGAGCTTAATGTTGGTCTAGTGCTGTTTCCACGTTAAGACTCCTCACCAGCATTTGTTTTTCTTTCTGGCCTTCCTCGTTGTATTATTAGGCCAACGGGCAAGCTATATTTTATACGTATGCATAAGTATGATGTTTTACATGTGTTTATAGCATATATGAATATTGTTTGTATTCTCTTATTCCGTATGTGAATTGATGTGTGTATCTGAGGACATGCACATTAGTGAACTGGTTTCTAATTACATGAGGTGTGTTTTTTTCTGGTTTTACCCGCCCCTACTTTATCCAGGAGGGTAAATGCTGTCTTCTTATCTCACGTCCCAAGCTGAGTTCAGCATCTGGAGAAGCTTAAGGTCCCACTGTATCAAATTATCCCACTCACACTGTTGTTTATTGCAGTCCATTTTGTCCTGTCATTGCAGTGACAGACGTCAAAGCTGTCCTTTCCCTTGCCTTCAGCTCTCAGCATCTGCAAGGATCTGATATGCTGCTCCTGCCTTACTCAGGGGGCACAGCTCAAAGGATCGTGATGAAGGCTGTAAGCCAGATAACTGCAGGCACAGGGGAACTTCCCTGCTGAAGCTTGGGGTTGGTTTGTGCCCCGCCGTTTCCCTTCCTGCACCACAGACGTGCGCTGTTGTGTGGATATCTGTTAGTTGCTTACATGTTTCCATTTCTCTTCTTTTGAGACATGAGTAACTATACACAAAGCATGTATGATAACATCCCTAGAAGTATTGACAGTTTAGGTCTGGAAACTTAGTGTGAATTTCATCGCTAACTATAAGTATGTGGTCTATAATCTGAGTGATTTAATTTAGATAAGTAGCAATGTTGTAGCATTTAAAACTCAGTCCAGAAAAACTAAACATGCACATGACTTTCCCATTTAATTTCTTAAATCTTCAACTTTTAACCTTTACACCTGTGTACCTAAGTATGTATTTTTAGTTTGAGGTAATTATAGTCATATGTATAATTACATATGATTTGTCTTTCCAGGAAAAAGGTCAACAGGTCCAAAAGATGGTTTCATTTCTGGGATAGAATGCAACCTCTCTTATTCAAATAAGAGAAAATCTGCCAATAGTGAGACACCACACTGATTACAGCTGGGAAATATGTGTATGTTTCTACTTAACATCAACTCTGCCCCTCTTCTCTTCCTGTGGTATAGCAGTCACCTTCTAACTGGCCCCTCTTCGTTCATTGTTTCCCTCTCAAACCTGTTTGCCAAAGGGCAACTAGAAAGGTCTTTTATGCCAACAAATATGATCATACAACTTCTCTGCTTAAAACTCTTCAATAGCTTTCCATTCTTTTTAGGGAAAAGGCAAAACCCTTCTGTGTGTGAGGCTGCATCTCTCCCCACACTCCCTCTGGCTCTTTCTGCTCCAGGCACATCTCGCCTTCTCTGTTCCCTCAAGCTAACACTCTTCCTTCCCACCGTGGGGCCTCTCGTGCTATTTCTCTGCCTGCATTGCTCTTCCCTCCCTCTTCACCCTGTTAGCTTCTGGTCACTCTGCAGATCTCACCCCCAGAACTTTTTCAGGGAACCTTTTCCAGGCCTCTCCGAGTAGGCCAAATCAGCACATGTACACTCTCATAGCAGCAGGTGACACTCCTTTAACACACATCAGAGGTACCAGTTTACGTTTGTGTGATTACATGATCATGGGTCATCTCCCTCACTAGACTCCGAGTTTCATGAGGACAGGGGGCTTATCTGGTCTTGCTCACCATTACATCGCTAGAGCCCAGCCCAGTGCCTGACATATGGTGCATGCCCAGTGAAGACCTGTAGAAGAATTAAATGAAGATAATCACATCTGTAATATATTCTGTTTTATGAAAGCATGTCCTCAGTTGGTTTTCTTACACCCTGTGAAGATCTCACACTTGTGCATTTGTTTTGTGGTCTGCAGTGTAGACCTCTGCTGCAGGCAGGGTTTGAGATTCAAAAACTTCCCTCTAGTTCTACCAGCCGTGGTTGGGTTTGAGGATATGTGTTCATAAGAGACAAAAGGGGAAGGTTATTGACTTTCTGGCTACCCTTGAAAAAGATCTTTGCAGTGAGGCCCGATTATTTTTATATCATGTACTTCCAGAACAAAAGATGTAAAAAAACCCCACGCTGTGACACCAAATATATGGGATTTGTTCTTGTGATTTGGGATTACCTTTTGCTCCCGTCCACCTGTGGCAGTTCTCTGAGGAAGCACCGTGCTGATTTGGGCAGTGTGTAGCATATTCATGGTCTGGCAGTATTTGTGCCATCCACTTTAAACCACATAAAAGTAGGTTTGAAGGTTTCCGAGAAAGATCAGTAAGAATTTTTTGGCTTTGAAATGGCATCTGACACAGACAACAGTGTGGTGACAGCCAGAGGGAAAGGAGGGTTGGGGTAGGAGGTGGGCAGAGGGCGGGGAAATGGGCACAGAAAGAGACTTTGCTTGGGTTGGTGGGTGCACGATGCAGTGTGCAGATGATGTTTTGTTGAGTTGTACACTTGAAACCTGTATGGTTTTATGAATCAGTGTCACCCCAATAAATTTTTTTAAAGATGGCATCTGAGCCTCCTACATTTTTGTTTTCATTTTATCTTTCGATGGGAAAAGTGATTTTTTATTTACTACAGTTTGGGGACACTTAGTTAATAAGTGGCTAACTCGGTCAAGAAACTAGCTGGAAAATTAGAAAATCCATATTAAGGAAAAATAAGAGTTGATCCTAATACAGGAAGCCCCTTTTGTCGGCTAGGGGTGCAGTGAAGGTCGGGTCAAGGTGTGCAGGGATGACGATGCCCTGGTGGCGCAGCCTGACCTTGCGTGTTGGTGCAGAGTCATTACCCTGCTCCTCCGGGTCAAGGCGTTATGGAAACCTTATATTATATGGCCCATCCACCTTATGTGCTTGACAAGCCTACAATTTTTTCTTCCCCTCCAGAGATACTATTTAAGATAAACATTATCAGAATAAAAACAACGTTACTTGCTATCTTTTTTCTAAACAGCAGCAGATAAGCAAAGACCGTTTTCTAAGTAACAGTGACTCCACACTTCATTAAAAGATTATTTATGTCCTGTAGAAACAGTATTGAAATGGTAGCTCCAACAAGCAAGCTGTATCTCTTTCCGATCAGTGTTAGAGATAAACTGTTAGCAATAATAAAGAGGTGCCCGCTGAACTGAGAATATACTGTTTAAGGTAAAGAACTTTTTGGTGGTTTTAATCACTTTTTGCCTTCCAAGAGAATTTATCCATTTAATATATTTATAGGAGTGATCTATGTTTCAGACTTACAATGTTTCTGAATATATGTTTTAAGTGTACACATAAAAATTAAACTTAGAGTCTCAAAAATCAGTCTTCTGAAAAGCTAACTGGTAAGTGCTCTCTGCTTCTGCATTGCTTCCTTTATGGGCTTGGAGTAATTAAGCAGACGTAATATAACACATAGAGGAATTTATTAGGCTTTTATTAAGGCGTGATAATTTGAGTTTCAGATTTTAAATCTCAAAGGGCTCATAACTGTTGACATTTTCTACTAAAAGCTACATTTAGAAAGAAGTTAAACCACGGTGCTGAGGAAAGGCATGTTTGCATGGAAAGTACAAAGTGCCATTTTCATTAACCCAGCACTTGAATGCTAGTGTCTATTGTGCCTGTCATGAGGCTTTTAATAAGTAATGCAGGCACTGCTTCTATGAGTTAATTTGTCCTGATATTTTCTTGAAACAGTGTTAATTGCAGGAAGTAGAAGTTTGAGATTGAGACATGCCTCGGTAGGAAGGGAGAGATTGGTTTCAAACTCCAAGAACGTAAGTGACTAATTTGCCAGATCAAATTGAATCTCAGAAAGGTTTTCAATTTGATTATTGACTCAAGAAATACGCCGCGACAGCTCCAGGACTCAGCGGGTGGATTCTGGAATGGTTTGTAGCATTGGACAAGCCGCCTTCTGGTTAAACAGGGTGTCCTTTCAGTTTAACCTTTCTTTTCTCAATTCTGTCTAAAATGTATTCGTGAGTATGGTATCTTTGATTCTTTAGTATCTTTTTTCTGCATATTAATTACTTTGGGACTGAAATTCTATCCATAGATCTTATAAGGCATTGAACTTTACTGGTGCCACAAAATTCCTTGAAATCTTGCCTTTAAAAAAATCCCTGCCTGTGAACTTTAACTTACTACTCTCTCCCACCGTCTAGAAATATCCAGTGGCATTTCCTAGTGGCATGGTTGTCAGGACAGCGATAGGCGACACCTCCATCTTCTCTCCATATCAACTCCTATTTTTCCATAAAGCTTCGTCTCGTTGGGGTCATAAAAAATGAACATTTCCCCAACAGAGGCAATGTTTTTAAATTTAAGAGACTCTAGTGCTGAAAGCTGTGCCTTTGATGGAAAAAGGGCAAACGGGGCTCAGCACTGTGAGGCTCATTCCGCAGTTTTGCTGAAAACCAGCTCTGGCCCCAGGATTTGAGTTGGATGGATTCCAGTGAATGGAGATTTTGCCCTAATGTTGAAAATAAAAACAAAAACCACCTGGCGCAGGCAGGCTTAGCATCAAATGTGTGGTTTCCCACTTCTTGTTTTCTCTTAAGGACCTGGAGTAAGGCTGACTTGATACCTCATTTACCAGCATCACACCTGAACCCATCCATCCTAATCCGCCGGGGTGCATTTGCCTCACACACACAGCAGTGCTAGGATATAACCTCACAGCACTCAGAATTTAGTTTCAAATCCCTGCCTGCTGGATGAGGTAGCGAACGGTCCTTTGCACACACACCCCAGCCCCACTCCGCTCAGCACTGCCTGTGAACAAGTTGCTTCTCTTGAGACGGCTGAGCTAAAGTGGTGGTTTCTGGGCTCTAGGCGCACCGGCCACCTTCCTGGGGTTGGTTTAATAACCTCTCCACATGACAGCGCTCAGTAATGCACAGGCCTCCTGTTCATTGCTGGTTGTGATAAGCTGGATCCTGGCCACTTAGGCTTCACAAAAATGCAAAGCAAACACCAATCTGGGGCCACAGAGAGAACCTCTGCAGTTGTCCAGTGAAGTAGCTTTAATATCTTGATTTCAAGTCGCTGCTTTCCCCCTTTCCTTGTGTGTTTCTTTTCTACCCTTGTCACTTCCTTTCTCTGTCAAGGGCTCTCTAATTAGCCAAAACCCTTATTCTGTGGAGGCTCCTAAGCCACAGACATTTGTTAGAGGAAAATCAGAAAAGGGTATATGGAGTTGAATTCTAAAGCAAATTTTATCTTAAACTTTGTAGTCCTCAAATAATGCTATCATTTTAATTATTAGTTGGGCTCCCTGCCCCCAGTCTTGCCCCTCTAGCTCTTCTAAATTATAGTCCCAGAATGATCTATCCCAGTGCACCCAGCTATTGGACTATTAAATGCTAGTCCAGGATGACAGTTTCAGCGATCTGACATAAAAGTAAGGGCAATACAATAGAGGAAGTTTAAATTTATTTATAAGACTCTTCTTTAAAATCCTTCCTATCATAAAATGACTGTGATCATAAATACTGAATTTTCAAAAAATATGTCCCTTGTAAGATAAAAAATATTAATCTTATAGACAAACAGCATTGTTGTTTTTAAACACCTTTACCTCCTTACCCCCCTCCCCCCCAATCTTACTAGTGTTTAGAATCCAAAAGACTGGGAACCATGATCTAGCCAGATCACAGCTGTAACCATGTCTTAACCTCCTCAGACCCACCGCTATCCACTAAAGCAATTCCAGCGGCTTCACCACAACACACAAAGACTGGGAACTGGCCCCTGTCTACATCCCACCATCACCTCCCACCATTCCCTAATCCTGAAGCTAAACTGGCTTGGTGGCATTCATTCCTAAAAGTACTAGCCAGGTAAAAATCCATCAATGATGGTATAGTGAAAACAGAGAAGCTTATGTTCATAAATACAGAGTCAAAAAATCCTCGACATCTAAGACCAGATCATAATGCCCTGTTCTCCTTCAGGCTTTTTTCTGCTTGAACCAGCCTTCCCACCTTTATAAACCTGATTAACTCATACTCACCCTGGAAACTTGATCCCCAGCTCCACTGTCTGTGCGTCCGTCTCTGTGCTCTGTCCCTGTGCTTGCTGCTTTCATCAGTATCATGAACACATGGTATTGGAGAGAATCTTTCCTGTGTCTGTTGCCATTACTGAGGTGGAAGGTTCCACAGGGCAAGGGATCTGGTTTATCCACCTTCATGGCCTTAGCACACACTGAAGACCTGGTGAACTGCAGCAAACAGAATGGACAGCTACGCTCTGGTTCGTCGGGGCACAAGCAGTGCCCCTCTCTCTCCTCCCCAAGCGTCTCTTCAGAAGAACAGACTCCTTCCTGACAAAATCTTGTTGCAGAGCAACTGACCACAGCTCTGCCGCAGCGAAGACACCCTCATCGCCCCTTCCTTCCCCTCTGTTTCACAAGAGGAGGGACCCCGTTGTCCAGGGCCTGGCCTGCTGACTGAGTCAGGACAAAGGAGCCCAGCTGTGGGGGCCCAGGTGTATGAGAGAGCACGCATGTTCAGAGACCTTCGCGTGCTTCTGCAGTGTTGCCGCACAAGGAGGTATCGCAGGCAAGAGAGAAAAGAGGAGAGAGATGCACAAGGAGGTGGGCTTTGGACATTTTCCTGCAGGTGACAGAGGACCCACTGAAAGGCTTCAGGCAGGTAGATTTGAACTTTGTAAAGAACATCCTCCTACCAGTGTTGAGGCCGGAAAGGGGAAGGACAGGGAGAGGCTGAGGATACCATGAAGCGGGCAGTGGCACAGGCCGGGCCAGGGGTAGACCCTCGGGAGCGGCGGGGGTGCTGCCTGCAGCCTCGCTCGGGCTCACTGCTTTCACGCCTTGGCGGTAGGCCGGGCCTCAGGCCCACTAGTCGCCAGCCAAATCAAGCATGAATACGGGCACACTGTCGTCCTCTCGGGGTTGACTACAGCGCCCCTCAGAGAGATTGCAGCCCCGGTTTCAGACCGCAGTGATGGAACGAGTTGTAACCTTTTTGCGGGTGAAGGGGCTTGCTTTCCATTTATAAAAAACACAAGACCTGTGGGGCGCAATGAAGCGAAGCACAGTGAAAGGAGGTCTGCCTGTATTGCAAACCTTTAGACGGACAAAGGCTTAGCTCTTATTAGATTAATCAAAGAGAGAACATTGGAAAAATTTTATTGAAAGGGAGAATTTTAGACTTGCTCTGAGCTATTTGGAACATAGAGTTTAAAAAAAAAAATAGAGGAATACTCAAAATAACTGGGAGAAGCTACTAAATCTGTCATACCTCACTTCGTCTCCTGCATTGCTCGTAAACATCTGTTTACATTTCCATCCGTGCCTGGGTATTATGAGGGTGTGAAAGCGGGAAATGGAAAATCCAAACTGCTGGGCGACCTTCAGTTTGTCACTTCAGCCCTGGGAGCCTCGGTTTCCTTGTCTGTGTTCTGGAGATAATAATACTTCAGGTAGTTGTCATGAGGACAAATGTGCTAATGTAGGTGAGAGCCTCACTGTGGTCAAGAATATGCACTCTGAACATCGACAAAATGAAAAAACAACCTACTGAATGGGAAGAGATATTTACAAGTGATACATCTGATAGGAGGTTCATATCCATAATTTATAAGGAACTCATGAAACTTAACATCCCCCCAAAAAAGCCAATAAAAAATGAGCAGAGGACCTGAAGAGACATTTCTCCAAAGAGAACATACAAAAAAAAGATGTCCAAGAGACATATGAAAAGATGCTCCTCATCACTAATCATCAAGGAAATGCGAATCAAACCACAATGAGATATCACCTTAAACCTGTCAGAATGGCTACCATCAATAAATCAACAAATCACAAGCGTTGGCAAGAATGTAGAGAAAAGAGAAACCTAGTGCACTCTTGGTGGGATTGTAAATTAGTTCAGCCATTATGGAAGTCAGAATGGAGATTCCTCAGAAAATTAAAAATAGAGCTTCCATGTGATCCAGCAATTAGTCCCCCTTCTGGATATTTATCTGAAGAGAACAAAAACACTAATTCTAAAACATATATGAACCCCTATGTTCATTGCATCATTACTAGTAATAACTAAGATATGGAAGCAGCCTAAATGTTCATCAATAGATAAATGGATAAAGAAGACGGGGCACCCATATACAATGGGTTATTATTCAGTGATCAAAGGAAATGACATTTTGCCATTTGTGACAACGTGGATGGGCCTGGAGGGTATTATGCTGAGTGAAATAAGAGAAAGACATACAGTGAAACGAGAGAAGACAAATGCCGTATGATTTCGTTTATGTGTGGAATCTTAAAAATATATCAAATAAACAAAACAAAATAGAAACAGACCCATAGATGTAGAGAGCTAGCTAATGGCTGCCAAAGGGGGTTGGGATGGAAGATGGAAATAAAAAAAGAAAAGAATATACACTCTGTTCACCATCAAACTTATGGGCAGTGCAAGGGTCTCTGTTCTCGTCTGTGACCTTCCTTTGGCACAAGGACGACGCCCACTCTCAGATGACTCCTGGGAAGCTTGTAAACGAATTCAGTGACCAAAATTCTAAATATGTTATACATGATGGCCGCTTGACAGCACCTTGTCTAACATATTCTTCATTGCCATTGAAGGGAATTAGGGTTGTCATAGATCCCGTTTTATTTAATTGAATAAAATGTATTTACCATGAGGCTTCATAAGCGTTTCTCAAGGAGACACAAGGGCCTCCAAGCTGATGTCAAAATGTGTGTCTGAGCTTCTGAGGCCTTCTTTTGTTTCATTCTACAGATGTCATTAGAAACCCTTGAAACTGTTGCATGCTGATAAATAGACTCTAGACCTGCACACCCAAGAGGGCAGACTAGATTTCAAACAGCCGCAGAGTTGGCAGAGCATTGTTGGTTGACAGTAGCCTGAGGAATGGTGAGATTATATTCCAGGGCGTTTGTGGAGTATCCTGTACGTAGGCAAAGATTGCAGTCGCCTACAAGGAGCATGCTGACTAGTGACTCGAGTACAGACGCAGGAAGCGAAGTCAAGTCACTTGACTTATATTCTTTGGACAGGTGATAGAAACTTCCAACATCAGTGAACTCAGCCTTCTACTGGCGAGAACCAGATTCCGCTCAGGTCCCCTGCAGGGGCTCACGCTGTTTCATCTGTGTTTAAAGAACATTGGAGATTTAAACAAGATGGGATCTTCACCTGGGTTCTAAAATTTTAACGGGCCTGGAAAAACAACTCCTTTGGGCAGGTGCTCTGCAGGTTACATATGGAAGCTACAGAAAGATTAACTTTGATTCACTAATGGGAAGACCGTTTAATACTTAATGACATAGCTACACATGAGGACAAATTTTTGTCTGTAATTGTACATGTCCTTGGACTCAGAGCTATTGTGTTACAAATCAGGAAGTAATATTCCACAACTGGGAAAAGTCAACAGGGGTGATTTCAAAATAAAAAGCATTCCATCTGTTTTCAAGGGAATATTCTGAAAATCAATTCAAAAAACTGTAAAAACAATTTCTGATGTACCCGTATCTCGGATTAATAGCAGGCTTTTAGCAGTCTTCTTTTAGGTAATATATTTATCCCCAACCCAGTGGCATTCCAGTATTTTTCTGTATCTCTCCAACTTATTCCTGTCTTTTTTTTTCCCCCCTTTCTCATACACCCCCTCCTCCTCTCTCTTTATAAATATCCTCCTGCACCAGAACAGAAATATGTGTTTTATTTTCTGCCCAGGCCAGGAGCTGATTTAATGTTGACAGGCCTCTCAAAGTTCCAGGTCAGTGAAGACGTGAGAAATTCACCTGAGAGGCAAGGACGAAATTATTTATTTGGAGAAAGTAGGAACCCAAGCAGGATAATTTTTAATCAGATGAAAGGAATGTGGAAAGAAGCAAAAGATGGTCCACAAGTTGGACATTTTAAAAATACGGTTAGAATATTTTAGAAAGTTCACCTCATGATGATAATAGAGCTGAGCACATATTCCACATGCTGTGCACCTGTGTCCCACTGAAAACCCCTGTAATTTAAAAGTGATATTTACAGACCAGCATAACCCTCGGTGGATTTGTCAGTTTTCTGACAGGATTAAGAAAAATGATAGAAAAGCCATCAAACTTTTGATGAAGGTAGATGAATTCATACCTACAATGAGACAAGCGAAGGCAGGGTGAAGACAGTAATGCTCTGTGGCGCAGACAAGTGAAGGCTCGTGTGCGCTGTCTTCAGCTTTGTCTGATAAGATGCCTCAGGCATGCCACCCGAGATGACCACTGGGCCACAGTGCACTTACAGAAGATGGAGCCATTCACTGGGAAAGTCATGTAAGATCGCGTAATAATGGAATTAGGAGGGAAAATTGCAAGAGCGGTTTTATTAGTCATCTTATTTCATATACATTGCCTGCTTAATGATATTTTAGGTTTCCTTTCTTTGTAAAATTTGGAACAAAAAACCATGGCACTGTTTCTAAAATGTTACTGATGCAATGAACATTTTTCGTTGCTTTTTTCATACAGAAGGTATGGAAACCTTCATGCCATTTCCAGAGGCTGAGAAAGATAGTATCCTAACCTACCAAAACATTACATTGCTTTTAGCCGGCACCATTTAGCTGTGGAAGACTCGTAAAGTAGTACTCTGTTTGCAGCCCTGTTATTAACCGTCAGTATTCTTAAATCACCTTAATAATAAACAGAAAGCTGAAACAGTATTATAAGCAGAAATTACAATGTGGAGAGCAGTGGTTTGGTGATCCTTTCAATTACCCATCTTTATCAGTAAGATTTTAAAAATATCTTCTACATGATTATTTTTAAAATGCTAACTTTAGGATATCTGAAAAGTAAAATATATATATATTACTTTATAAAATACATAAAAGGTAGATATCTAATTATATAAGCTCACCACCCAGAGTTAACCATGATGACCTTTTTAGAGTATTTCCGTCCTTTACACTGTGTTGCTGTGTTTGTTCATTTTATTTTACAGGGCTGGCATTATACTGCATATACTGAGTAACTCACTTTTAAAAACCATATTGCGAGCATTGTTTTGTGTCACTGAAGTTCTCAAAATCCCTGCGTTTAATGGCTACATACTATACCATTGAACAGATGCATTGTTTTCTTAGCTATTTCTCTGTTGTTGGACGTTCAGACTGTTTCTAATGTTTTGTTATTTAAATTACCTCATAATAAGCACCTATACACACATTTTTTTTGTCTTAATGGCCATTTCCTTTAGATGAGTTCCTGGAAGCACAATCATCAGGTTAGAGAGTATAGATATTATTAGATTATAGGTTCTTGATAGACACCGTTCTAGAAAAGCTGCCCGGCGTACACTCACCCCAGAGTAGCCTTGAGTCTCAAAGATTTTTTTTGTACTGATGGTGATCCTTTTAATGCTATTGCTGCTGTAGTTGTTTTGCTTATGTTGCATCCAGATTTTTCTTGTGCAGCTACACTCGGAGGTAAGATCAGTGTATGGCAGTGGGCCTTAACTTTGAGGGCCGTGATTTATTTAAGAATCTCATGCCCGGCCAGCGTGGCTCAGCGGTTGAGCACCGGCCTAGGATCCAGGAGATCGCGGTTCGATTCCCGGTCAGGGCACATGCCCGGTCAGGGCACATGCCCGGGTCGATCCCCAGCCTGGGGTGTGGAGGCAGCCCATCAATGACTCTCTTATCATTCTCCCTCTCCCTTCCTCTCTCTGAAATCAATCAAGACATATTTTAAAAAAAAAAGAATCTCAGGGAAATTGTGATCCCCTGACACAGTGAGCATACTGACACAGTGCAAACCGTGACGTATTTTAAGGGAACTGTGGACAGTCCTTCCTTCAAATGTTGTTGCTCAGTTGATGCTAAATGCTTTACGTGGATTATTTCATTTAATCCTCACAATCTGGGGCTTCCCAGGAGGAAAGTAGCTTGCTCAATTGGCCTGACTGTTGAATAGTAAAGCTGAGATTCACCCCACAACCTGTTCTCTCTTTTCTGTGAAATTACACCACCTCGGGGGTAAGAAACCTTTGTCTTTATCTTTTTTCCAGGTTACTTTGTCCAGATTTTTCCAGCCATAGTCATGCTGGCTTCCTAGAGTCTAATGGGACAGTTTGCCATATTTTTTCTATGTTCTGGATCTGTTTCTGAAGCATGAGACTTTCTGTTTCTTAAAAGTACAAGTGAGTTCACTGCTAGGAAGCTTCTAGCCTAGAACCTTCCAAGAGGAAGCTTTTTCATAACCTTTTCAATTCCTTGTATGCATATCAGGTTTCTTTTTTTGTTATATTGAGTTGATATTTATAATACATCGCTACAATAACTACCCATTTCCTTAATTGTCTTTTTCACATTCTTTCGCACAGAGTTGTATATAATATTCCTTTATTATTAGCATGCCCCTTTCATTCCCCGTTTTGTCTGTGATCTTTCTTTTCTCTCGATTGCCTTTGCTCAAGCTTTGCCTTCTTCCATATTGATTTGTTATTGTATTTTGTTTTGGTTTTGTGAGCGCCACAAATATGCTTTGATTAATTGTTCCTGTTTTTATACTTTTTATTTCTGTTTTTAATTGTATTTATTCTCCTGTGTTTCTTAGAGTGTGGCTGTGTTGGCACTGTTGTTGTTCTTAACTTTCTAATGGTTAGAGTATTTGTTATCCCATGTCCGGTGTGTAGTGTTCTGATTTTTTTTTATTTTTAAGTTGGCTTATTTGGAGTTTTTCTTTCCTCCTTGGCCCACTGATTATTTAGGAAAGGATTTTTAATTTTTATATGTTTACGTTTTTGGATAGTAGAATCCTAAAGTTAATTCCTTTAAGAGGTTTAACCATTGTAGGAAGAAATGAACATGGATTGAGAAGAGAAACCTAAATTTATACTTTAATTCCATTCATTTCAACAAATATTTATTGATTGCCCACTGTGTTCCAAGAGCTATGCCAGGTAGTGGGACTATAACAGTGAAAAGGTAGAACTAATCTCCTTTGTCATGAAAATGTTAGTCTAGTAGATAATACAGACAGGTATACAAACAAGTGTAGGAAATATAAGAGATTTAACTAAAAAACTAATAAGACAACTAATTATGATCCAGCTCCAAGATCCCATCAAAACTAAACAGAAAATAACAATTTAAATGATGAAATCGAAAATTTGAACAGACAGGTTGCTGGTAGGAGATTGAATCAGTAATCAAAAAAACTCCCAACAGACAAAAGTACAGGACCAGATGGCTTCACTGGTGAATTCTGCTAAATATTCCGAGAATAATTAATAACAATCCTTCTCAAACTCTTCCAAAAAATAAAAGAGGAGGTCACTGTTTTAAACCCATTCATGAGGCCAGCATTATTCTGATACCAAAACCAGGCAAGGATGCCACAAGAAAAGACAATTAAGGCCAGTATTCCTGATGAAAATAGATGTCAAAATCTTCAACAAAATATTAGCAAATCAAATTCAACAGTACATTTGAAAGAATCATATACTATCATCAAGTAGGATTTATTCCAGGGATACAAGGATGGTTCAACATTCACAAGTAAGTCAGTGAGATATATACCACAGTAACAAAGCGGAGGGTACACGTCATCTGAACTCAGCAGAAGCAGAATGATCATTTGACAATATTCAACAATCATTTATGATAAAAACTCTCAGTGAAGTGGGAGTAGAAAGAACATACCACAGTATAATGAAGACCATATGTAACAGGCCCACAGCTAATATCATAAGCAGTGATGCGAAGCTGGAAGCTTTTGTTCTACGATCAGGAACAAAACAAGGATGTCCCTCTCCTGCCACTTTTATTCAGCATAGTATTGGAAGACCTCGCCAGAGCAGTCAGGCAAGAAAAATAAATAAAAAGGGAAGGAGTAAAATTGTCACCAGTCACAGATTACATGATATTATATATAGAAAACTCTAAATATTCCATCAAAAAGACTATTAGAACTAATCAGCAAATACAGTAAAATCACAGGGATATAGTCAGTACACAAATATCTATTCTGTTTCTATACAGTAATAACAAACTGTCAGAAAGAGAAACTAAAACAATAATCCCATCTACAATTGCATCAGAAAGAATACAATACCTAGAAATAAATTTAACTGCGGAAGTGAAAGATCTATATACAGATGCTTCTCAACCTATGTCCCAGTAAACCTGTCATAAGTTCAAAGTAGCAGCTTAGCCTAGCCCACCTTAAATGTGCTCCATCACTTCCATTAGGCTGCAGTTGGGCACAATCATCTACCACAGTGGATACACTGTAGAGTGTCATTGTTGACCCTGGCCGACTGGGACTGCAGCTCACTGCCCCTGCCCGGCATTGTGAGAGAGTACTTACCGTGCCACATAAGCTAGCCCTGGTAAATATCAAAATTCAGAATTCAAAGTACAGTTTTACATCACTTTCACAATCCTAAGTCAAACTAATGTAAGTCAGGGATCATCTGTATTAAAAACTACAAGACATTAATGAAGAAATTAAAGAAGAAATCAATAGAAAGATGTTACATGCTTATAGATTAGAAAAATCAATATTGTTAAAACATCCGTAAACACAGACTATAGTGTGGAGAAGGCCCCGAGGAAAAGGGGGCAGATGCTGGGGGGAGGGGATCAATGGGGGGAAAAGGGGGACATCTGTGATACTTTCAACAATAAAGAGAAATTTTTTAAAAGACAAAAACATCCATACTACCCATAGCAATTTACATGTTCAGTGCAGTCCCTATCAAAATTCCAAAGGCACTTTTCATGGTAATCCTAAATTTATATGGAACCATTAAAGACCCTGAATAGCCAAAGCTATCTTGAGAGAAAAGAATAAAGCTGGAGGCATCATGCTCCCTGATTTTAAACCATATCACAAAGCTGTAGTAATTAAAACAGTATTAGCATAAAAACAGATACAGAGATCAATGGAACAGAATAGAGAGCCCAGAAATAAACCCACACAATTAATTTACATAACAGGAGTCAAGCCTATGCAATGGAGAAAAGACAGTCTCTTCAATAAATTGCATTGGGAAAACTGGACAACTGTCTTACACCATACTCAAAAATTAACTTAAAATGGATTAAAGACTGGAAGTAAGACCTACTATCATGAAACTCCTAGAAGAAAATATTGGCAGGAGACTCCTTGGCATAGGTCTTGGTAGTGATATTTTAAGTCTGACACAAAAAGCAAAAGCAAAAATAAACAAGTGGGGAACGTAGCAAACTAAAATACTGCGCAGCAAAGGAAACCATTAACAAAATACCATAGCAACCTGATGAATGGGAGAAAATACTTGCAAGTCATATACCTGATAAGGGGCGGCTAATATCCAAAATAGTTAAAAGAACTGATACAACTCAACAGCAATAGACAAACAACCCAATTTTTAAAATGGGCAGATCTAGGCATTTTTCCAAAGAAGACAGAGATGGCTACCCAGGTGCATGAAAAGCTGCTCAACATCACTACTCATCAGGGAAATGCAAGTCAAAACCACAGTGAGATTCACCTTGCCCCTGCCAACATGGCTATTGTCGAAAAACAAGAAATGAGTGTTGATGATGATGTAGGGAAAAGAGAACCCTGTGCGCTGTTGGTAGGGATGTAAATTGGCGCGGCCACTACGGAAAACAGTATGGAGGTTCCTCAAAAAATCACAAATAGAACTACCACATGATTCAGCAGCCCCACTTCTGGGTATTTATCCGAAGAAAATGAAAACAGTAATTGGAAAAGGTACATGCAGCTCCATGTTCATTGCAGCATCATTAATAATAGCAGGATATGGAAACGACCTCCGCGCCCATCCACAGATGAACGGATAAAAATGTGATACACACACACAATAGAATACTGTGCAGCCAGAAAAAGATGAAATCTTGCCATTTGCAACAACATGGAGGTTCCTTGAGGTGGAATAAGTCAGACAGAGAAAGACAAATTGGTGGGTGCCAGAGGCAGGAGTGGGGGTGTGCGGGACAAATGAGTGCAGGGGATCAAAAGGTAAAAAGAAAAAAACCCCGGGGAGGTAAGAGGCAGTAATACATGGAACAATATTAGCCTGAGTTAATTGTTGAAACTAAGTGCTATGAAATTAGGTTCATTATACTCTTCTTAGAAAACAAACAAACCAAAAAAACACACCCAGAAACCTCCAGGGTTTATACTGTAGCTTATAGAATTTGGTTTACACCAGGAGTGTCTGAGCTATTTGGGGGGAGAAGCTGCACCACATGACAAAACAAGCTATATATAGCTTTTTTGGGGATCCCTGAAGAGACCTGATAAAGAATTATTTTGACAGCAAAGACTGTTTAAAACTAAACTAGCAATTAAAGAAAGTTGTATAACCACTTTTTTTTTTAAGATTTTAGAAAATACATAGATGACTTAAGTAAGAAGCTAGACCTAGAGATACCCTCAGGCTGTTTTCTATAAAAACGACACCGTCATTCTCTGGAATTTTTTTAAATCAAAATTATAAATTAGTTTCTATTAACTCTAGCTTCCCTTCTTTCTTCACTGCTATAACACGTTAGTAGTAGAAAAAATTAACATTTCTAACTTTTCTGTCTTCTACCATCTATCTCTGTTTTTTTTCTTTAATACAGAATACATTTATTTGTTTTTCTGACTGACAGATAGATAAAATAAACAATTTTAGGATAAATAATAAATATAATAGAAAAATATCTTTCACAGGAGAAACAAAGCAAATATATATACCTACAAATAAATTTAACAAGAAATGTATAAGATCTTGTGACTAAACTGAGTTTTTCAAAGAATATAAAAGATATATTGAAATTGTAAGACACAGCACATTCCCCGATAAGACAATTTAACATAATGATAATGTCAGCTCTCCCCATATTGTTTTGTGGAGTCAATATCATCTTAATCAAAAGCCCCAACAGGGTTTTTTGATAAATTTTACTGCAAAAACCAGTAAACACTTCAATATGATGAATGTCATGGTAAACAACGTTAAAAGATAACCAGGAAAAAATAGCTGCAATAATTGTAATTCAGTAATTGTAATTCAACAGAGAAATGGGCAAAGGCATCCAATACATATATGAAAGGTGTTCCATCTCACTGGCAATTAGCAAAATTATAGTTACAGCAAAAAATATGTATTCATCTTTTCTGCTGTCAAATGTGGTTTTTTTCCATCGATAATATACAGTGTTGTTGAGTATAGGAAAGAAAACCCTCATGTACTAAGTGGGAACATATCAATTGGTAAAGCCATTTTGGAGGGCAATTTAGCTGTATACATGAAAATCATAAATGTAAATATTCTTCCTTCAACCTAGTAATTCCACTTAGACAAATGCTCACCCATGTGTCCAAAGAGATTGTTGTTGTTAATAGCCAAAAATTGGAAACAAGCCAAATGTCTATTAATGGGAAAGGAGTTAAGCAAATTTTCACATATTCATTATAGAGCCTCCTGTGCACTCATTTAGAAGAATAAAGCAGGGCTTTATGTGGCAACTTTCTCCTGAGAGCCGTGGGGAACCATTGCAGTGTTTAAGTGGAGGTGTGACATGACCAGGCTTGAATTTTGAAAATCTCTCTCTCTAAATGGATTATGGGAAATGAACCAGAGAGACATAAAATAGAGGCAAGAATTCCATTACATTCGGCTGCTAATCCAGTCAAGCATTGATGGTGGCCCCATGATATGGCTGAGCCGAAACTTGTTACACAACCAGAAATAAATGCTCTTATGTGGCAATACAGTTTGCATTGTATTTTAAAGTATATTTGTCGGGCAGCTCCTTGGTACAAAGCACTTTCCTAGGCAAGGATGATAAAACAGGTTTCCTGAATGTAAAATCTATTTACTAAACAGTTAAAATTATAATTCTATTCATTTCATTAAGTTTGCTTTCCAAATGAGGCCTTTCACCTCCCTTATTTGAAACAATGGAGCTCATCTAGGTAACCATGCTAGTTTTTTTGGGTGACTCTCAGGAAGCTCAGAGACAAATTCAACGCTCAACTGCAATGACCACAGCTTAGGTTTAGAGTATACAGTAGTCCCCCCTTATCCATGGGTGATAATTCCAAGACTCCCAGTGGACCCCTGAAATTGAAATTGAGGATGGTACCAAACCATATATACACATACCTATGATAAAGTCTAATTTATAAATTAGGCACAGTAAGAATTTAACTTGGGGTTTCTTTTGAAAGGCCAGACAGTGGAACAGAGCAGGGAAGAGGCTGGCATCTAAAGCGATGTGCAAATATGGCAAACATACTAAATATGCAACTCATGTCCCAGTGGTGAAATTTTCAATCTGCTTGGACTGTTTTTTGTTTTGCTCTGGTAAGTTATAGTCTGAAGAAAGGAGTAGGAAAGACTGCTTTGAATCCACATGTCTAGGTAGCCGCTGTGCTTGAAGGATGACATGCGCTGGGATATGAGAGCTTATGCACAGGACAGCTGAGCAGGGGTCTTCCTGCCCTAAGTCTGAAAATGTCTTCACAGGATGGAAGTTCATTTCTGGAAAGCAATTCTCAGTCCCCTACTATTAGAGAAGAATTATGATTTACAAATCCACAACTCTGCTGTTCAATGAATTATTTACAATAAGCAGTGTTTCTCCTTCTTAAATTGGAATCATACTGAACTATGCGTCTTTGGACTTTGGGGAACTCTCAGTTAATTTAGGTAGAGTTGGACAAAATGAAAATCTGTAAAATACTGCATTGTTTCTAAAGTTAGGTCTCTCCCCTTCTACTTTTGAAGGGTTTTTCCCCTCCACTTTAATATACTAACTTATTTCCATTTTTATGATAGTTTTTATACATCATGATAATTATTTTTTGATAAATTGAGCATCACCCACTTACACATACACAAAGACTTTATTTTGTAGAGAATATATATGCTATCAAATACAAGGAAGAACTGGTCTAGTGTGTAATGATTATGAATTTTTCATAATTTCATTTAACAGTAATTCTGTTTAAAAACTTCAATTTATATGATCTTTTTACCCTCTTTCCATTAACTACTTAAAATGAATACATGAGGATAGTAGGTGTTTTGAACAAAACCAAAGCACTTGATTTGCAAAATGAAAAGCTTGGTTTAAAGAGTATGATATGATATTCAACCTGGCTAGGTAGTATTTAAGGTTCTCAACTGATTTTTTTTTTTTTTAGCAAAGAGATTTATTTATTTATTTATTTATTTTTCATTCTCACCCGAGGATTTTTATTTTTAATTGATTTTAGAGGGAGAGGAAAGGAGAGGGGGAAAGAGAAACATTGATCGACTGCATCCTGTACGCACCCCGAGCAGGAATTGAACCCAAAACCTGGGTATATGCCCTTACTGGGAACTGAGCCCGTGACCTTTAGGTGTATTGGACGACACTCCAACCAACTGAGCCACACCAGCCAGGGCTGGAGTAATCACTTATTTTTGATAAAAAGAAAAAATTTCTCAAAGCCTAGCAGCCTAACCAGAAATGTTGAATTAACCAATGTGAGAAGTAAAATTTTTAAATGTATTCTGTAGTATTTTAGCTGATATTTTTATATGTTTCTTTAATTCTAAGATAGCTGTATATGCTTTCCCTGTTTGATAGATGGTAAAAGTGAGTAGCTGTCCGAATAAAAGTCAGTCTCACTTGAACTCAACCTATCTTAGCATCCTTTGATACTTGTTTGGTCTGTCAACTAAATAAGAAAATGTGACTTACAGGATAGTAGCAGCCAGTGTGGAGAGAGGTCAGCAGAGAGGGTGAGAAATGGCGATTCAAAGACAATCATCCAGCACCCAAGGCCAGGGCGGTGTACTGGGAAAAGAGTAAGATGAGAGAGAAAAGGACAGTCACGAAATTACATTTCTTATCATCATTCTGAACCGGATGACAGGGGTTATATATTGAAGGGTCTTTTATAAGATAAAACTCTTGCACAAAGCCAGTGCCTATTGTTTCTGTGTAAATCCTTCAGCACTTACGTTGTAGTTCCGCTGAAAGCAGAGAAAACGTGGCTGTGCTGTTGCTCTGAAGTGAGGAGTGAGGGCGAATGGGGCCGGAATAGAAACACTGCCTGCAGAAGGCTTATCAGTTGCCCTGAATCAGCAGCTCATTATCATGAACTTGCTCGTTAATAGTCAGATGTTTTCCTCATTGACCAGTTTAACAGTCTGGGGCTTTACTTAACCTCAAGACTAATGCTCAAGAAATCACCCACTGAACTGAAGATGCTTAGTTCGGGGCAAGTAGTTCCCCGCAGGCATTTCCCCTGTGTTTTCTAGGAAATGCTCGCATTGAGAGATGTATCTTAATATACTTAGCATTACATTTATTTTATATTTTTTTACTTCCTGTCTTTCTGGCAAGCTCAAGAATTTGGAAATAATCATTTCCAAATAGCAATATATCTTTGTATTTGTTTAAAAACAGAAATAAAATTTTTGTGACTGAATATTTTAAGCTATTAACTATCAGCTTCAAAAAACAGCATTTTTAATTTGCTGCACTAGTCACTGTCTGTGTATACATAAAGTAGTAGATTTCTGTCACTCTGAATCTTAGAACTTTTTTAAAATGAAATCACTCTACTTCACCATTATAAACTATGTAACCATGGCTAAGAGTACCTCCGTGGGCTTAGTTTTCCTATCTGTGGAGTAAGGATAAGCCAGTACCTACCCCGTAGGGTGTTTGGTGAAGAAATAAATAAACCATTTTATCACGGGAACATAGCCAAGGTGGTTCATAGAAGTAAGTAGTAGAATCAGGTTTTCTCCATCTGGTGCTTGAGCTTTCTCATGAATCCTTCCCACCCACCGAGCCACCACCACCATTACTTGAAACACTAAATTTGCAGCCTTTAAGTTTTATATCACTTGCCAGTCCCGTGGTACCAAAGACTATATCAGCTGGGATACACCAATAGCATGGTCAAGCGGGCTGTTCACAGCTCGAAAAGTGTTTAGAAGCAAGTGGACGTTAGCTGCTGGCCCAGCTGTAATGACCTGACCTCGCCGGTTTCTAGGAAGCCTCACCAGCCTGAGGTACCTGTTAAGGAAACTGGTGTAGCATTTTAGAGTTTAAACTTCCTTCCCAAGTACTTTTTGCCGGGTTGTGAATGGTCCCTGGGGCTCTCAACTTTGCTTTATGAAATTTTATTCAGCTTGTGTATCCCAGAAAGGGAACAAGTACATCTCTTGAAGAACCTCCCACGGTTTTGTCTTCCGTGGTTTGGTAAGCCAGCAGGTATCACACATCTGACTTCCTTTTCCCCACATCTCCTAATTTCTGTGAAAGTCCAGTGCATCCTCATATTGATAAAGTCAGTTTAGAAATCAAATCACAAAAAGTATATGTTGATTTTTTTTAAGACAGTTTTCTTCATCTGCGTTTTGCATGAGCAGTTTTGTATCTGATGTCATAACCTAGCACAAATCAGAGGACTCTGGGTGACTATTTTGAGGAAATGTTTTATTTTCCTCCTTTCTCAATTGGTCAGTGAATGATGATCATGAAAATCCCTCTTCCATTCCCCACCTTTTCCTGCTTAACTGTGTTGTGTGATTATTACACGGCTTCTTTTTTCCTCTTAGGAGCTCCTTTTGTGCTTTATACCAGACACAGAGTGGCAGAAAAGTGGTGCAGCATTGCGTGCTGCACAGAACACTAGGCCAGGAGCGATGTCTAACTCACAGAGTAGCCTTGAGCGGGTAACCTGAATTCTCTATGTTCTTCATCTATGAGTTGGGAACAACAAACGTGTATGTAAAGATGAAAAATAAGGGACTTGCCAGGCCAGGCGTGGCTCAGCAGTTGAGCATCACCTAGGATCCAGGAGATCGCGGTTAGATTCCTGGTCAGGCCCAAGCCCGGGTTGTGGGCTTGATCTCCAGTAGGGGCCGTGCAGGAGGCAGCCGATCAATGACTCTCATCATTGATGTTTCTATCTATCTCTCTTCCTCTCCCTTCCTCTCTGTGAAATCAATAAAGACATATTTTTTTAAAAAAGGGGGGGACAGAGTGGTACATTTGTTAACATTAATGAACCCACATTGACACCTCAGTGAGGGGAGGCTGGGCATGTATAGAGACCAGGAGATAAATGGGAAATCTCTGCACCCTCCTCTCAATTTTGTTTTGAACTTAAAATTGCTCTAAAACATAGCCTTTGATAAAAAGTAAGCAAATTACTATGTGAAATAAGATTATTACCACTGCTGTTTGTTATGAAGGTGGTAACAAACCAAAAAAAAATGCATTTCTTCTATGCCCCTTAGGAGAAATTATAAAATTAAATCCTTTGAGAATAACCTCACTGATGATTTTATTCCAATTTGGCAATTTTTCAAAAAATATCATGGCATGATACTATGAGTACAAAAATATAACTATATACTTGTTAAAAAGAGCTGGTTCTTTCATTCATTTATTCAGCAAATATTTATTGAAAACCTACTGTGAGCCACGCATGGTGTTCAGCACTAGGAATATAGCTACAAATAAAAGAAACAAAATCTCCGCTCTCATAGAATTTAGAATCTTATGAGCTTTCATCCAGGTTGTTTCCCTTAAAATATTTTAAGGTATCAGCTTGCTCAAGGTAAATCGGCTATTTTGCCCTGGTGCAGTGTCAGGCTAGGGACTGTTCTTAAACATCACACCATCCTATGTACCATTCAGTGACAGAGAATCATTGTCTATTGTGCTTCTGATATGTTAATGAAGTTCTCATTTACAAATAACTGTTTAATCTGTAATTAAAATCTGGAAGCTCTCTTAAAAATGCAGTTAAAATGCACATTCACTGGCCTGCTGTATTGAATATGCAATTGCAGAACATTAAGAAAGGCATATCCTGTTTATCACTGTTAATGAATCTTTCACCCTGGTCCCACTGTAAGCCCTTGATGGTATTCGTGTCATCCATCCTGTCCGTATGCTTCCAAAAGCAGTAACTGTTCTTGGGTCTGTGTGTGCCTAAGTATAAAATAAAATCTGTAGGGTATTTTTATTTAATCACATATAAGCAACTTTAAAAAAAAACAAAAAACATTATTGTCATATCCTCATTAAGATGACGAGCCCCTGACCATATCCGAATGTTTGCTTAGGAATCTGAAATTCATGTATGCAAAAGGAATTTTTCTTATCCTTTTGAAAGAAGAATGATAAATATTTATACACCCTTAACTCTTTCAGGCAGGCGCAGGATCATATTTTAGAAATG
Source organism: Miniopterus natalensis (assembly GCF_054644295.1). NCBI lineage: Eukaryota > Metazoa > Chordata > Mammalia > Chiroptera > Miniopteridae > Miniopterus > Miniopterus natalensis. The sequence goes on along the minus strand of NC_142089.1, from coordinate 62,914,540 downwards.
ACAAGAAGCTGCTCAGGGTTTTTTTTCCAGCATGATTCATCTTCCCAATAGCTACTGAAAAAATGAATTGTAGATTTATCAATATTGGCCATTTCCTTCTTTCTCCCCATTAAATATGCTTTGTCTTACTTCTCTGAAATCCTTTTGAGTCATGGCTTTGAAAGGGGAGCACAAGAGTTATCTGTGCTTTTCAGGCAAGATTCCTCCAGGGATGGCGGTCCAGCAGGACTGCCGAGCGTGCTCCTTGAGGCCCCGCCACCTTCTTCCCGCAGCCGTCCACTTTGTGAGCTGTTGAGCAACGACCTAGTCTCTACGCACATCCGTAGTGTTGCTTTCTAAAGGTTACTCCTGTTCCCAGGCAGTAATTGGATAGAGCCCCAAGACAGTTTCCTACCTCAAATTAAAATTTTCTCCTGACTACTTGAATCAAGATACCCAGTGGTAATGTTGAAGTCGTGAATGTGTTTCAGCTCACAGAGCTGTCTTCTGGTAGGAAGTGGAAGATGCCTGAAGTTTTTAAATTTACTCCTGGCGGCAGGAGGAGTGCTGTCCGCTGTATTTACCAATAGTAGTCAAGCTTTTCCAGCACGTACACTGACCCAGAGGCTAGGTTATAATCTGAAGACAGCTCAAAACTCAAGCCCAGTAATTATTCTAATTATTTCTTTCAGACAGGTAAATTGAATCCCTGAAATGTTGCTCCTGTTCATTCTTTCATTCATCCTTGCTTTCGGCAACCATGGTTAATCCCAGACTGTGTCGGCTCCGGGAGTGAAAGGCAGGAACAGCGGTGATGAGACCAGTGACAGGCTGTGGGGCCAGCCCTAGCCCTTTTCTTGGGACGCCCCAGCCCCTGGTGGCGGAACCTCCCTTCCCACTGGGGGCCCTGAGTGTGCGCTGGGGGACACCTTGCTGGTCCTGCCTCCCGATGGAACTCTTAATTTAGAAACACAGGACATGTGAGTCTCGAGTGGCCTTATAGGTTATTGATTTCAAACTCCCCCTTTGTTCAGATGAGGAAAGTAGGGCCCCAAAGAGAAATGACTGGCTCGGAGTCAAAGAGCCAGTTAGTGGCAGAGGTAGAACTGAAGGCTTCTTGACTCCCTGATGAGTGCTCCTCAAGCTCTTCTCTTATTGGCTGAGGTTCTGTCTTAAACTGGAAGGAGATTGCACCAATGTACCCAGAAACCCTTATGTCAGACGTAAGGCCGTAGACTGAAAGATCTGTCACTGACTGGGGATTAAAATACAAAATTACTGTGCTTTACAATACAAAGCGGTATAGAATTTCTATTAATGTGGTACATTTGGACACTACTTTGGGTAAGACTTTGGGGTGGGGATAAGCAAGAAGTTAAAAAAAATTACAGTGTGATTTGCCTAGTAAACAGGAGTTCAGTAGGAGAGAGGATTAAAAGAAAATCCATTCTACTTATAGGATGGAAGGCAGAAACCCACTGGCTTTGCATGCTGAGTAGGTCACCACATAGAGGATGGCCTTTAGGGTTTGGGTGATGTCCCAGGTTTTATTTTAACTGTCTACTGCCACATGCAGAATACTTGTGGCATTAAAATGTTCCACACCAGGTCTCCAGTCCATCATGTTAAAGACTTGAATATTCTCAAGGTCTCTAAGTTCCTGCAATGCAGTAACTTTACAGCAGCTGGGAAAATCCAGACTTAATAGGCTCAGTAGGTTTTCCCAGTGAGTTGGCTCTTTTCTGCTGTTTAGTGTCGGTAACAATTGCAGAGGTTCCTGTCTGCATCTGTAATAAACAAATTTTCCTAGAGCAACTTGAAGGCCTAGCAATGTTCAGGTTAAATAGGCTATGCAATATAGTGTTTGGCAGAATAGGCCTTTAAAAACAATCACAGCAGCCCTCATCACTGGATTCCCTTTGTTACTGATCAAAACTGTCGCTCAGAATTGAAAAGTATTTGGATTAAATAACTTCACTCTTTTCTCTCCCCTTCCTACTCAGTCCTTCCCCCAAGAGGATGGATATGAAAAGGGGACAGGATTACTCCACGCTTTCATCTGTCTTAGTAACCACCCTGGAAGAATGTTTTTTATTCTTGGTTTAAGTCAACTCTTTTATTCTTGGTTAAAATCTATACAAAAACTGCCCACGTGTTTACCTGCAAGATCAATTTTCTTTTGTTGAGTTTCATGTTTTCGCAATTTTCTATCATCAAGAAGAAATAGGGAGAGAGGATAGGTCCGAATCAAACTACTCCCATTAAATCGCATGATGTGTGTGTGTGTGTGCTCACGCGCACTCACGGCTAATTACTGGTTGCAATAAAATTTCGTAGAATTTTAATTTAGCTTCATTAACTCTGAGACTGAAGTAATATAGTGTAAAAGGAGGAAAACAGAATAGGTGAAGTGAAGCATATAGATCAATTTTCTTTAAGTCAAGTCATTGTAGGGGGAAGTCGTATGCATTTTTTAGGTCATCGTTGCCATTTCTCACTATTATATGCCTATGAACTGCATAGCGGGACTTGTGTGTGCTTGAAGAAGCCGCATTTTCACAGCGGGGGAGGAGATCGGGATAAAGCGTTGAGATGCAGGTGCACAGTAACACAAGTGGGCTCTTCAGCCTGCAGCCTGAATGCCGGGCCAATAAAGCAGAAGCTCTCAAGCTGAGCTCTCAGGGTCTCCCAGAGCTAAGCCAAGAAGGGGGGGGAGCCAGAGAGAATCATTGTTATTCAGTCTTCTTTAATGAGATGTATTGCCCACCGCCCAAGGATTGTGGCAGTGCCTTTTGTTATGCTAATTAGACACCCTTAGAGCTTGGCTGTCTTTGATTTTGGCTTAATCCTTTCTGCTTCCTCAGCTTCAATCCCGACTGCAAATGGTCGGAAGATGGTGTGTACTGCACGGGCTGTTTATTGCTCACATCTAGCTGAGTTTTTTGGTAACAGGGTTGATAATGAAAATTTATCTTACCAAAGGCGGTACGTGTTTTGGACATTCTTTGGAGGCTTTTGAAGAAAGTGGATTTGCGAATAATCGATTTCTGCCTTTTTCGTTCCAAATGCCATTGTTTTTTATATGGTTGCTTTTGTAGCTACACAAAATGGGAAATGACAGATTGGAAAATTTAGATGTCCTCTCCTTGAATGCCTGGATTTTCCTAAAACTAACAAGCATGGTGACCATGGTTTAGCTTTTGGGGAGGCTGTGGTCATCCAGAAAGATGGAAGCAATAATTGAAAGGCCGAAAAAAATAATTTACCAATTCAAAATTCCTGCCTTTACAACGTATAGATATGTATGCATTCTTTCCTAAAATTAAAGTGTTACATTTCCATGATTACTGCAATTAAGAATAGTTTGTGATGAGTTTAAAAATATTTTTAAATGATAAATATGGTTCCTTCTAAATAGTGAAATGAGGGATTTCTGTTAAATCCTTAAAAACTAGATAGTAATGTTTTAGAGCAGCCTAATAGAAATACAGCATGAACCACGGCTATTTTTTTAATTTCCTGGTAGCTACACTACCAAAGTAAAAAGAAAGAAATGAAGTTAATTTTAACAACATATTGCATTTAACCCAGTATATCAAAAGCACTGCAACATGTAATCAACATGAAGTTAGTTAGTGGTTTGCATCCTTCTATCCGTGTTCAGTTTTCTTGTTTTGTTTGTTTTTAAATATATCTTTATTGATTTCAGAGAGAGGAAAGGAGAGGGAGAGATAGAAACGTCAGTGATGAGAGAGTCATGGGTCGGCTGCCTCCTGCACGCCCCCGACTGGGGATCGAGCCCGCAACCCGGGCATGTGCCCTGACCGGGAATCGAACCCCAATCGCCTGGATCCTAGGTCAACGCTCAACCGCTGAGCCAGGCCCAGCCGGGCCGTGTTCAGTTTCTGAGACCCAGTGTGTTTTATACTGGAGTGTATTTGACAGCACGTCTCCATTGGGGTTTGCCACATGTTGTTGTTGGTAATCCTCACCTGAGGATATTTTCCACTGCTTTTCAGAGAGAGTAGAGGGAGGGAGAGAGAGAGAAACATTGATGTGAAAGAGACACTTCGATTGGTTGCCTCCGTCTCGAGCACCAACCAGGGCTGGGGATGGAGCCTGCAGCCGAGGTACGTGCCCTTGGCCAGAATCGAACCTGGGACCCTTCAGTCCATGGGCCACCGCTCTAACCACTGAGCCAGAATGGCGAGGGCAGGATTTGCCACATTTGAAGTGCTCAGCAGCCACGTGCCTCTAGTGGCTATGTGCCGGATGGCGCAGGCTTAGAGTCAGTCAGTAACTCACTTGCCTAAAAACAGTTGACAAGGTAGCATCCATCTTTAATGTAGGGATAACTATTATGAGCTGTATGACTTTCACCACATCACTTAATCTCTAACTGGCCTTAGTCTTCTCATGTGTAAAATGATCTCTTCATTCCTCTCCCCTTGCCAGCTCTGAATTCATGATTCCAAAAAATTCACATTTAGAGGCCGGGTGAGCTAGAACTTATTCATACTCCTGTAATTTAATATTTGAAAAGGAGCCTTCTTTCGCCACAAAGAAAATTAGAAAATGCCCTCCATAGCACACCCACACCTTTCCTCCTCCAAATGTCTGAACCATTCTTTGAATTCGTCTGTGTTAGACTGTTTCGATGAAGCGTTCTGTGGTGTAGGAGACTGCAGGTACCCGGCTCTCAGCAGTCATCTCAGGGCTTTTGGACTGAGGGCTCTGAGCAAAAGCGGAGGACAATTGGCAAGTAATTACTATATTACTAGATTACATGAACACTAAATTTCTAAAACTCGGTTGTCTATCTTTCTCTTTGTAATCTGGCTCATTTATTGTGTCATCAGTGAAGCAAAAATTCTAAAGACGCTTTCCAAGAAGGCAGTCTGTTCAGTAGTTCTGAGCTGTAAGTGTGGTCACCTTTCTACCTTGTTGAGAAGCTCATTAAGGGAGATTGGCCCAGCCCTGACCGCTGTGGCTCAGTGGTTAGAGCGTCCGCTCACACACCGAAGGGTCTTGAGTTCAATTCCCAGTCAAGGGCATGTACTTGGGTTGCAGGTTCGATCCCCGGCCCTGGTCAGGGTGCATGCTGGAGGCAACCAATCAACGTGAGAAAAAGATCAGGAAGGTGGAAGTGATAGGGACAGTTGTTCCATCTTAGAATTTAACCTTTAATAAAAAAGTGTTCCACATACATAGTCCCATATTGATCCCACTTAGCCATTCCATTGATAGGAGCTCATGGGTGATGCTACTGGCAAGGTCTGGGCCACAGGACTCTGGATAGTTTTAAAGGCCGAGCGCCTTCCGGTGCTGCCGAGGCGGTGCAGTTTCCCAGGTGTGGGAGAAGTAGATCAACAGGCCTGTGATAAGGAAGGGCAACTTGCTTGGGTTTGTTAAGAGAGAGTAGACCTTGTGTTATGTGTTCTTACAACAATTTTTAAAAATTCCACGAAAGCAGTGTAAGTAACCCTTAGAATGTTCTAGAATACCAAAAATGTACAGGCAGATCTTTAAGACTTGGCTGCTTTTTGAATTGGAAGTTCAATCAGCACTCAGGGATAGATCTCCGATGCTGAAAAGGGATCAGGTTGGCAGTCGTTATGTAACTTTGCTGTTGAGAATTGAGAATTATTTTAACCAGATCAACAAAGCACCGTTAGTATACTTCCCTGTTGGCTCCCAACCAGCTGATGGAATAGCTTTGTTCTGAAGCATGGGATTTTGCCCCCAACTGAGGAGACTCCCCTGGGTTGTCTCTCTCTTACTGGGCTGAACACGTAGCTAGAAAAAATATTAGCCGGTGATTGAAGCAAACAGCACACTGGGCTGTTGCGAGAAGAAATGTCATAGTCTGACCTGATTCAGCGAGCCACCCTGGGTCTGGTCTTTCTATCTCGTGTCATCGCTTTGGGAGGAAGGACTTTAAAAAGGCAAATTATTTTTCAGTTTCCCTTCATGTTTACTTTATTTCTGAAATAGGAGGAAGGAGTCATAGGGCCACGAAGATATTCACGGCAATTAATAAATACATGTAGGTTAAATACCTAGGGGAACATGCTTTCCCTTTTGAATGTATTTAATAAGTGAAGCTGAAGAATGTGTTTTCTTTTAACACAGGAGATACTGTTTAAAATCTATTAAAAATCTAAGAGAATGTATTTTCTGTCATTGTTCAAAAGTCAGGTACAAGGCCAGCCCCGTTGACAATAAGCTGTCCAACATCTTCTCTCAAGAATCCTTAACTAAACCAGTAAACTGACAGCAGGCATTTGGAATACGATGGACTGCGAGTCTCATTACTTGTTTTCTGTGCTATCATCATTTTTGACACACATTCCTGTGTCATGGCCCTATTTCATTATTGAATGGCATTGTGGAGTAAGGATATTAAATTTTAATGTTATTGCTATTATTACTGTTGACTGTTTTTAGCATAAGTATGCCTGGTGCTTTAATTCCAGCTTTTGCAGGGCCAGAAAGTAGAAGTGTACATAAACAGTCAGGAAAATGACTGTATCCCCTGGAGACCCGGCATCGCCCGCTCTGCCTGTTGTGGATGGATCAAAATGGAAAGGTTATCATTTTCATTAGCCGAGAAAGAACAAGACCATACTTTTCTCCAAGTGTAATTACAGTGCTTCCCTGGCAACATTACACTGCAGTAATTAGTCTAAAGGTGTATGTGAGGGGCAGGCTTTTGCACAGACACTAGAAATATTATTTCAGAGCTTAAGGTCACAGCCTTGTGTTTAACATGTTCCAGGCAGCTTTGGGGGGGAAATAAAAAAAAACTAATTTGACTAGAACTAAAGACAGGCATTTGACATTTCCCAGAGTCTTGCATTCAGAAACCAGTCAGGTAGAAAAAATTGTTTTTTATTATCTAGAATAAAACAACAACAACAACAACAACAAAAACACACAGCTGCAGAAGTAGCCTATCTTGTAGGATAAACAGAGATAGAATTCAAGTTTATTAGGAACTTCATGTAAATAATTATGAGAGCTTTGATATGTGTGTTTTCATCTCCATTTTTTCCCTCAGGCAATTGGACAGAAAAATTAATTACTAGAAACTTTTTATAGGAAGCAAAATAATTTGTTTACCTTTTTGCAAGTGTTTTCAAGAAATAAATTATTTCTCTTATACCAGTCCTCAAATATACATCTGTCCTTTGTAAATGTATTTTGGGTGCTCTGTGCAGTTATATTGAAATATTGAACTCTAACCTAATCTAACCCTTCAGAGTAGAAATCGAATTGAAATTATTTTCCATGTCAGATTTTCTGTTTAAGGAAAACAAAAGTGAGAAAGGGAAAAAACAAAGAAGTAAAGAGAAAAGTAAACTTGATATAAAGTTTCTATTTGTGAATTTAAAAGAAACTTTTTGCATCTTCCAGTCTAAGGAGTACTTATACCAGGAACAGTTCTTCCTAGGTTAAAAGTGAAGGCCAAGATACTGTGATGTTTTTGTTTAATTTTGGTACTGTCTGCCTGTCTTGAAGCAATTCTTTTTAGTTTCTCTCTGTAAATCCTTATATAGCCATGTAGGATATTGTTTGTTTTAGGACCCATGGGGAAATAGAGTACTCGAATGAGCATTCATTCAGCAACCAAATTCTGTTGGAAACCACTGCTTTTTAACGCTAGTGTGTTTCGTGTGTGTGTTATCTGGCCATATGGTTGGTTAGTGATGTTTCTCACAACGTCAGGCACTTGGGAAATTTTAAGCATAGATATGACACAAATAACACAGCTTAGCTGATTATGTAACAGTACTGAAAAATCTACCCAAAAATTGAATTTAAAAAACATTGCTTTTTGTTTGTCACAGATGTTTCTCTACTCAAGGAAGAGCCGTGCGCTGCAGAATTAGACCCGTGATGTTGTATGTTCTCTACAGCTAGCAATTAAATAGGAGACCGAGCGCAGGGAACGGCCCCAGACTTCCTTTTCTTCTCTCTGCCCCTGTGCAAATCCTTGCACATGGGGGACCTCAGTTTCCCCTCTGTGAAATAAGATTGCTAAGCCCCCTTCAGGTTTTTACCTACTTCGTCTAGTTAGGGGAATCGTGTCTTTATTGTCTGCCTTTGTGGTTTTAAAAAAAAGCATGAGAGCTTTTCTCATATTTTTTTCAACACGGCCTAGAAAGTTGTGCTGCCTTCATTCTTCCACAGCCAGGCCCTCGATCCCAGGGACTCCGCGAGTCAGCAGTGACGCAGGGTCTGGGCGTGGCAGGCGTCCTGCACCTGCCCTCACTTCAGTGACCCGCTCTGTGAAATGGACAGGTGGTTTTACAAGGCTACTTTTATCATTTGTTTTCCATAAAATGTCTTTTTAAAGTCAAGTTAAAATGGACTAAATGGCCAGTGTGCTCAGTGGTTAGAGTGTCCACCTACACACTGAAAGGTCAAGGGTTCCATTCCTGGTCAAGGGCACAAGGCAACTACTCTAAGAGCAATGGTCCTCAGGTAAGGATTACTTTCTCCACTGACATTTAATGCATGAATTACAGAGTATGCCTAGCTTGTTAAAGCAGGTGTACCAGGATTGACAGCCACTTCCAAAAGTCCCAACAGCTCAGCCCTGGATGGTGTGGCTCAGTTGGTTGGGCATCCTACCGTGCATGGAGGTCCATTCTGGTCAGGGCACATGCCAGGGTTGTGGTCTCGATCCCCAGTAGGGGGCCTGCAGGAGGCAGCAGATCCACGTTTCTCTCTCCCTTCCTCTGTCTCTAAAATCAGTAAAGACATTTTTTTTAAAGAAAAGTCCCAACAAATGTCCTGATGGTCAAACTTTGTCAATGGAAACTGAGTGTCCCATAGAAATGCTATAGCAGGGGGTTTTATTCCCACCCCAAGTTCTTAAACTCTAAAATGATGTAGAAATTAAATAAGCAACTATAAACTATATACTTATAAAGCAAATCAAAAGGAAAAGTGTGCCCTGGCTGGGTAGCTCAGTTGGTTAGAGCATCATCCCCAAAACCTGAAGGTTGGGGGTTTGATCCCCACTCAGGACACATTCAGGAAGCAACCAATGAATCCATAAATAAGCGGAACAACAAAATCGATCTCTCTCTCTCACATCAATAAATTAAAAAATAAATTTAAAAAAATTTTAAAGTAAAAGGGATATCTTTCATAGGATTATTTTAAAAGGTGGGGGTGGGGCTTCACTCCAAAGGCTTTGACAGGCTTCTTCAGGTTCAGGTCACTCCATAGCTTTTTGAGAGACTTTGTAAATGTTTCTTGGTGGGTATTAAAGATTCCATTGCTACTTTAAGTGCAGCAAGAAAGCATCCAGTGATGACAGAGCGCTCTGAGCATACATTCGCTGTAAGAGAAAAGAGCCTGGATTTAGAGTGCCAGTTTCCTTCATCTGAAACCATGTGGGCATGCCAGTCCCTAGCCTACAGGTCTACTGATGATGGCTTAGAATTTTGAAAATGAAAGGGCCTTTAAATATTATAACCCACTTCCTCTTCTGCCCTACTCCTCTCTCCACCTGCTGTCACTTCTACCAAACTCATTTTTTTGACGAGGAATGTGAAGGCCCAAAATGTAGTCAAATCTCTTTTATCTTAAAAACAATCTGCCCAAACCCTGAGTCGTCCCGCCCTTCTGTGGAATTGGGTGTCTTGAGTACCCCTTCCTCTCGCCCAGGTTTTTGCCTGTTGAGTATGGTATTAGCTGAGGGTTTGTTGTCTGCGGCCTCTGTTACGTTGAGATATGTTCCCTGTTCCCCTTTCTTGCTCCCCTTGACTCTCCCAGTTCTCTGAAAGCCACCTTCTAGGCCATCTTTGGGTTTATAGTTCCACTTTCATCTTAGTCATCTCTGCTGAACAGCCATATTGTGCTATTAGTCGCAAAATTTATAAAAACTGTTATTTCCAACCTCATACATTTGTAGGAGTTTGTTCATTTTAAAAATTACACGGCATTCTTTGTGTTCTGTTGTTCTGCGAGGGCTTGTCTTAAGCCAGTGATGGACACTTGCGTTCCTGTCAGCGGGTCCACTTGGGGAAGGTTCTGTCAGTGGTAGAGAGGTAGCCCCAGACGCTTCTTCTCCAGGGAATATCAGAATGTCAGATGAGACAAGCCCGATCTCCATCATCTGGAAGACAGACCAATCTGATCACTTCCAGTGCATTATCTCTGCCATTAAAATAATACATGGCTGGGCGCTTGTTCTGTTGTCAAAGGATATATGTGGCCTTGTGTTTTCTTCCTCGGGCACCCTGCCTCTTTCCTCTTAAGCTGGGATTCCGTGCATTCGTAGGCAAATCTGGATGACTGCCCTAAACCTTGTTATTTGTAGGTCTTTAACCACATTGGGCTATCTTGTGGTGTTGAGGAGAAAACAGTTGGAAAGTATAGGGGGAGGTGGCTCATTAAAAAAAAAAAAGATGTGAGGTTTATTACGCGTGTCCTTGCCCATAGGTTTCCTCGTGTCACCGAGGCAGAGTTGCATCTTGCAGAGTTCCACCTGAACTCCCCCTTCCTCAGCATCACTGTTGCTTTTGAGGTTGCTTGAAATAGCTGATTCTCTTAAGGGCTGTATTTTCAGGCCCTTCATTATAACTTTATTCTTAAACAAATTTTGAGGAGAGCATTTATTACTTTTTGTTGGTATTTTTAGGGGGTGGGGTAGATTGTAGCAGCTTTTGACCAAGGTTTTAGCTCCCTTATGCTCATTTTTGCCCAGTACTCTGAGGAGTTTTAAGAGCCTCACTGATGAGACAAAACATCCATGGCTGAGAGGGTGAAAGGGGTGACTGGAGAGCTGTTTCCACCGAAAATTACTGCACATAGCAGTTTTCCGAATCCCTTTGGTAAATAATAGTTAAATACTCACCTACAGATAGTTCTCTGAGGATCGATTGAAAGCCCTGCCCTCTACTGTATAAACACAGCAAGTCCTCTAACTCTGTGTGTATGTTATCATTAGTATCTCCAGATAAAATAGAAGAGCCCCAGAACGATGGCTACCACTGTCCGCGTTAACTCTGACGAGACAAAAGCAGTAGCATTCAGCTTCAGTGTCTCTACAATCCCGTATTATTGTGAGATTAATTTCCCGAAAACTTGATGTTAGATGGAGTGTGATTGCAGATTTCCTTAAGCACCATCGACAGACACTTATCCTAAGTTATAAGCAACTCACACTGTGAAATGTATGCAAACACTCTAAGTTTTCTTGCACAAAAATATACTTGAGTGAAACCCAGCATTCATCAGTCTTTTTTAATAAACAGAGCTCAAAGGAGAAGTTGGGGGAACTTTCTTTTGTTGCTACTTGATTTTTAAAAGAAATTAGTGTTGCAGGAACTATTATTGGTTTTGAGAGAATGAAATAAGTCTTTCATAAATATCATCCTAGAAGCCCTACAACCTCTGGCTAAGGGGACTACATTTTGAATGAGATAATTTAAAAAAACAGTAAATTATGGTGTATTTAGGTATTGGCTTTGTATGTCGAAGAGGGTGGGGTTTTTTTAATTGTTAGGTGGTCTATTTAGTGCAGCTGTGTTTATGTTTCCTAAATGGGAATTGCCTGAACATGGTGGTAAGTCCCTACATAAGAGACTGGGGATTGCTTTTTCAAAACCTTCATGGCCATGTGCTTTAATATGGAGGGTTATATTTATCAGGTAGCAATGGCGAAAATAATTCTGGGCACAGTCATTCAACACAGCTGGTTTGCTGCATCAGACATTTTGATAACCTTGTAAAAATAAGTAATTGATACTTTAAATGTTACATTTCACAGTGGAATAAAACTTGGAAATGGTAGAATATTTTAGAATAGTCGCATTTCTTTATCCCATGTTTTGTGTGATTTAACTTCTCAGTTATTAAAAATGCATGCTTAGATCATAAATGTAGATAAATGTAGATTGATCTAGTAGAGAATTAACAGTCCCATATTTTTGCTGTATTTCTCTTTAAAAATATTAATATGGGATCATGGCTGTAACATAGAAGAGACAGTTGCCTGTGACAGAGAAAATGTATGTGATAAGTAAACAGCTGTGTGAATTCATCGGTAATTTCAGAATAGTATGCGGAATGTTTAGGTGCACAGACTTAATGACTAGTTTTTGGAAGCATTTGCTTTAGTATTGCACCCCTCATAACTCAAATTAATGTTTATTACTACTCTTTCATATTGCCAAAATATTTTCATGAATTTGGATTTGAAGCAGCTTGTTCTGGCTTGTTTTGCAACTTTGTTTCAAGAAACAAAGTGATATTTAGAAGATTTTTATATCTCTTAGAAGCCTTAATTATCTTATGTTGAAGGAGGAAATAAGATCATGTTTTGTTTCATACTTATATAAGAAAATCAGACTTCATACTACACTCATTTTTATTACCAAATTGTTAATAATGTCTTTCATGACATTTGAATCCATGATTCTTGTATTAGCTGTTAAGTAACTAGCAATTTAGAGCCTACTTTAAGTTCAAGAGGATGCTACTTACGGGGCGGGCAGTTATTTCGAATTCTCAGGTGTTTTCCCTCATCACCCCCTCCCCCCTTCTCTTCCCAGATTGGTGAAAGACAGCAAGTGTTAGTAACAGAAGAATCTTTTGATTCCAAGTTTTACGTTGCACACAATCGATTCTATGAGCAGGTAAGAGATGCTTCATGTTCTTAACTTTTCTCCAGAGTGAGAGAGAGTCCTGAAAGTAAGGCCATTTAAGCAAAAGGAACTTAGAAGTGGGGGAGGGCTGTAGAATCTTGTTGCGGCGAGTACAGCATCAAGCCGGCCGGGCTCACGCGGGGCTTCTCTCTGTGACTTAGTCTACAAAGCTTTCTTCCCGAAGGAATACGTGTGTTTTAGCCCTCAGTAGCCTTCGACAGGGCCAGCCCTGGGCTTCCGGGGGATTGGAACAGGCCGCTGTCCCTGCCACAGTCCCCACAGCCTGGCCAAGTCGAGGGGAAAGTCCTGTGCAGGGACAGGAAGGATGTCTGCAGGGGCAACGTGGCGGGGAGGGCAGGGATTCCTCTGGCGGCCAGGCCCCAGGCGGGCTCCTTGGTTGGTTGGGGCTTGTTTAGTTTTGTTTAGTTTCAGTATTTGTTTTTTTAACTCCCACCTCGATAAAAATACTGGGAGCAAAGGGGAAAGAGTCTGTTCCTTGGATTCAGCTCAAATTGTGGGAACAGCTCTGGAGAGCAGTTAGGAGCCAGACCCTCTCCGAGGCCACCTGAGGGGCCTCTTTCCCTGCCCACCCAGGGGCTTCTTTCCCTGCCCACCCAGGGGCTTCTTTCCCTGCCCACCCAGGGGCTTCTTTCCCTGCCCACCCGAGGGGCTTCTTTCCCTGCCCACCCGAGGGGCTTCTTTCCCTGCCCACCAAGCCGGCCTGCATTGCCTCCCCACAGCCAGACTCCGGTTCAGCATTCGGGACTCCACTTGCCTGGGAGGGAAAGCAATTCAATGTGACTGAAGAAAACAGTAAGCCTCCTCCAGGGCATCGGGATGTAGAGATGGGATATGCCCGCTTAGGTGGGGGGCTTTCACGGGGACAGGGATTTCATGAGTCATTCTGGATTGTATCAAGATCAGATGGGTTTTCTTCCCTTTGGTCCCTTTCTCATCAAATAAAAAGTGAATTATTTTTCTATGGGTCATGGCTGGAATTAGAGCTTGGGAAGGCTCTTAAGACCAGTGTGGGCAAGTCAGGTAGGGATGGTCAAGGGCGGCCACGTGTGCGTGTTAGAGAGCTGGGAAGCGGGAGCTGAAGAGCCTCCAGCACTGGTGTCCCACCAGGAGCCATCTCACTGGCCCCGGGTCCTCAGGAAGGCGGGGGAGCTTCTCAAGGCCCAGACTAAACAAGCCCTGCCCAGGACCGGTGGACACAGCAGCTGAGGAGGGATTTCCAACACGCGTGTTTGAGCTGAGCCTCTCCCCGCTTTTCCATCTCATTAATTGACTCCAGAGAGCCGTTTTCCTATTCAGGCCAACTTTCTGCTCAGCCCTGGGGAGGGGCTTGATTGTATTTTCGCTGCCTCTTCCCTCTCCTTTCTCTTGCCATCTGGGTTTTTGCCTCAGCGGGGAACTTTTTTTCCCTTCATTTTAAAGGCAATGGCATGCCTCATTAGCTGTTTCCTCCAATTTAAAGCAGCCAGGCTTTTTCCAATTATTAAAACCGGAGGGGGAAAAACACTGAGCCCTTCATTCACATCAAGGCAGCAGATCAAGGAGAGTTATTTTCCCCTAGAACCATACCAGATCTCCCCGGGACAGTTTACTCTAGAGATTTTCTCATTTTATAAAAACTGATTTAAAAGGGCTTTCATATTCTGATACTAAAGCTCTTTTAGTTCGTCTGCTTGCCATGAGTAATTCGCCACCCAGGTGACCTTCTTCTCCACTTTGATGAAGCAGCCTTCTCAGTGGTCATGAAAAGTGAAACGCAGAAAGGCAGGACCCACTCTTGCCTCTCAGAGAAACTGGCTGTGCAACTTCTCATCTGACCTTTTTGTCTCTACAACTAAGTATCAAAGATTTCATAGGAATTATTTTTCTAATGAGATGAGTTCCAGAAGTAAAGATTGTATCAAGATATCAAAGTATTGCTGGGTTAGAATTAGTCTCTTTATTTTGGATCCTAACTTTAAAAGATCGGCCAGTAGCTACAGTCCTGAAATAGAAGTGCAAGGGAGACGTAACGCATAGACTCCCTGCGAGTCCCAATGCAGGGGGGACATTTCCTCAAGGTAAACAAGCACCTTTATCCGAAACCTCTAGTGGAAAGAGACCATCTGTCAGTTTCCTGTGAACTGGCCAGAGTCCCCTTCAGAGTAGCTGATCCTACATGGAGGTGGGACTAACAAATACATGCGTTTTTCAGATCCAAAGAACTGAATGGCAACCAGTTAAAGGAGCCATTTACCTCCAAACACCCATGTTTAGGATATTCAAAAAGGCTGCTTTTAAATGTTCTTTCTCTTCCCCCAAAACACACGCTCATGCACGCACGCACACACATACGTACACGCAAACATGCAGGCCTTTATTTGAAGTGCCTACCCGAACCAGTACTCTGACAGCTAACTTGGAAGGTATTAAAAATAGGAGGCTTTCATCAGTGTTGTCTCGGTTTCCTTCATTGCATGGGGCAGCCAAGAGCAGAATATCAAAGGCCTGTCCAAAAGCGACTGGCTGCCGGCTGGGATTTCCCAGGTCTGCCTCCCACATGCCTGAGGACAGCGGGCGTCCTGCGATGGAGGAGCCCTGTCCGCAGCCGCCCTCCCAGAGTGCCCCCCTCCCGCTCGGTCCCCAGGTCCTGGAGCAGCTGGAAGGCAGAGCCCACTTGGGGTGGATCCCACAATAGAAAAAGGACATTAGTGGACAGCTGAGGAATTCTGAATAAAGTATGGGCTTTAGTTAATAGTTGTATACCAAGAATGGCTCATGAAAAGTCTGTCAGGCTCATGTAAAATGTTTTCACAGGGAAACTGAGTATGGGGTCTACAGGACCTCTCTGTGTTTTCTTAGCAATAATTCTATAAATTTAAAACTGTTCTAAAATTAAAAGCTTATTTAAAAAATTAATCCTTCTGAAAATTTTTTTAAAGGTTTTAGTGCCAAAGAACCCCACATTCATGGGGAAAATGGTCGAAGTGGACATTTATGAATCCGGGAAGCACTTTATGAAAGGGCAGCCAGTAGCAGACGCCAGAGTATACACTCCATCCATCAGCAAACCGTTAGCAAAAGGAGAAGTCTCAGGTTTGACCGAGGTGAGTAGAAGACGCCCCCCTGCCTGCCAGCGAGGCCGCGCTCCTGCTGCCGTTCATAGTTCCCGCTGAGCGTCTGCGCGAGGCTGTAATCCTTCCCGACAGACTGAAATCGGAATTAGAAAGGTGCATTTTTGCTGATGCCTTTAGCTTTTTCTTCCTTCTCTGCCTGTTAAGGGAATGAGCTGTTTCTGCTTCTAGCCTAGAAGCTGAAGGCAAAAGCCATTATTTTCAGGTGAAAGATTTTACACCGATGGCGATCAGATCCAGTATGTTTCTGTGTCAGTAGAACGGAAGGGGGTGGGGGAGACATCGTTTCTTGCTTTACGAAGCTGTTTATAATATAGTAAAAACCTACGTTAAACAGGCACTAAACCATGTCAGTATATGTGCTTATGGTGCCTTTCTCTAGGGCAGCAGTTTTCACCCTTTTTCATCTCGTGGCACACGTAAGCTAATTACTAAAATTCTGCGGCACACCAAAAAATGTGTTTTATGCCGATCTGACAAAAATAGTGGTATAATTTCAATTCACACCGGACTGCTATTGTTGTGTTGGCTGTTGTCACTTTTTTATTTGACAAACTCAAGGAAAAGAGGTCAGTGCCCCTGACTAAGCAGTCAGGTGTTGCACGTTTTAAAAATTCTTGCGGCCCACCGGTCGAAAATCACCACTGTAGGGTGTTAGCTGAATATCTGCTTTAGTCATGTGGACTGAGAATTAAACATTTTTTTCTTTCTATAAAACAGTAACCTGACCACTATTTTATACCTTGGTAAATATGGCTGTTTGCCAAGTTCTCTCTTACATTTCATTGAGCCGCAGTTGTAAAAGCTGATGGAGTGTGAAATGAAAATGTGTATCACATTTCTAAGCATCATTGGATGTCCCTTCTCTAACACAATTGTTAAGCACTCCAAAAAGAGTGTATAGCAGCGATTTAACACACGGAAAAAAGATAAGTGGCACTCATCTGGCCATATAATTCCAGAATTGTTTTAATATGTGTATTATCTTTTCCCTCAGAATAAACTGTGAGGGCGTGGTAATTAAACTTTGGGAGCAGTGACAAAGGGGATACTATTATCTGTATTCTCACTTAGAATGGTGACACGCTCTGGTGTCCCAGCCTGAGTGATCCCTCCTGAGCTTGACAAGTGCATGTGAGGAATCCGCAGGCACAGCCATGACTGATAACGAATGACGTAGTCTCGCCTTTGTCCAAACCCCGCCAAGTGTGTCGTCCTGCTCGACCAGGAATCAACTCAAACACTTGATAAGCATGACCGTTAATGTTGGCTGTTATTTAAAAAAGAGATCATACTTGGGGTTAGGGTGGATGGCCAAGAGGGAACAGAGAAATCCAGCATTTAAAGTATATCGTAGAAATGTGGCTTCTACATCAGCAATTTTTAAAGGAAGTTAGATTATTTTTTGTTTTTCTACACATGTGTTTTACAAGCATGATTTTTAAATCGCTACAATAAAAATATCACAACAAATGGTAATAGTGGGCAAATTATTATTTCAAAGGCCGTGCCTGATTTAATTTCCTCGTGTATGCTTATTAAAAAGTATGGAGTTTTAAAACATCATCGTTCATAATGCAGAAATCGGGAAAAGTAGTATACCGTTTTATTAGTTTAACTACAGTGTCCTCTCTAGAAGAGCAGCCTATTAAATTCCATGGGGCAGCCTTTTCTAGTCTCTTCCTCCCTCCGGCCTATGAGGGGTGTTGTCCTCACCGACACCACTGGCCCTCCTCTGAGCGGGGATGGCCTGCAGTCCCAGGCGAAATGTTGGTGGGCTCAGTTGGCTGCTCGGCCTCCTGGGCCTCTAGGAACAGTCTTATAGCATTCATGAGGCCAGAAGGTCTGGAATATTGAATTAGGTGTTAACATTAAGAGAAATATCAGGCAAGTCTGTTATCAGCATTTGTGACTTCATATAAATTAAGGAACCCAGCTTGACACTTCATTATTTGTCAGTTTTAAAGATATGCCAAACTCAGGGTCGAAAAGCCTTCTTTGATGAATTTGTCCTGATGTTAAAATGTTTTGACTGATGATATGAATTAAAATAAATTAAGCAAGAAGAGAACAGCTTTCACATTTACAGGATTTAGAAGTAGATGGTAGAGGTTATAATCCTGTCTCATTTTGGGGCTCTTTGGACACTGATAAGGGGCTGGCACTCTTGAATGAAAACATCAGCTTCACTGTGTGGACGAACATGGCCTTGGGATCAGCTAGGCCTGAGTTTGCATCTAGACTTGCCGGTTTACCCTGGGCACGTGGCTTCTGAGCATTAGTTTAGCCTGTTAAGTGGAAGTGATGATGTCTTTCTCATGTGGTTGTTGAAAGGAATACACTCAGTAGTGTATATAAGCCACCTAATCCTATTCCTGGAACATAGTCAACAGTTACTAAGGGGTCATTGTCCCTTTCCCTCAAATCTGGTCACATCTAGAAAGATAAGACTCTGCGGATGACCTGGTACCAACAGTTTCGGTTTTGTGCTGTGCTGAGGAAGGGGAGGGGGTGGATTTCTCTATGGGGACAATCGATTCAGTGCTGGAGAGCCAGTCCCACCAGAATTTCTCTCTCTGAATTTTCTAGGTGTTCCTGAGTTTTCTGGCATGATAACCTCCCCTGCACACTTTATAAAGAAATCTGGAAAGGCCATAGCATCTAGAGCAAAATACTGTGTTAAAATTTATTTTCTTTAGTGCACACATTTTCTTAATTGATAATTTATGATGATTCTTTAAGTATTTAGCCCCTGCTACTCTGGGCTTCTTTTGTCTCACTTTAGGCCCTGTTGATGTCTTTTGATAAGACTGGCAAGAGGTACAACAGACCATGAGGAGGGCACAGCCTGGGCAAGGGTCACGAGATCTGGACTATAGAATCCTGACACTTGCGGTGACAGATTTTGTGACCTTCTGTGCATCTCATAGGTTCCCTGGACCTCAGTTGTCTCTGAGGTTCTGTGATTGAAATATTTCATTTGACAAAAATGGATTGAATTCCTACCCTGTGGCAGGACTTTGAATTCTATAAATATTAATAGAAAACAGGCCTTGTATTTTCAAATAATAATAGGTATATGCCCATAACATGATGGAAAAGGAAAACCATAATAAAGGCAGAAGGTTACTGCCCTCTAAGAAATTATATTCTAGTGAAAACAACACATAGTGATATCTTTTTATGATTATTACTATTCCTCCTTTCAGTTTGGGTAGAGAATGGAGGAATAGAAGGACAGAACAGGACAGACAAGTGTAGTCTGATTAACATTGGGAAGATGGGAGCCAGAATGCCACCTCCAAACTGATGAGGAACATTTCTGAAGAAGTATCATTTAGGGATAATTCATTTCAGAAAAAGGTTATATAGAAGTTATCCAGTGGAAGGCACCATGGAATTCAAAGGGATAAATATAAATCAAAGAAAGGATAGATCGTAACCTTTGGAAACTGTCAGGGGCCTTAGGAGGAAGAAGGGATGGGGGAAGCAGTAAGTCTTCAGAAGGGGATTATAAAGGTGGGGGAGCAGGCAGGAGTTGTATGAGGGTGTGGGTGGGCGTAAGGGGGTGCACTTGTTTAGTGGAAGGTGCCAGAGGAATAGGAACCTAGAGGAAAACACGGTGTTAAGATGTTAAGAGCACTGATATTTTTACCATAATCTCTTGTGGAACCTAAATTTGTGATAACCTCGCCTGTTCAAGGTGACGATCTTTATACACAACCCAAGCTTCCTTAGAAAACTGGTTTGCTGTTCCTTCATTCCTGCCATCTGAAGACAACCTACATGTAATCAGGACCTAACATCACCTGCGCCAAGTCCATGACCATTCGCTAATAAGAAAAATTATCCGAGGGCCATCATCAAAGATTGAGATCAGTGAAGTGCTTTTTCTATATCATGGAAAGTTTCTATTATGGAAATTTTAAAGCATATACAAAAGTAGAGAGAATTACATAAGTATCTCGAATACCCATCGCCCCCTTTAAACTGTTGTCAACTCACAGCTGATCTGGTGTCACCCGCGCTCTCCCTCACCCCGTCGCCCTGGCTGTGGCCAAGGAAACCTCGTCTGTCATCCCATTTCATCTAAATATATCGGAAAATATCTCTATAAGATGAAGATTCCTTAAAAAACATAATCACAATGTATTATTACTTCTAAAAATAATTAACATTAATTCTTTATCCAGCGATATTCAAATATGGCAGTTCTTTAAAACATTACTTGAACCGGATGCAAATAAGGTCCACCCAGTGCAGTCAGTCAGATGCCTTGTCGGTCACTCCTGGCCTGTCGGCTCGCTTTTCCCTTTTTGCGCTGCAGTTTATGTGCAGAAGAGACCAGGTCGTTTGCACCGTGGCACTTCCCAGTGTGGAATTCGCTCACTACAGCCTCTCATACAGTTTAACGGTTCTCTGTTGATTGGGGTTTGGGGCAAGATTATTCCACGCGATGCTGTGCGTTTCCATCATGAGGCCTGTGACGCCCGGGGGCCTCCCGGTGGTGTCGGCGGTCCGTGAGCACTGCGGGGTTCGGTGAGTCTAGGGGTGCGGTGGCGGCACTGTGGTCTCCTTCCTTCCTCGGGCGTCAGCTGCAGGTACTGCTGCGAAGACGAACTTTCTCTTCCACTTTTTTTTAACGTGCAGCACGGTTCATACAGGAAAGGGGAGAAAAGGGCTTGATCCTTACTTTCTATTTACCAGTTTTCAAAATTTGAGCTGATTGCCTAGCACGTTCCGAAACTAACCAGTGAGGGTGTGTGTTTTTTAAGTATTACTGTAAACTTACAGATTTCTATCTATTTGATGTGTTTTTATCCATTGCAGTTATTATACTTAATTGGTGCTCCAGTGATTGAATTTTTGGACCGTGGAAGCTGGTTGCTCAATCCTTTTGACATAGACTCTGAAGTCTTTGATAGTTGAGAATATCCCCTTTTCCCCCATTTCATGCTGTCATCCAGGTCAGCTTCAGGGATCTTCTGTCTCACATCGGTAACTTCTTTCCCCCATACTGAAATTCCCAGTTCCTGATAATGCAGCGTAATTACCCACTTGCTTTATCTCGTAGTACTCATATAACTGTCTAATAATAACCATACCACCACCACCACCAATATGTGATTGCTAAAAACCCTTTAAGCTGTCGTGGTGGTTTCTTAGTTGTTTTTGTTCTTAGGGTTTATCCCTCCAGGGATGTGCGAGCAAATGATGGTTTTAAAGTCACCTGACATTGTTCCTCTCCCTATAGTTATAGCAACAAACCAATACACAATTAGGAGCATTTGTTTCACTTTGTTTCCAATTTTTTAGAATTGTTTAAATCTAATTTTGTTTCATAATTATGTAAAATCTTTTACAAAATTAAATCTACAAAAGTATGTTCTAAGGAGTCCACCTTCAGCTTACTACTGTCCCCTTTCCACCCTGTTATCTCCCTTACCTCTTGAAGCAATTAACTTGTTTTAGTTTTCAGTTTGTCCTTGCAGTGGTTTGTTTTAACCATATAAACAAATACACGTACATATGTTTGTCACCTCCTTCTTAGATTGATTGTACATACTTTTGCTATTTTCACTTAACAGTATGCCTTGACAGTTACTGCCTAGCAGCTTATAGAAATTCAGTGAATATTTTTAATGATTTTTGTTAGGCTATTAAACAAAATGCACGAAAGTCTATATTGCTCTAATATCTGAGATTAATAATATTGCCCTGTGTGAGATCCAACATCTTTTTGGTCAAAGAAAAGACAGAATTAATTACCTTAAAGACATTTAGGACATTTGAAAGTAGGAGTGGTCAGTCATGTAAGCAAAACAAAGATAGTCTAGAAGCTAACAGGATGCATCCGTTTACCTTAGGCTGGTGCCATTACACCTTCCACACATTGACTGCCCTTTGTTGAGTTCATGCTTACCAGGCAACCTTCTAATTATCACTTGTTTCCCTATGCAAAGCTGCCTGAAGGAAGAAAAGAGGTTTGCCCAGCCCCCTAAAGTAAGTGTGTTGTTTAGAGATTGGCTTCCTATGTCCTATCAATGTGATCTCTCCTGTGGGTGAGGTTTAATGTCTGAGCTTTCAAGGCTCAGAACCTTGGGCCATGTTAAACCCTGCAAGGGGGATTTCCCTCCTCATGTAACCTCTTAAGAGATAGATAGCAAGGGATTTTTCCTCCCTCTGTACCCACCCTGCCATTGTCTAAATACAACATGCCTACTGCTATGACTCAAAGCTAACGATTACGGGTTCTTATTGTGAGCCAAGTGCTACACTAAATATCTCACATGCATTCACTCATATCGTCCTCATAACCCTATGAGAAGGTACTGTTATTATCTCTGTTTCACAAATAAGGAATCTGAGCATCACTAATTCAACAAATAACTTATCCAGAGTCACAAAATTAAAAGGTAGGGAAGGCAAGCCAGTATTTATATCCAGTTCTTATCAACTCTTAAGCCTATGTTTTTATTTTTGAATTGTGGTAAAATATACATAACATAAAATGTACTCTTAACCATTTTTAAGCATATAGTTTAGTCCATAACTAGCCTGTAAAACTGAAACTTCATACCCATTAAACAGCTCTCTATTCGCCCCTCCCCAGCCCCTAGCAACCACCATCCTACTTTCTGTCTCAATGACTTTGACTACTCTAGGTACCTCATAAGAGTGAAATCATGCAATATTTGTCCCTTTATGACTAGCTTGTTTCACTTAGCGTAACCTCCTCAAGGTTCATCCACATTACAGCATGTGTCAGAATCTCCTTCCTTTCAAAGGCTGAATAACACTCCATTGTGTGTGTGCCACATTTATCAGTCAGTGGGCACCTCTCTTTGACAGCCTGCTTTCAGCTATTCTGTGTGCGCACCCAGAAGTGGAACCACTAGGTCATATGGCAGTGTGATTTTTAATTTTTTTTAGGAATCACCACACTGTTTTTCACTGTGGCTGTACCATTTTATAGTCCCACAAACAGTGCACAAGGGTTCCGATTCCTCCACATTCTTGCCAACACTTGTTGTTTTCTGGTGGGTTTTGTTTGTTTGTTTTTGGCAGTAGCCATCCTGATGGGTGTGAGGTCAAGCCTGGATTTTTAGGTCCAGGCCCATACCTCCTTGCCTTTGGAATCACAAAGTCTTATTTGGTAATTCCTAGAGGGTAGTTTTCTTTGATATACAAGAGTAAGCTTACACCAGATACAAAAACAAAACGAGAGAGAGAAGAAACTGATACTGAGAAAGGGACGGTACTAATCATCTCCCCTGTGCTCTGTTAGGAGTGGTATTCACGTTGCATGTCTGCCTGAGGAGGGCGAGAGAACGTGATCACTGCTGCTCCATACAGGCCAACGAGCTTCACACCTGATGTCCTTTCTCCTTTTACGGCCCGTGTTCTAACAAATCACTTGAATCCTGCAATTTCTAAGATCAATACTTCCAGAAGTCAGAGCTATTTTGTGCCTGGTAGAAAAAGACAAAAAGAAAATTCCCCCCCAATTCTAAACGTAGAAGTAGTCAGTTTTATTCTCTTTTCTGGTAGTAAAGAGCTGCTTTAGAAAGAAGAGGCAGGGTGGCTGTGTGACAGACATGGAGTCTGTCCGCTTTGGGTTCGAATGGCAATGACAGTTCCTGTGACCTCACACAGCTGCTTTCCTGAATCACAGATTCTTCGTTTGTAAAATGGACATGACATTCACCGAGGGTTAAATTAGAGAATGTGAACAAAGTGCCTGGTGCTTCGTTGTTGTGTTAATATTTGATGAAGGGGTTCTATATGTATAGCTTTAAAAACTAGTGATTTCCTGGCTTTTAATTTTTTTACTTTGAATTTTTAAAAATGTACTTTTGCTTTCATTGGTTTTTACTCTGCAGTACAATATACAATTAAGAAATGGATTCTAGGTTCAGATTTCCTGGGTTTGAATCCTTGTTTCACCATTTACCAGAAATATGACCTTGGGCAGGTTACTCAGTCTCCCCCTACCTGTCCTCGCTTCTGTAAGTGGGGATGATAGTGCCTGCTTCATAGGATTTACGTGGAAGTGGTTAGTAGTCAATAAATGTTGGCTACTACTAATATTACCATTATCTGTGATACATGCTAAGGCACTGTTTTCCTGTAAGCAATGAAGGTAAAAATTGTACAAGCTTTTATTCAAATGTTGCAGTCATCAGCCATGATTTCCTGCAAAACGGCAGATGAAACTGGGCCACCTTAGGAGGTTCCTCCACATAATGAGAGTGAGAGTGTCAGAAAGGGGCTCAAGGACAATCGAGTAGCATTGGCTGCTCTTTCTGACAGACATTTCTTTCTCTTATTCTACCCCCTTCTAAAAGCAACTATTCTAGAATGGAGAGCCGGGCCTACCATTCTGCTGCTCACAAACGAAGGGAAGGCTCCCTGCCCTGGGGTGCCTGGCTGCCTCCTGTTTCTCATCTGTTGGAACTTTGATCCTACTAATGGATTCACTTGAGCGCTTAGATAACGCAGCACCAACACAGCCCACCGCGCTTGGGAAGGAAGCAGAAGTCTGCAGGGTAGCATGGTTTTGCCTCATTACCAGACAAAGGGCCAGCAGGATATTCAGGTGTACTGAGTTTTATGTACAAACTAGACTATATTTTCAGAGCTTTGACCCTTAGAAAAGCACCGTTAAAATGCTTTCCTCTCCATCTAACATTCATTTCCAAAACCACTGAAGTGAAAGGGTCTATTAGTTCAGGGCCAGATTTGAAAGCACATGAAAACTGCATTCATGAGGTTAAGAAATGGCTTAATAATTAAGTTAAAACAGTTGAAAGTAGATCTAATTTCAAACAGATCAGCTAACCGTGTTAGAGGCAAATGAGGGTGTGTTCCTTCCTATTTTCCTTCCACCCCAAAGATATTGGCTCCAATCCCAAGCAGTTTTTCTAGTTTTGTGGATTTTTTGTCTTCATTACCCATATGTGAAAGTGGTGTCACCAGCAATTAATACCATAGTACATTTAATATTTCGTGCACTTCTTTCTTTCATACTGCACCTAATTAGTTTCTTTTGCAGGCCCGTTAGGAAATATTTGGGTTTCACAGTCTGGATGCATAGCTTTTGTCCTGGGCTGCTGAGCTATGTTTTAATTGGGCATTACAGCTGAACCAGTATGATTATGTCCGTTCAAAACCTGTTTGCTATGTTTGCAGTGCCTTTCATGCAGCAATTTGAGTGCCATCCAAAGTATAGCGGAGCTAGCTGATGCTAAACAATTAGCTTTCATTTCACTTCCCTCACTAATTGTGCAGTAACTGAGGATAATTTTCCCCCTCGTGAGGCTTGTGGCTGGGGCATGATGAGGGGAACTGCCTGCATCAAGGAATGCATCGTGACTTGATAATAGTAGCTGCCATTTAGTGAGCCTCTACTGGGTGCTCGGTATTAAGGCTTTTTACCTGAATTATCTCAACTTACTATCTGATCCTGGGCTAAGGCAGCTAGAACATGTGAGGTATTATTTTTTTGTGCGTGGGTTTTGTTTTTGTTTTTGTTTTTTTAATACATCTTTATTGATTTCAGAGAGAGAGGAAGGGAGAGGGAGAGAGAGAAACATCAATGATGAGAGTCATTGATCGGCTGCTTCCTGCACGCCCCCACTGGGGATGGAGCCCGCAACCCGGGCATGTGCCCTGACCGGGAATCGAACCTCGATCCCCTGGATCCTAGGTCGATGCTCAGCCGCTGAGCCATGCCTGGCCAGGCCATGAGGTCTTCTTGACACTGCTGTGCACACTCACAAGGAGGCAACTTGGCGGGTGGGGGGGGATTTGGTTTCCCACCTCTGTCCTTTGCCCACATTGGGGGAGGGGTTAGAAAGAACAGCGAGCTGAGGTAAAGGCTTGAGCAGACACCCAAAGCACAGGAGGGCTGAGGGCAAGAGAGGAGAATCAGACCCGACCACCTGGGCCGGAGTTCCTGACACACTCAACACACAGGGAATACCTGGCTGCTTAGGATCTGTCTCAGCATCTGTTCAACTTAATATTGTCTAGGCGCTGGCCTCGGTACTGGAGATAGAAATGATGAAAGCAATCTTGGCTTTTGAGGAGAGTTCAGTCTGGATGTTCTTCTGGGAATACTGCTGTTCTGTTGTGACCCTTTTAGGGAAGGATCGGGGTGAGGGAGAGGGTCTTAAGTAGGTACATGAGCTGCCCTGTGCTGCATAATTGCTCTTGTGGTTGAAGTTTTATGGGTGATTTTTACCAAATCGAAATAAATTCATTAGGAACAAAGGTTATTCTTCATCTTAAAAGCACCAAATGGAAAAAGCCTCCTTATGAAGACCAAGGCCATATTTCAGAAACCCCCAAGCCCTAAGGTCCCCTAAGCCTAGAGTCCTGGCGGCTGGGATTAGGGACACCCCAGGAGAATGTTATCTCCTGTGATGATGTAACCCAGGTGTCCAGGTGTCTTTCATGCTCTATATTACTGTATTGACTATATTACTTTTCCTTCAAGTGTCTTTCATTTTTACTGTCAATAATTATAAGTGCCAGTCTGGGACAGGCCTGGTTTATATCCATTGTCTGATATAATTAATAATAGTGCCCTTTTTTTTTCACTCCCCAAAGTATCCTGGTTTGGATGATGAATTATATGGTCATCCTGCCAATTCCTAAAGTAGAGCCAGCACTGTGCCAAGCACTGCCTGGGACACAGAAGGTCTAACATGTGATTCTTGCCCTCAAAGAGATGGTTGGGAAGAGAAGATGTGTGTGTGAAACAAAGTCTATACTATATCAAGTGCCAAAATAGATGGCATCAGATCATAGGGGTTGGAAGATTAGGAGACCTCTGAATACTTGTGTTATCAGGAAGTATATGTGTCCACATTCTTTGCAGACAGTGGAGAACAGTTCAGTTAGTTTAAACAGGAAGGACTTTAAAAAGGGATACTAGATAGTTCACAGAATTGTTAGAAGGGCTGGGAAGTAGACTCTGCTGAGTTTTTCAGAAAAACACACACCCAGAAACACCCAGCAAGGCAGAGGTCCCACGCCCTGCCTGCTTCCTCATGGAGCTTTACTTCATAATCAGTCTCACATGTGCTGCATCTGAACGTGGAATCTGGGTCTCAAGTCTGCATCCTTGGGGACAAAGCAGGATGGGAAATGTTCCTTGGAATCTATATTAGTAAGGTATTTACAATGTGGAGAACTGTCAATCTGGAGGGAGTATTCAGTTTCTACTACAGAGGGTTTTATGGATGTGGTGAGATTAGAACTGGACTTTGAGGGTAATCACGCAAATAAGAAGGAAATTTTTCTCAATAAGAAATTTATTTTTCTCATAGTGACATAATGCACAGGAATAAATCTGGATTTATTTGGACATCCATAAACACATGTGGCGGTGGGAAGGCGGTGGAAAATCATGTTCTCTAAAGAGTGGAGCCTCTGGATTTTAAAGTCAAATAGAAAACTTATAGCTAACACTTTAGACAATAAATCACATGTATTAGTCCAGGATGAGTTAGGCTGTCCTGCAATAACCAATTAAGTCTGAAATCTCAGGTAATATAACAAAGGTTTATTTTCTGCTCATACTACAGCTCATCTGTAGTATTGGGTGGGCAGTTTGGAATCAGGGTTGTCTGTTCCACACAGTCAGTCACTCAGGGACCCAGCAAGAAGAGAATTGCTGAAGAGTCAGGCTTTTCACCGCCCGAGCATGGAAATGGCATATGGTATTTCTTTTCACAACCATTGGCCAGAATTATTCACATGGCCCCACCTAATTTCAATGGTGAATACTAGAAGTTTCTACCATGCATGTTGGAAAGTTTTTGAAACCGAGTGTAACAGTGAAGAAAAGCTCACAAGAGCAGGGCTACCTGTCTGTTTGTTTCACCACCAGCTCCGGGCCCTGGCCCAGTGCCTGGCTCAGAGTTGGTGCTCAGTACATATTTGTTGAATGAACTTGGCTTTCAGTGGCATGCAGGGTCGATTTGATGGTTTCTCAATCAGAGGCTTGGAAGTTGAGAATACATAAATAGGTTAAAAATCTTCTGTTACTTCAACTTAGGAAATTAATATATTTTTCAAGGGCTAAAAATGTCATAGTCAAGCCATTCAACCTGCTCTTTGAAGTCATTTGACATTTCGATAGGCAGATTGCAAAAGCCCCTTTTTAAACTGATAGTAATCTTGCAAATTTAAATTCTTTTCATGGGAACTGTAAGGATGTGTACTTTAAAGCTGGGCATGCTTCTAACCATAAATTTTAGTTTTCTTTCCTTTTACTTTCTAGCGATGAAAGTGATAGTTTGTTTCTCCTGTCATACTCAGGGTACTGACTTTGAGTTGTGCCTAAAATAATAGAACCATGAATATTTTTGTTTTCTAACATAATTTTAATGTTTTAAATTTAAAGGGCTTTGGAGAAACAAATTTTCTCCTGTCCCTCCGTCTCCCCAATGCAAGTCTACAAAATTACTGAGAAACATAAATATTCAAGCCATATGTCAAGCTGACAGTTATCTGGTAGGAAGTCAACCTATAAAAACAGGATGCAGTGCCTTTCGCATTTGCCACCACTTGAGAGAAATCCAGGGACCAGAAAAGCAAAGAACTATTGCAGGTATATTTTATCACCAGCAGCCTTTTCCTTCTAGAGACCCCTGGCTCCTAGGACTTCTTTCTTACAAACACCCATTTCAAAAGAATCAAGCATCCCCTTAAGCTCCTGAGCTTAAGGGTCACACTGTGTGGATTTAGAATGTTGGCTCTATCCCTTACTATGATCATTCTCTAGGTATGCTTCCTGTTTTATAAATTAGGGGCAATAGAATCTATTTGACAGGGTGATTTTGACAGTGAAGTGAGATGAAGCATGGGAAGCATTCAGAGCAGTACCGGGCATACAGGAAGTGATGAATATGAGGTGTGAAACTGGTGAGATTTATCGAGGTCTTGTTAACCAAGATACTAGTGATATCACATCTATGGGTACGGGTTGTGTTTTGCCCAAATCACATATATAACATGAGAAGAGGACTTGGTAACTGGTCTTTCCAAGCACATATATAACCAGCAACAGCATTTGTGAAGTATAGTTGCCTAAAGTAAATACTTTGTGATTGTGATTAAGTTGCCCTTTTTAATTGACTATGAGCTGCTCTTTCTTTTCTGTTACCCTTTAGATGAGGCCAGTTCCTCTAAACAACCAGAGAGCATCTATGGTGCATGCTGGCATTATTTGCTATGGATCTTTTTCTTTTAAATATTTCTGAGGGAGGTGACTTTTTGTTCTCTGTACTATATTATCTGAAAATAAACACAAGCAATCTGCCTACTCAGCCTCCCTGTTCCTACCCTCTGTGTAGATCACATCATGTCCCCCTTCTGCTCACAGCCATCTAGGATTCCATATGACCCAGCATATATGTACCCAAAAATTGAAAGCAGGCACTCAAACAGATACTTAAATACCAGTGTTCATAGCAGCATTATTCAGTCATCAAAAGGCAGAAACAACCCAGTGGGATATATACATACAGTAGAATCTTACTCATCCATAATAAGAAATGAAGTTCTGATACATGTTCAACCACATGGGTGAACCTTGAAAGCATCATGCTTAGCAAAATAAGCCAGACACAGAAAGACTAATATGATTTCGCTTACATGAAAGATCTAGAATAGGCAAATTCATAGAAATAGAAAGTATATTAGAGGTTGTCAGGGGCTAAGGGTGGAGATGAAGACTTATTCCTTAATGGGTACAGAGTTTCTGTTTGGAGTGATGAAAAAGTCTTAGGAATCGACGGTGATGAAGGCTGCACAACATGAGGATTGTAATCAATGCTGAATTGTGCACTTAAAAATGATTGAAATGGTAAATTTTATGTTATATATGTCTTAACAGTAAAAAATAAAACATTTAGGGTTTTCCAACCATGCTCAAAGTGGAAGCCAGTGTCCCTGAAACGGCCTACAAGGCCTGGTGCCTTGGCCCCCCATCGCTTCATTGACCGTTCCACCCCTCGAACACTCTGGACCAGCTACACTGGCCTTCGTGCTGCTCCTTGAATTTAACACATCAGGTGCCCTCCCTCAGGAGGCCCTTTGCACTTGCTAGTCCCTCTACTTAGAATGTGCTTCTCTTAGATGCCCGTATGACGTGTCTTTTATCTCCTTCGTTCAGGTTTCTGCTGAAAGACCACCTTATCAGTGAGAGCTTCCTGAGTAGCCCTCTGTAAAGTGCCCCCATCATCTGTCAGGGCCTAATACCCCCTGTCTGTTCTCTACTCTTCTCCGTGATTCACCTCATCATCAGACGCACCAAATATTTATGTTTCTTTGATTCCAGTTACTAAAATGGAAGCCCCATCCATGAGCGCTGGTACGTTGTGCTTCATTATCTCATTGTCCTTAATGTCTAGAACAGTGCCTGGCAGGGAGCAAGTGTTTAATAAATGTCTGTTGAGTGAATGTGTTTGTGCTGGAGATACATGTACGTCCCTTACTGTAAAGGAGTGCAGGACCAACCGTCTGCTCAGTCTCGATTATCAGTTAGCTGTACTGTAAGTGCCTCATGACAGACAACCACAAAACCTGAGTGAGTTCAGCTAATCTCGACCAGGCTCACTCATGTATCTACAGTCAGCTGTAGGGTGGCTGGGCAGCTCTTCTAGTCTCTGTGGGCTTGCTGACATGTCCGCTAGTTCAGCTGGCAGATCTAGAGGGCTCAGCTGGGACTCCTTGGGTGAGTCTGCTCTGCTCCATGGGTCTCATCCTGTAACAGGCTAGCCTGGGCATGTTCCCATGGTGAAGGCAGAGGAAGAACAGCATGCAGAAATGCGCAGTTTCAAGCCACAGCACGCATTGTGTTTGGTAACATGCCACTGGCCAAAGTCAGTCACATGGTTGAGCCCAGGGAGAGCATTACATAGCTGTGTGATAGAAGGCACAGATACAGGAGATATGGGAGCTGGGACCATTAATGTGTTCATTCTGCCACACCCTCTGAAATCCCGGCTTTTTTGCTTGTGGGTTGCACATCTCTCCACCCTCTTTCTGTAGCCCCACAGGAATTCACATTCTGCTTCAGCCTTAGATCCAGTCACTCCAGCTCTACAACTCAATGTCTTGCTTTTAGATATAGAGTTGTAGAACTGGAAGATTTGGATCTAGTTTAAAAAACAAACAAAAACACTAATTTTTCACATAAAGAATCCAAAATGTAAAAGTTAGTCGAAGTTAGGGGATTTTCTCATGATCCTCTATTGGGAAACTTTAAGTACTCTAGAGTATGGTGGTGTTCTCTGAAGTGTTTGTACCCAACAGCTCAACTCAACATTATCACCCTTGGGGACTGTGGTAGGCAGAAAAACAGCCCCCAACATGTCCACGTCCTAATCCCAAGAACCTGTGAATATGCTAGGTTACTTGGTGGGACCCAGGGATTAAGCTGTACGTGGAATTAAATTTGTTAATCAGTTGACCTTAAAATGAGATTATCCTGAATTATCCAGGTAGGCCCAGTGTAATCAATACAGTCCTTAAAAGTAAAAGGGCAGCAGGAGAATCCAAGGTCAGAGTGAAGAGAATTCTGACTTTGGACGATGGAAGGGGGTCAGGAGCCAAGGAGTGCAAGCTGGAAAAGGCAAGGAAGTGGAGTCTCCGCTAGAGCCTCCAGAAGGAAGACAGCACTACATTTCATTGTAGTCCAGAGAGATTCATTTAAGACTGCTGAGCCCCAGAATTGAAAGATGATATGTTTGTGTTGTTTTAAGCCACTCAGTTTATGGTAATTTCTTACAGCCGCCTTAGGAAATGAATACAGGGACTGATCTTATCCCATAGAACCCAAGTGAAAAATGAGAAGATGTGTTATTGGCAACTGAGTGGCCCTTTAGGTCCCATCTGTTTTCCACTTTGGCCAGTAATTTTTTAAAAGGTGGAAGGGAACACCTTAGGAACTGGGAGATGAAAAAGGAGGTGTGTTAAAGGAGAATAGGTAGGTTAGTTACTGAGACCCATCTTAAAAAAGAAATTTAGTTGGCCTGGCCGGCGTGGCTCAGCGGTTGAGCATCAACCTATGATCCAGGAGATTGTGGTCCCATTCCCGGTCAGGGCACATGCCCGGGTAGTGGGCCCCATCCCTAGGCAGCTGATCAGTGACTCTCTCATCATTGATGTTTCTATCTCGCTCCTCCCTCTCCCTTCCTCTCTCTCTGAAATCAATAAAGATATGTTTTTTTAAAAAAGAAAATAAAAGGAAGCAGTTGTTAGGGAGATAGCTTGGAGAGTTAATGTTCTCAGGGTGTCTTGGCCCTACAGCTTGACCCCACATCCCCGGGGCTACTTATTCTACATTTGACAACCCACTCTAAGCCCTGCTAAATCAGCCATGGTGGAGACTTGAGACTGACCTGCGCTTGCAATGATTTCTGTAGTCTGGGTGATACCCCCAAGAGTGGGACTGCGGGCTGTCAGGTGTGCATTACTAGATAATGCCCCACTCTTTCCCCAGGGGGTTATGTTAGTTCAGTTAGACCACCACCCGCAGCAGTGTTGAAGTGGTCTGGTGCCTCTGTTTCTCATCCACATTTGAGATTGGTAGGCCTCTTACCTTTTGCCAACCTGGTGTATGTGAATTGGTATCTCACTGTGTTTTTAACTTGTTTTTTTCTAGTTATGAATAAGGCTGGGCACATTTTAATACATTTTTAAAATATATTTATTCAGATTTCCTCATCAATAAAGAGTCTGTATAAGTCTTTTGCTTATTTTCTTCTATTGAATTGATACCATCTTACTGATTTTTAGGATTTCTTTATATAAAGTCAGCTATATGTAAAGCAGGTTTCTTCTCCCAGTTCATGGATTGTATTTCTACTTCTTTTTGGTGCCCACAGAACTGTGTGTATTTTTGTGATTTAAGAACTATTTTCCTACCCCTGTGGATTAGAAAGGTTTTCTGCTCATATTGTCTTCTAAATTTTTCTAGTTTTTCCTTTGCTAATTAAGTAATCAATCTACCTGTAATTGATTTTTAAACATGGTAGGTAGGGGCTAAATTTCATTGTTTTATATGTGTATAATCAATTGTTCCAGAAAATTTTACTGAAAGTCTCTCTTTCCTTGGTCGACAGTGCCTCTGTTATAAATAATGTGTCAGCTTATATGTGAATCAGTTTCTAGCCCTCTGCCTGGAATCTTTTTGTGTTAGTTATCTCTTGCTATAAAACAAATTACCTCAAAATTTAGCAGTTTAAAACAACAAACATTTATTATCCGAGAGCTTCAGTGGGTCAGAAATCTAGGTGTAGGTTAGTGGGGTGCCTCCTGCACAGCACCTGTCCTGAGGCTGCAGTCAGGGTCCCAGCCAGGAGTGCTGTCTCAGCTGAAAGCTCAGCTGGGGAAGGGCACGCTTCTGAGTTCACTTGTGGGTTGATGCCAGGATTCTTCCTCTCATGCGCTGTTAAACCGAGACCTTGGTCCTTTGTTGGCAAGTGTCTTCTCCCAAGAGAGAGGACACTTTGCTGTCTCCTTCAGCAACTTCTCATGGGGGCTCTGCATAGGGCAGCTCACACTTGGCAGCTGGCTTCCCACACAGCAAGCAAGCAGAGTGAGGAAGAGGGAAGCCACAGTTTTTGTAACCTAATTTCAGGAGTGACATCCCATCACTTATGTTAAGTGTTAATTAGAAGCATGTCAGTAAGTTTAGCCCATAGTCAAGGGAAAGGTATTACACAAGGACGTGACTATCAGGAGGCAGGGATCATTGGGGGCCGTCTTGGAGACTGCCTGCCACACTTTTATAGTCATATAAATTATTAAGTTTCTTAATATTAATCTTCTAGGTATTTTAAGTGCCTTTTGAAAGGATTATTATTTTTACTTTTTAAAAAACTGTCTATAGTCAAATTAAAAATAGAAAGGGAGAACAGGCATGACTTGAAATGGATTTTTGGAAGTACTATGTGGAATGGAACTTTGGAAGTGATAGGAAAAAAGGTAGAGAGATGTGAACTTTCTTCAGGTGACTGAGTTCAGTGTAATTACAGTATGTACCATGTAATTTTTCTTATCTGGTTTATTTCCGTTTTCCAAACTGAGTAATTATGATGGTGATCTGTAGGAAACATTTTACATATTAGCTCATCATGAGACCCTCTGAGACAGAACAAAGCACCTGCCATCTCCTTTATTCATTTAATGCAGTTCATGGAGCTCAATGATGCTAAAACCGTATCTCCGGTGTCATTGAAAATGATACTTAGAACAGGATGAGAGGGCTGCATTGTAGTAGCTGTTAACATTGTGGCTTCTTTTTCATTTAAAGCACAAACATCTGCCAACACACACTCATCATTGCCTAGTTGAAAGAAATTCTTAGGAGTAATTATTTTGAGTTGAATTGATTACTTAAAGATTAACTTTAATACACTCAACTGTTATGTTCCTCAACATCCTAGTTCACAGCTTCCTGTGTACACGCCATGGGATGGGGATGGCTTCGGTTGTGGTTTAAGAGATTATTGAAAGGACTTCATCATCAGAGGAGCATCTTGACCCAGTTTATTTTTCTTTCTTCCTTCAGTTTTGTCACACCTGTGGAGTAGCTTTAGTTTGTACTAGTGCTTATATCCAGCCAATAATTTGAAATAGATGAGTTCAGATTTCTGCCACTATTATGAACACTGTGACCACAGACGTTATATTCTAAGTGAGCCTCCTGGTTCCTTCTTTATTTCAAGCGTGTGTGTGTGTGTCTGTGTCTGTCTGCCTGTCTGTCTGTACTTGTCTGTACATTTATGGCTGATATTTAGTTAGCAGAAGAGAGACCTACTTAAGTTCTAGAGTAATTTTCTTAAGCATGGCTAGTAAGAAAGCCTTCTCTTTTTGAGAAAAATAATTTAATAACAAGAAATAAAAATAAATATATCTCCAGATAAGATGCCAGACCTCTTATAACATACCTTTTGGCAAAGCTTGCAACCTCTCATTTTTTGTAGAACTAGACAGGTTATGTATAAACAAATGACAGTGCAGTGCAGTACTATTGGCAGAGGTTTTTATACTGTGCTATTAATTCTAAACATTCTTCCGCCTGCTCTACCACGTCTCCCTTATTTTGGTCAGTGTAACAAGTCAAAAATTAGGAATGTGTAAGCTCACATGAATGCCCATTGGTGCTAAGTTAAAGGTTAAAAAGTTTAAAGAAGATGCGGGTGTTCAGATAGAATCCCGAAACTCGAGGGTTGGAAAGGCATTACCAGCTCTGAACGGCCACCTTGCTTCACTCCTTGCTCTCAGGGACCCATCCAGCAGTTTGCATTAGGGATGCTTATCTTAGGAGGTTCTTGCTTACATTTATAGTTTGCACAGTAAAGTGCAATTATGGTCAAGATAGCTTTCTTATCAGAAAGCTATCTTGACCATAATTGCATTCAAAGTAAACTTCAAAATCAGGAGATTTTTGAGGTTCTTTTCTGATAATATACTACACCTCATAATGTATATTTTAAGAAAATTTCCTTACGTTGATCACATATTTGGGTTTGATAGATTTTCTGCATAGGCCATATGTTCAGGCTTTGTTAAAAATAAAGATTTTAAACTCTAATTAATCTTCAGCTATGAGCTATCAAACTATTTTTTCTTTATCCCTATTAGCATCCACTTCAAGCTCTAACAGTGCCTCCAAGGCATGAGAAAAATTTACACACGAGAAATATTTTGAATCCATTAAAAGAAGTTGGGAGCTGAGTTGTTTTCATCTCTCTTGAGTCGGATGAAGTGAGATCTTACACAAAGTAATAATTAAGTGATGGGCTGATGCTGAGCTTTGGTTTTTGATATGATTATTTCTTTTTTTCATTTGACATGGTTCAAGTCAGAGGGTTGGGCGCTCCGAAAGAGAGGTATCACTGAGACCATGCAGGGCACATCAGATCTTTTCCTTTGGTGAACGTCAAGGCAAAATTATTCAGAATAGAATCTGAAATGCATTTGATCATACAGTAGATAGTTTAATAATTTATGCCTGGCCTTATTAGCAAAGTCTTGTGTGTGCTCTGCTATCACCAAAATAAGATTAAAAACCAAGATTATAGTGGGGGGTGTGTGTGTGTGTGTGTCCCAGTTTAAAATCTTTGCTTTGCAATTTTAATGACCTGGTAGCAATTATACTTTTGAGGCGAGAGGGGAGGGAAAATTACATATGGATAATGTCTGATTGAGAACTGCTCATGCCCAAAGTGGTACAGAAAAGTTTGACGGTACTGTGCTGTCATAGTGTACCTCTGTGACTGAGGTTTTAAAATGTAAATGTCCTCCCAAAATAAGTGAAAAAGTGTAATTAATCGCAAGTTTAACATTTGTGTCTATTATATGCCAGTGTACCAATAACCATAATGGGCAATGCATATAACATTATTTACATAGACTATGAACTAGAAAATACTAACACCTTCGGTTTGGATAGAATTAGGCAGTCCTAGATATATGATATTAAGATGCTCCAATCTGAAGAATGTTTAGACAAATAGTGGAGAAAGGTAGCTTGGCACCTTATTCCCCTGTATGTCCTGCTATCTGGTAATGACACTGAGCACAGGGCTGAGGCTCCTGTCAATTTCAGGAAGGGAGCTGGCATGTGGCATGTGATTTCAGGGCCCTGCAACACCTCCAGATGTCAGGGACAGAAGAACTCATTTAGAAGCTGCACCACAAGATGGGAAGACAGGTGGCAACTCTCTTACAGGGATATCTTTTATTTGAGCAGAACCAGACCAACTGTTCCTCATTAAAACACATTTTGCAACATGTTCTCATGTGAGCAGATCAAGTATGTGTGCGTATGTTCAGAGAAAACTCAGCAATGTGCCATCTACAGGTCACATTTGTAAACTCTCAACATGGCTCAGAACTGCAAAGCAGGTAACATGCAGTGTGCACACAACAGGAGGCTGGCTCTCCTGGAAAGCCTTTCCGAAGAGAAAC
Source organism: Miniopterus natalensis (assembly GCF_054644295.1). Taxonomy (NCBI): domain Eukaryota; kingdom Metazoa; phylum Chordata; class Mammalia; order Chiroptera; family Miniopteridae; genus Miniopterus; species Miniopterus natalensis. The sequence goes on along the minus strand of NC_142089.1, from coordinate 62,877,768 downwards.
ACAAATAACAGCATCACCTTCGTGAGCTTGCGTAGCAGTAAAGTGGTTAAAGTCTGTTTGGTAGGAGTCTTGATCTTGATAGTCATTTTAATAATTGATAGTGCCTTGATTTTTCTTATTTCTTTACATTGCATTATGAATGATAAGTTACTACCAAGGCTAAACTTGGTATGATTAAAGCCAAGCCTCTCATCTGCAGATCTTCAACATTTATTCCAATGATGTACCCCCCCTACAAGAGATGCTCACATCCTAATCCCAGGAAACTGTGAATGTTACCCTATGTGGCAAAAGGGACTTTGAGAATGTGATTAAGTTAAAGATCTTGAGATTATCCTGGATTATCCAACTGGGTCCAGTGGAAATCACCAGGGTGCTTATAAAAAAGCCAGTGCTAGTGGCCTTGAAGATGGGGGAAAGGACCACATGCAGGCAGCCTCTAGAAGTTGGACGTAAAACCCTGGTTTCATGGCAGTTTGTTAAAGTAGCAATACTGTGTAGCATCGGTGATGTTTGATTCTCTCCCATTTCCCTTACAGTCTAATAGGAAATAGAAAAATAGGTAAATAGCAATTCATATGGAAAGACAGTTTGCCCTCGCACGTGTGTGTATATGTGTGTAAATAAGGAATAGCCTTTCAACTTACCTGTCCCCTCCCCAGTGCTGGGCCCTGGGCATCCACTGGAGAGTCAGGCTGGCCCTGCTCTAAAGGAGCACACGTGGGATCATGCAGGAGACAGCAGTGGACAGCCATGCACTACCATTAACAAGTGCCATGATGGGAGCCAGCCCACAGGATGCTGAGCCCACGGAGGGGAGCGCCTAACCCTTCCTGGCTATGTACCAGTGGAGAGGGATTTTCCTGTGGAGGTCCTGAGTGACAAGCCTGAAAAAAACATAAGAACAGAGGCAGTGGGCAGATAGTGGATAGAGGGGAGACATCTGGTTCACGCAGGGCACAGAGCAGGGTAAAGTGTTTTATGTAGAGTTGTGGGGTTACAGGGACATTTTTCTTTCCTTTTTAGATTAGATACTGAAAGAAAAAGCAAATAAAAATGGGCCCCTGGCACATCTGAGAATTGAATCCCACTTCGTGGCTTGTAGAATCCAGCTTTCCCTTCTTACATGGGATGGTTTTAGTTAAGGTCCTCTCCAGAAGGTTCAGTCCACAGAGTGAGGCCCTGGGAGTAAGAGGTGCTGACTTCACAGTGGGCACAGCTTCTCCCTGTGGGCGAGCACTTGTGAGAATGGTACCCAGGACAGGACGTTATCATCTTGGGACTGCTGATGATTGCCATGGGATTCATCTGTTTTCTAAGCCGTCTCAGTTTTCCAAGCCTCACTCCTGGAATGTAATAGAAGAGTAGCCCTTTATTTAAACCTTCTGTATCCCAGGCACTCTGCCTGGGCTCTGGGCATGCTGTTTCTAAGCCTTTCAACAACATCCTAGTTAGATACTGGTCTCCCTACTTCACAGAAGAGCTGATTAGGGTTAGAGAGCTTAAACCACTTGCCCAAGGTCACACAGCTGATGAAGGTCTGAACTGGGGTCCAGTCTCTGGTCTGCTCATTCATTATACTGTGTGCCTCCTGATGATACATGTCAGCACTAAGCATAGTTTAAAGCAATGAATCATATTTGAAAAACAAAATTAACTTTGCCATTTTGTAAAATGAGTATCTGCAGTTTACATATTCCACGAGAACCACAAGATACCATGGAATATGTTAATCTTATTTGAGTTTTAAATGTTTACGACACTTAATATATGTCTTGTTTGATCCCCATAACAACCTTACAGTGTGCAAACACTAACAGTATCTCCATTTTACAGATGATTTTCTATGGAAGAAAAAAAGAGGATCAATCATTTGCACCAAAATCCTCAGATGGAACTGGGATTAGAGCCTAGTGTCCAGGCACTTAGGACACCTGGAACTGGTCCCAGGTGTGCCTTGGGGTATTAAATGTTATCAGGTTAAAGGCCTGCCTTGCCCTCCCCCAACAATGAGTGTGTAGCTGTTAGAGAAGGGGAAGTAATTAGAGATGGACTTTTGCTACCCTCTAACTGGACTAAGTTTTTGCCACTGTCTTCATTCATCTTTAAGTGATTGAAATCTGATGCCTAAAGTTTCTGAACATCAAAGTTGTTTTTGTTTTTGTTTATATACTTGGTTCTGCCATAACACATTTATGACTTTAGTAGGATTTGATAAAACTACACTTTTAAAATTAGTAGATAAAATTAGTAGAATACATTTAAGAATTGGCAAGTTAGGGAGAGTGAGATTTACAAGGGAAGGGAGTTGTGTTAACCAGAGTGAGCACTTCCTCAGGTGCCCTTAGTCTACTGTCACTGGGCAAATACATGGATCTTTTTGACGGAACGAAAGTTGTCTGCTGCCTTGTTTCAAATTCTGTCCATTTTAAAGCAGGCATTTCTAAATGGAATTTGATTCCTTAAAATGTGTAAGTCTGAGCGCTGATGTTTGGTCAGCTTTAATAAGCATTGACGTTTCCCGCATTCGGTGCACTATAGTTTGAGAGACGCAAGTGCTGCTCCACTTCTAGGAATATATCCAGAGGAAACTAGAACATTACCGCAAAAGGATATATGCACCAAAACGTCTCCTCACAAGGAAAACGAAATGTGTCCCGTGTGGTGGACGTTAAGCAGTCCTGCCGCGGTGGTCGTTCCAGCGCACACCAGCGCCGCCTCCCGCGGTAGGCCTGTCTCTAACGCAGCGTTACACATCAGGTGTATCTCAATCTAAAAGAAAGTTTCTTCTGGGAACCCATGACTTGACTGATACCACAATAGGACTTCCTTTGCATTTTAAAATCATTTTCTCCTCTGTTTCTGTCTTACCAGGAATTCCGAAGTCGGCTGGGGAGCCCCCCGAGCTCCGTGCCCCAGGCGCGCGTCCCCGCGGCCGCGCAGCGAGCCCGGGCCGGCTCCAGGGCGGCGCTGGGGGCGCTGCGGGCGCCTCGAGGCTGCGCCCCGACGGTGGCTGTGGGCCTGGCTCTCTTCGCTCTTCTTTTGGCTTTTTTTGTCAAGGTCTATAATTAAAGACAACTAAATGACGCATCTGCGAAGAAGAAATTCCTGATTAAAGTCTTCAATGAGCAGGAGAGCGGCCGCATAGCTCTCGGAGCGCAGTTCCCCGCACCGCCGCCTCGCCAGCCCCGCTTTTCAATGCCCCCCCCCCCCCCCCCCGCTCCCCGGAGGGGGCCGCCGGACATTGAGCTAACCCTAGTAGCAGCTGCCACAGCATATCTTCCACATGGAGCTCCTCGGTTTATTTTTAGCAAGAAATGCAAGTCCTCGCGGCAGCACCTCGCGCGCTGCGGTGGCCCCGGTCACCCCCTTACGCAGCAGGACTTTCCAGCCTTCGGGAAACATGGTTCAAGGCAGCTCCTCCTTCTTCATGCTTTGTTCTGAGTCCCGAGCCAGCAAACATCCTACTTGTCACAGCAGATGCGGTCCTGAGAAGTTCCTATCAGCACCTGTCTCCGGACCTTGAATGGGAGCGCGGTGCCCGGGGTGGAGGGCCCGGGGGCGGGTGGGGAAGGGCGCGGAGGCCCCGCTCGCCCGGCGCCCACCTGCTCTCAGAGGGGCTTCTCAAACACGCTCGGCCCCTTCTCTGGCAGTTTTGATCGGTTACATCAGAGGTTTATTTCTACCTGCCATCCTTGGCCTTTACTAAATGAAGTGGCTTCTTTCACAGTGAAAGGAATTGCTGCAATAAGGAATCGTCAGAATTTAAAGAAGTTAGCGGGATCGTATCAGCACAGGGAATCAGGTGCCCTGGGGTTGCCCTGGATGTTTTTCATCTTTAAACCCACACCCCTGTTCCTTTCATCTTGAAATGTTTCAGCCTTTTGTGTATCTTGTAAGGAATCCGAATTAAAATTTAATTATGCCATCAGTTGGTGAGTTAGTACATTTCTCCCGAATCTGGTATGTGAGTGTAAGAGGAAATCACCTTTAAAAACAAAGGTCTGGGGGGTGGGGATGAAGGGGGCCTAACATATGGAGAGGAAGATGATTTGACTTTGGGTGGTGGGCACGCAGCACAATATACATATAACACAGAAATCTATACCTGAAACCTATATGATCCTATTAACCAATGTCGCCCCAATAAATTTAAGTAAAAAACAATGCCGAAAAAACCGCAAGGGTCTGCCGGGAGACCAGCCGTGGACCATCCGCCAGGGGTCACCTGGCTGCGCAGCAGGAAGAGGGAAATATGTTGGCCAAGTGTAGGAGCCTGCAGGCACTTCCTTTCTTAAGATAGATGCTGCCACGTTAATAAACAATTCTGGTGACGTTCGTATTTAACAAAAACCTAACAGAACTGAAAATACTACCTGAAGCCTAGAGTGACACTGCATGGGACATAAGAAAAGCTTTCTCTCTCTGAGTGGAGACAGGATTTTTCCATTTCTCCAATCTCATTCCTTCCCCACTCTTTTCCTCACCAGCTTACCTCCCGTCGGGCTCTGTGCCTTTCTCTCCACTCTCCATTCTTCTTGTGAGAGCATGATACACCCGGCAGCCCTGCTGGCCGCCCTGACCACAGCGGTCTTGGGGATGGTTCCAGCCATGCAGGATCCTCCCCACTCTGCCCTGACTGTCCTTACCCCCAGCTCGGCTGCAGCTCCCCTCTGCTGTTTGGCCCAGAGGGTGAATTAGCCACTGCCCTGTGGCAGGTGATATATGATAGCAGCTGGTGCCAGGTGGTGAGGGGTGGCAGTATGGAAACCCAGCTTGCTTTTCTCCCCGACCTCCTGCTGGGGGAGCGAGGAGAGATGGGTGCACTGGGTGTCAGCAGCACAGTTCTCTCGTGGACAGGACTCTACATGGGACTGGGTCTGGGAGCCCTGAGAGCAGGTGTGGTGGTCAGTACAGCTGTCACCTTTCCAGCTGCTCTCCGTCCGGCCCAGGGCACCTGCAGGTCTCCCAGCCCCTGGCGTTCTGCCTGCCCGCATGCCACCCAGTGCAATGGGAGTGGAAGGGTCACATCTTTCTCTGGGACAGGCATGTTCAGAGCCGCTGTGCAGTCTGCATTGCGCTCTTCCCACCACTGGGGTACCTGGACACACGCCAGGACGAAGCCTCCCTCAGATCTGGGCCTCCAAGTGCGCCCGAGGAGCAGAGCCCCTTGCCGGCACGTGCTGGTCATTTAGAACAAGGAACTTCCTCGTTTAGGGGTTTGGGAGCTATTACTATAGCACAACCTGGCCTGGCCTGGCTCATACGGGGTCAATCATGATACAACACTGACCTGCACTTTGTAAACATAGCTGTTCTTGGGCCTCATGTTGTCTTTTCATGTTTTCCCTTAGGGCCAAAATCCTTTTATAATTTTTCTTTTCTTTCTTTTTTAATGTGACCCTGTCTGCTAAAAAGGAAACATAAAGAGATCTGTCTCAGGCTGCTGTAACAGAATGCCATAGACTGAGTGGCTTATAAACAATAGATATTTGTTTCTCTAGAGGCTGGCAAGTCCAAGATAAAGACGCCAGCAGATTTGGTATATTGTGATTCATGGATGGCTGTTTTCTGGCTGCATCTGCACATGCTGGAAGGGGCAAGGGAGCTCTCTGGGTCTCTTATAAAGGGACCAATCCGTTTTGTGAGGGCTCCACCGTCACTACCGAATCACCTCGTAAAGGCCCGCCCTCCCATCATCATATTCGGAACTGGGTTTCAACATATGAATTGGGGGTGAGGAGAACACAAACATTCAATCTACAGCAAGATTTTTTTCAATACTTAGGCCAATTTTTTTTTGGTAAAGGTAAAGTCTATTAGAGGAAAACATACAGACGAAAATGTACATAAATCACAGGGGGACAGCTTGATGGGTTTTCAAAATATGAACACACATTGTAACCAGCCCCAGTAGACTCCCATGCACCCTCCCAGACATTAATTCTGCCCCCCAAAAGGTAACTGCTATCCATATTTCTAATATCGATTGGTTTGCCTGTTTATGAACTTTATATAAATGTGGACAGGACTCTACATGCAGCATCATAAGCATGCACCATTTCACGTCTGCCCCTTGCCCAGCATTACTTGTGAGCTGCGTGCACGTTGCTGTGTGTAGCAGCAGTGCATTCACTTTCACTTTCACTTTCACTGCTGAATAGAATTCTACTGTATGGACATACCACAGTGTATTTAACCATTCTCCAGGTGAGTTGTTTCCAGTTTTCTGGCTATCATGAGTAGTGCTGCTGTAAACATGTTTGGGTGCACATATATAAGCATGTGTGTACTGAGCAGATATCTAGAAGTCAGATTGCTGAGCTGGGTCATCTGCACAGGCTCAGCTTTAGGAAATACTGCCATGTGGTTTTCTTAATTGGTTGCACCAACTTACATTCCCACCAACAGAGTTCTGGATGCAATCGGTTGACATGACCTCTATCACTCTCCCCCCTATTTCTTCTCTCTGTACCCTTGACATCCTTTGGCAGACCTTACCTCTGCTGTCTCCCATCTGTGGGTCAGCCCTATTTTAATAATAATTTTGATAACTGTCTAACCCTAAAATGTGCCAGATACTATGATGTGTACTTTACAAGTGTCAATCAGTCCCCAAAAAAACATCTTTGGGATAAGTATTATTATTCCCATTTTACTGAAGAAAAAAATGTAAAACTCACAAGATTAACTTACAAGGGACCCCCAGAGCTACTAAGTCATAGAGGGAGGACTTGAACACAACCGGACCCTAAAGCCCATGTTTCTACGCTGTACACTCTTCCTGCTCCTTTGCCCCTTGTCTTCCACCTAAACTTGGCCTGTGCCAACAGATCTGTGTCTTGGATTAACCATATGGATGCCTGGGTTCCAGGCAGCCCAGTCCTTCCCTCCACGTCCTGCTCCAAGAATGTGCTTGTACTTGATGCACTTAATAAAGAAGATTTCTTACCCCAGTCTCTCCTTCCTTCCTCCCTCTCTCCCTTCTTTCCTTCCTCCCTGCTTCCCTCACTTCCCCTCACCCTCCCTTTTTCATTCTTTCTGTCTTCTTCATCCAGTGTGAGATAATCAGTAGGAGAATGTAAAGAATTCTTTGCTAAAAACTGCTTTGTTGCTGGGAAAATGTGTCTATAAACATCAGATTTCCATATGTTGTTCAGTCAAAACATATGCTTTCCTACTGACTTCATTCCTGGTTGAAATTTCAGTGCATATTATGTCATGGAGAGAGAATTTGAGTTATAAATGAAGCTTCAAGAGGTTTTATAATTATAAAACAAACTAGGAAAAAATAAAGGGAGAGAAGGAGAGAGGGAAGGAAAAGAAAAGGGGAGAGGAAAAAAGATATTCTGAAGACTTGCCTGGCCCTGAGGGGCTGCCGTGCACTCACAGGAACCCCGTCCGCACCTTACGTTTTCCAGGGCAACACAGCAACATCTGTTAGGTTCATGCAAACTCCTACTAGCTCAAAATAGTTCGTAATTCCCACATTAGAGATCACAACTTTTTTTGATGATTCCCTGTCTTTGTAAGTGGGTTTTCACAAGTTACTTTAATAAAAAGCGAGTATCCAGTGGAAATCAATGTGGAACAAGACATGAGGGTGATCTTATTACGAGGTGTGAGGGTTGTGCAGTGCCCCACAGGTGCGCACTTTACATTAATGAGTAATGGTGCTAATTGTAGAATGAATTAAAAATACCCTCAATTTACATGTATTACCTTTGAAAAGTTTTTGTAAGATAGAAGGGCATACATATTTATTAAGTTGTTAGGGCCTGTCTACTTAATAAACAGAATGGTTAAGCTGTTTCTTTTGGCCTAGGGGTTCCATGAATCAAGTAAGCTTGAGAGCCTCTGCTCTATGACACAACCTAATTTACAGAATTCCTGTAAATTCTTGGGGTCTTAATCACTTGTCAAAATATTTTTTCCTTATTTTAAAGTTAACTTATCAATAGCAGATGTTTGATAAATTTGCACTTGCCTTACCACTGAGCTTGATTTTTATGGTGTTCAAACTATAATATTTGAGTTAAACTGTGAAGGAGGTAAGGACCCGAATCAACTGGATGCATATCTCAGTTGTTTCCAATACAAATTTGAGGTAGAGAAAGAGCTTGAGGTTTTTGACGTCAGCAAAAGTTTGGTTTCAAGTCCAGCCAGGCCACTTTCTCCTTTTGAGTCTCATCTGTAAAATAGGAGCATGATTCCATCACAGGACCATTGAAAGATGAAATCAGCTCACCTTAAGTCAAGTCCTGTGTCTTTGGCACACATCATTTCTCTCCCTTTCATATTTACTTTAGCCATTTAAGCCTGAAAACCAATTCTACAAATAAAGTTAGGTGTTTTAAATTCTGATATTAACATATGACCACCTAAAAGAATTATATATATTTAATAAAAAGATTCCTGCCTCAAGGACTTAGAGTCTAATTCTAACAAATGCAGCAAAGGAAGAAAATTTCAAAGAAAATGGATTGCAGCTGTATTTGAGGAGATCAAATTAATGAATGGCATGGAGCAGATTTGGGTGGCCGATCTTAGATCAAGAAGGAGGTTTTCCATGCCCAAAGATGAAAAGAGCAAATAGATTAATAGGCAGGCCTAGAAGTCATGCCCTCCCCCATCCTGCCTTGGGGGTAAAAGGAAATGCAGGCACTATTATTCTTCATTAGTTTTCTGTCAATTACTTCCTACCAGTACTATTTCCTAGAGTTCTATAGCCAAAATATCCCAACTCTGGACTTTGTGGCAGTTGAATCAAAGGGTTTTATTTGGTCTCTTATGGTCTTCCTAGTTTATGGGCATCTGAATGCATTTATGTGTACTGATGAGGCAAGTGCCCAGAAGAAATATATATGTATTTATATAATTTTTTCCATATATGTGTGTGTGTGTGTGTGTGTGTGTGTGTGTGTGTGTGTGTGTATGAAAAAAACTTAGATCAAGGTAAGGGAAAAGTTAAAGTTCAGAAAGGCCTAAAGAAGTAGGAATTTTACTTTTGGGTTTATCTCATCTGCTTTTAATATGAATACTTAATCATAACAACTATAGATGTTATCCCAGGCTGTCTGATTTCAAGGCCCAAGCTTTTAACTTCTGTTTTTACCCCCAACTTCCATAAAGAGGAATAAAACACATGTGGTTTTTAAACAGACCAAAAGCTTTTCAAATATTGTAGTTATAAAGCTTGTTGTTCACTTATGACTCTATACTTGTACTTCACCTTTGTTAACTAAAGCATACCATTCACATAAGTAATGAGTCTAATTATAAACTATGGCTTCCTCCTAAACTGAGTGTTATCAAAGAGTCACTTTGGAATGACACTGATGACAGCCCTGAAAGTAATTCCTCCTGCAATCTTGTGAATCGTTGCCTTTGCAGGAGGAATTTGTGTGATAATCTCTACTCCTAGAGGTGTAGAGATTTGTTTTGAAATTACCAGAAGTAACTTAACCATATCTGATGAGTGAAGCATAAGATTGAACTAGGTGTATTGGTAGGGATCCCCAAGAAAATTCTTTTGTCGGTCTTGGTCCTCTTAAGAAAATGCTTTGCACCAAGACTTTCTTCACTTAAACACTAGACTTTTCCCTAAGCAGTATGAACAAAGAAAAGTCCTAGACCAGATGGCTTCACAGGTGAAGTCTATAAAACATTTATAGAATAATTAACATCAGTCCTTCTCAAGCTCTTTCAAAAAATTGAAGAGGAAGGAACACTTACTAACTCATTCTAGGAGGCCAACATTACCCTAGTATCAGAGGCAGATAAAGATACTATAAGAAAAGAAAATTGCAAACCAAATATTCTATATGAATATAAATGAAAAAATGCACAACAAATTATTAGCAAATTGATTCCAATAGCATGTTAAAAGAATGATTAACTATGACCAAGTGGGATTTATCCCAGGAATGCAAGGCTGGTTCAATAAAATCAATGTAATACAACACATTGATAGAATTAAGGGGGAAAGTGTGATCACCTCAATTGACACAGCAAAGGCATTTGACAAAATCTAACAACCTTTTATAACAAAACCTCTTAGAAACTAGGAATAGAGGAGAAATTCATCAACACAATTATGGGTTTTATGAAAAACCCACAGCTAATACCATATTCAAGTGGTGAAAGGCTGAAAGCTTACCCCCTAAGATCAGGAACAAGGCAAGGATGCTTGCTTTTACTGCTGCTATTCAACATTATATTGGAAGTTCTAGGGAAAGCTATTAGCCATGAAGAAGAAATAAAACTTATCGAAATTGGAAAGGAAGAGGTAAAACTATAATTACAGATGGCATGATCCTAGAGAGAGACATTTCCAAAGAATCCACAGGAAAGCTACTAGAGCTAATAAACAAATTCAGCAACATTGATTACAAGATCAACACACAAAAATCAGTTGTGTTTCTATACACCAGCAATGAACAAGCCAAAAAAATTTTCAGAAAGCAATTTTATTTACAATAGCATCTAAAAGAATTAATACTGAGGAATAAATCTAACAAAGGGAGTGAAAGACCCGTATGCTGAAAATTATAAAACATTGGTGAAAGAAATTTAAAAATATCTAAATAAATAAAAAAGTATCTCCTGTTCACAGATAAGAAGACTTTAACATTGTTAAAATGTCAATACTACCTAAAGCAAACTACAGATTCAACACAATCTCTATCAAAACAGCCTTTTTTACAGAAATGCAAAAGCCAACCCTCAAATTTACATGGAATTGCAAGGGGCCCCAAATAGCCAAAAAGAATCTTGAAAAAGAAGAATAAAATGGGAAAGGCTCACAAACACTTCCCAAGTTCAAAATGTAAGCAAGACTATAGTAATCAAAACAATGTGGCACTGGCATAAGAACAGACATAAAGATCAACAGAAAAGAACAGAGAGTCCAGAAGTATATCCTCACATATACGATCATTTGATATTTTTAAGGATGCCAACACTATTCAACAGAGAAAAAGACAGCCTTTTTAACAAAAGGTGTTGAGACACCTGACTTGAAATAGGTAAAAGACCTAAGTAAACTTAAGATCTAAAATTACAAACCTCTTAGAAAACATTGTGGGAAATCTTCATAACGTTGATTTTGGCAACAATTTCATAGATGTGACACTCAAAGTTTACAGGCAGCAAAAGAAAAATATAGGTAAATAAGATTTCATTAAAATTAAGAACTTTTGTGCATCAGAGGACATCAAGAAAGCAAAAAGACAACTACATAATGCAAGGAAATATTTGCAATTTGTATCTCTGACAAGAGATTAACATCCAGAATAAAGAGGGGTGGGCAAAAGTAGGTTTACAGTTGTTTATATGGAAAATAACACAATAATTAGTAAATAATACAAGAATAAGCTCTGTGTTTTAAATAAGCACAACTATAAACCTATTTTTGCCCACCCCTGTATAAAGAACTCCTATAACTCAACAACCAAAAAGCAAGCCAGCCGACTTAAAAATGTCTAAAGGACTCGAACAGACATTTCTTTGAAGATACACAAATGGCCAATAAGCACATGAAAAGATGCCCAACATTATTACTCATTAGGGGCAAGCGAATCAAATCACAATGACATATGACTTCACACCCATTAGGATGGCTGCCATAAAAAAAATCCCAAAATAACAAAAAATAGACATTGACGAGGATGTGAAGATGTCGGAACCCTTATACATTGCTGGTGGAAGTGTAAAATGGTGCAGCCACTCGGGAAAATAGTTTGGCAGTTCTTCAAAATTTAAACCGAATGTACGACCCCGCATTTCATTCCTAGTTATATATCCAAAAGAATTGAAAGCAGGCACTCGAACAGATATCTGTACACCAATGTTCACAGCAGCATTATAGCCAAAAGGTGGAAGCAACCCAAACGCCAGCTATGGGTGAATGCATCAACAACCTGTACCACATACTTTCAGCAGAATATTAGCCTTGAAAAGGAGTGACGTTCTGATACATGCTACAATGGCTGAGTTTTGAAAACATTATGCTTCGTAGAATATGCCAGACACAGAAAGACAAATAGGGTATGATACCACTTGTTGAGGTACCTAGAATACACAAATTCACAGAGACAGAAGGTAGAATGGGGGTTACGAGGAGCTGAGGGTCGGAGGAACAGGGTAGTTATTTGTTAATGGGTACAGAGTTCATGTTGGGTATAAGAAAAGGTTTTATGTATAGATAATGGTGATGGTTACACACACTGGAAATGATGCTACTGAGCTAGAGATACTTACAAATGGTTAAAATGATAGATGTTATGCATATTTTACCAAAGTAAAAGCGGCATCATAGTATAAAACTGCATGGGGAATTTGAGGAACAGCGTGGCTAGAGTGAAGGCTCTAGAGAGAAGTAACTGGAAATTAGACTAAGAAATAAGCTCAGGTCACATGGGGAAGGGTTTGGATGCCATTCTAAGGAATGGAGACTTTCTTCAACAGTCACGGAAGAGCCACTGTAGGCTTCTGAACTTCGCAGGCTCCGAGGGGATTCCTGACTGTGGAGTGACTGTGGTTTTCCTTTTGATGCCCCAGGCCCAGGGGCTCCTCTCACCTTCCCCTAACCTGACACTTTCGGAAACATACAATGTAGTAACCGCTTTCTCAGGGACCTTGCAGCAGTTTCAGGGAGAGCTGAATCTCTGCCCTTGCATCTGAGTTTTTTAAATGCTGCCAAGCTTGTAAATCTGTCCATTTCCGGGAGAGCAGTGCGCAAGCCTCGGCGGAGCCAGCTGCTGGTGGTTTCTGTCATTGTTACCCACACTAGTATTGCTGATAATGGGGGTTTGTTTTACAGTTGTTGCTGTAACATAACTAAAACCCGATGTGTGGGTCCCGTCATTATTTTCATTAAGAAAGTGCCTCAGTAAGAGTCAGGCTCCTATCTTTATAGTTCAGCATCTTTGACCCCTAATCTTTGCTCTGACACTTTCACACTGCGCAGATTCTGGGGACCTAGCAACCCTCTCTCCCTCCGCACCTGCTACCTGCTCTGCTTATCGGCTGCGATTCAGATGAGTGGCTCGGCTTTCTGATTTTGATCTTCTGTATCTCAGATTCTGTTAATACACCTGTTTGGTTAAGAAGTTGTATGTTCTACTCTCTATAAATGGCTGTGAATACTTAACCAAAAAGCCACCTGTGATAACTATCTCGGGCCGTGATCTCAGAGAGCAGATGCTCCTGGTTTTTTGTTTCTAATGTTTTTTGGGGTGGTTGTTTTTTTAGCCCGTGTGATTTCTGCAACCTTACCTGGTTGCGATATACAGGAAAGGGCTTCTGCTGCTCAAAACACTAATTCATGATCCACTACCCTCAATTCCAGACTTCACAGGACAACTCTAAATTCCCCGGCTATTGGCTCATTGAAGTGTTAAAACTTGTCATGCCTACAAGACCGGAAAAACCAGACTTTAATTTGGTCTCAGTATTATGTTTTGAGTAAATAAACCTGATTACACACAGTATCTCACCCAGGAAACAATGGTGAATAGTCAATATCACGTCTCATTTGGTTCCATATCCGAGAGTAACATCAGAAGGCAAACAGAGAACAACCCAAAAGACGGAGCTTATGGAGTCTGCTCCCATCTAGGGAAAGTAAGGGATCTTTTAAAATGACTTTTAAAAGGAAAAACATTCAAGATGGGTTGGGTTTTGTGCCATTGTAGAGAGTGGTTTGGAAACTTCCAAAGGAAGGTTTGCTATGGCCGTTGCCTTTGGCCACTTCTCACCTTTCATGATTCCCTATCTTTTCCATCTCTGATTCTCTGACAGTTTTTATTCTCCCACATTCCTCCTAAGTTTAAGATCCCTAACCCCATCCATGTAGGGTAAGATTCTCATGCTTCCAATTAAGACCCTCTTCTCTTTTTTCCTCTTAACACAACATCCTCCAAGATATTTGATATCAGAAAGGTTGAAAGTCCCAAAACAATCTCACACAAAGTAAAAGTTGGTTAGATGCCAGTCTAAAAAATTTAATCTTATCAAACCAGCTTGCCTGGGGCAGTAAGAGTTACACAAGCTATAAGAAAATTCAGTAGCTAAAAATGTATTTCAGCTTGAAGAATATTGTTAATGCCTTCAGACATACAAATCAAAGGAAAGTGAGGGAAAAGCGATTTAACACCAGCCTTCCCTCACGCTTTGTGGCAAAAGAGCCATCTATCTGAGGAGTGGCAGTAACTCCAATTAATATTAAAAGCAAAACCTGTGGCAGCCTCACATTGAAGTCACAAATGTGAATTCCCAGAAAGTCACCACTGACTGCCTTCTGGTGATCAATCCTCAACAGCTTCTGTTTCTCTGTAATGTGTCAGGGAGTTTAAACTTTCTCACAATAATATTTGATATTTGAGTTGAGATCTGAGTAAGTTGCACAGAAAGACTGCTCTTTCTCAGTGCTTCACAGAAGGGGAATCGGTGTGTGTCTCTGCTCTTCACCTGGGACCTGGTCTCGTTTGAAAAGGTGGGGGAGGGACAAGCCCTGTAGGGGGGACAAGCCTAGAATAAGAGCAAGAGAGGCTCAGAGAGAAAAATGGAGCTGGACCCTCTTATTTTATAGATGGAGAAACTGAGGCTAGGAGGAGTTGAGTGACTTTCTAAGGCTCTCCCTCTAGCTTGCAGCATTTCTAAGCAAGGATCCCAACTGTTCTCTGTGGTGTGGAGATGCTGTGGGGTGGAACTCTGGACTTAACTGTGTGTAGAACTGTATCCTAACTCAGTGCACCTCCCAGGCTCCCCTCACAGCTACGACAATGCCTGTGCAGCCTGATGCCAGCTTGGGCTGGGGGTCCTTCACAGCTGTCTCCATCTCCTGAGTTCTTAGTCCCAACCCCAGAAAGAAGGCAGTGCAGAGTGCTGTATGGACTTGACCCAGGTTGACTTTTATCTCCCTACTGAAACAGGGTTAGCAAAAGCTGAGTTATAAAAAGTAACTTTAGTGGAGTTATGAAAGGGAATTCATATTCCTTACACTCCTGAGCTTATAAACCTTTTTATAACTGTGTTATGTTTTGTAAAGTAGTGATCATTGCTCTTGATTTTAGGCACCAGATCGGGAATCCCTGCCTTCTCCATGCCTGGAACAGTGCAGACCTTCCTATTTTTCTCCTAAGACTGACCCAGTGACCCCAGAGGCCCCACCAGGTTTGGTACCTTTGACTGGGCCGGACTCCCAGCAGCAGCTCTGGATGCTCAGTGCATGCAGGCTGTGGACCTGGCCCCACTCAGTCACTGACAGCCTCCAGGGCCCTGGACTAACCAGTGCTTCAGGGACTGGTCATCTCACTCTGTAATTTTGTAACTATACAACTATAAAATATAAAAATGCCCTAACTCATCCTCTATCCGTGGAGACAATTTCTCAGCACTCAGTAGTTGGGGTTAAGATCTGGGGCCTATGACTGGAGCCAGGAAGCACCTTCTGAGGCAATGAGAGGGCACGTCTAAGCCATGGCATTGGAGTTTCTGTTCTGTTGTCAGAGCAGGAACAGGAAGCTGGTGCTAAAACCCAAGAATGGAGATGGTGGGAGGACCTGGAATAGAACAGAAATAAGGAGCAGGGTCCTGGATGACTACTTTGGAGGAAGCTGAAGTCATTGTCCTTTGCCATTATTGGTTTTGGAAATCACGTATGAGGGTTGGTTGGGTTGGCCCAAGAGTCAAGGCAAATTGAAGCAGTGGCCAAAAGTAACCTTTGATGCATGTAGCAGTAACAGTAATAGTAATAACAACATCCTCCAGTCACCACCATCATCGTCCTCTGCAGCACCGTTTACGGAGCCAGGTACTTTCCCAAGCACCTTAAACATATGAGCTCATTCCACCCTCGTGACCATCCTGAAAAAAGAACCATTATTCTAGATGAGGAAATGAAGGCCTAGAGAGGGGACTTGTCCAAGGTCATTAGCTGATAACTGGCAGAGTCAAGATTAAAACCCAGGCAATGTGGTTCTAGAGTCCTGTTCCTCTCCAGTTTGCGTTGCAGCTCTCAGCTGGAGCCTGTGGGGTCTGCAGTGTGCATTTCTACATGGCAGACAGGCAGACACGGGGTGGGCAGGGCATTGGCAGAGGCGTCGAGTCCATGCACAGAGGTAGCTCGAGTCTGGAGGCACTCAGGGTAATGTGAGGGCACCAGGAGCAACAAGTCTTCGAGGACTTTTGAAGAGGAAAGACCACTAGGTATACGTTTGGTAAGCACTTGCTATGTGCCAAACACTGCTTGGCATTGGGATTTAAAAAAAAAAGTTGACAAGACAGACCTCTGTGAAGCTTGGGGACAATTGTAACCCAGGTTCTCAAGGCAGGAAATACAGGGAATTAATTATCAGAGCATGGAAAAGGCATCTCACCCAAACAGGGTAGGTTCATGGAAGTTTTCTACAGGAAGGGGGAGCCCACTGGAGATGGAGGCAAGGAATGCTAAGTACATTGAAAGGAACAGGGGCAGGTGTCATGAGATCATGGGGCAAGCAAGCGGTGTAAATCAGATTGCTGGAAGATGAATGGATTCAGCCAGGTAAGAGGTGGGGTTGAGTTCTGGGGAGCAGGGGTAGAGGACTGGGGGAGAGGTGATGTGAAATTTCTAATACATGAAACTTGCCCCTAAAAATATCAAATGAGGATAAGTAAAGCCCAAGTCTGAATTTTCTCTAATGTCTAAAACAAAAACAAAAAAACAATGCAGGGGCTGTGTCTATTTTCTTAAGCAATTATATTTAGCTCCTTCTCTTTTCTTTCTGATCCACAGTAGAAAAAAAAATTAATTTCAGAACCACTTAGTACTCGTCAGAGCGTCTCCTCTCTTCACAGGATGGCAGGTAACAGGTCCTTCCCCTTGCAGATCATTTTCTCATCCCGAACTGTTTTGTAATCAGATGTGGTAGCTCCAAATTCTCTTTATTCCAAACATAGCCAGGAAGCAATTTCTCAGACAGTTTAACTTTGATAGCAGGTAATTTTAATCCATCGCGAACATCATCCTGACATGGACTTGCTGTCTTCATTATTTTAATTACTCTTTTGAGCCACTTTCCACCATCCCCTTCCCCCCACCCCCGCAACTCTTTCCAGGAAAAAGCTGAATAGAAATTGGCAGCTTTTAATCGTATTGTGCCACAGACCAGATCATTTTTTGCTTAATAATGACATCATTTAGCAGCATACCTTAAGTAAATGAAATTTGTTTGCAAAACTCTTTATCTTAACCAAAAAAAGGGGAAAAGTTACCTTTTCTGATGGGAGGTCGCCCACCCTCTGTCACACAGCTGTCTGGGCTGTTCTGAGCAGCTGACAGTTTCTGTTAATTTACTTTCACTTCTCAGTTCAACTTCCCATATGGAAAGCCGGAGTGATTTTTGAATAACAGCAAGTCATATCTGATGTGGCAGCAACTGGCAGCTCTGACACTGCGCTCGGCTGTGGCCATTACCCAGGATGCCTCGCTTCTCCTTGAGAAGCAATTACAATTTCACAGGCTAGAATTAAAATTCCCTGTGGTCCGCAAGAGAGCAACTGACGCTGTCAAAGTGATTTCAAGCTGCTAATCTCTGTCCGCGGCCCGAGTGAAAATAGAGTTCCTCCTCGTGGAAACAGAGGTCTGACAACTTTAAAACTTGGACACTTCGATGTGTTTTAATTCGCACTGAGGTCAGCAGGTGCGTCCTCCTCCCAGCAAAGCCTGTTGCAGCACTAGATTGTGGGAGACGGGTGTTTTCATAACGATGGAGGTGAAGGCGGGTCCAGGGGAGAAAGAAGTGTTCCGACTGGGAATGGAGACCATGGCAACAGGGCCTGGCTCTTGTAGGAGCCAAATGAAAAGAGAAGGAAACATGGGAAACTGCTGAGATCTAACCTGGGGAAGGACACAGAGGGCAAATGCCCCTCATGGAGGCTCTCTGCCCGCAACTCTGACCAGACAGCCCCACTCTGCAAGGGAGACCCCAGAAGCGATGGGTCATATGTAACAGAGCGCGCAGATCCGATTCTGGCTCCTCTTAGTGAATGATCTTTCACAACAAAATTTAACCTAAAGAGTCTACTTCCTTCTCTGTCAAATGGGGTTTATAACACCCACATTGCAGGGCTGTGATAGATCAGTGCTCTTCATAGCGGCCTGTCCATAGTAGGTGCTGATTTAATATTAGCTGTTATTCACAACAGGCTTTGTCTGATCGTGAGGTTTCTCAAGCCTAGTGCCTTTCGTCACAGCCAAGTACCATCGCAGGATTGTCTACTTCATAGCTCGCTTTCAGCCCTGGCCAGGTAGCTCAGTTGGCTAGAGCGTCCTCCCGATACACCAAGGTTGCTGTTCAATCCCTGGTCAGGGCACATACAAGAAGCAACCAATGAATGCATAAGTAAGTGGAACAACAAACTGATGTTTCTCTCTCTCTCTTTGCTTTCAACCTATCACTTTGGAAACTTAAGTTCATCTATTTTAAAACAAAACTTGATATCACAAATGGAAAATCTGTATCACTTCCCATACGTAGAAGATGGCCATTTGAAAAAATGTTAAATGTTAATAAATTCCACTTAGCATTGCTTGAGGAAGGCTCTGGACTTGAGGCTTACAGCAGTCAGTTAAAAACAAAGCCGAAAAAGAGGAGTCAGAGAAATGGTAGAGGTGCCACAGCCAACTTGCCCTAGACGGAGCCTTTTCCCTCCGCTGAGGGCTCAGCCACCTTCCTCACCAGCTGCCCACCCCGGTCTGCTGCAGGGACCGGCTCAGTTTCCATTCGACACCCTGTTCCATTTCCAGCAGCGTCATCCCCACATGTGAAAGTAGGGAAGGACATTGTCTAGCAGAGGAGTGCGTCAGCCCCTCCAAGTTTTTCTTTAACTTTACTCCCTGGACGCTGATAGGAGTTTACACGTGACAACACATGGGTAAAACTCATTTTCTTTCTTTCTGATGAAGAAATGTGCAGCATCTATGAATGAGAGGTGGTAGTAAGCAGTAACACCCAGTTCTGAATTTCTTGGGGGTCCAGGCCTTCATGGGCAGAGCCAGGAGACTTTCACCCGGATCCTGGCTTCATTCCCTCCTTCCTAAGTGCCCAGCTCTGCGATACAAGGCTGAGTGATAAAGGGGCTCATTCCTTTTCATATTGTTCAGTGACACCCTGGGTTAGTTTCACTCTGACCAACTTCCCAGGGGAAAATTATAAAGTAGGTCTTTTCTCTCTAGTTACTAAATCACACTGTGTGATTTTATCATCTTATTTTCTAATTTTGACTTTTTTCTTTTGAAAGACCTTTTCTACAATTTCCCCACTAAGCCCATGTCCAGCTCCATTTAAAAACAAACTACTTAATGAAAAGATCATCTACTGGCAAAAGTTCAAGGCTAGCTTTAGGGTGACTACCTCAATATTCCTGGGACAAAGGAGGACTGAGGTGATGAGAAATTTAAATTTCTAAGGCAACCTTTCCACCTAGCTCTTGTTCTCACCTCTTGGCACGCTCCAATAGCTCACACACCCCAGGTCACCAGCAAAGGCCAACCCCCTAGCATATATGGTTCATTCTCACTCATATTGTCCACAACCTGACCCCAAAGTGAATCCAAGGGAAAATAATTATGCAAAAAATGGAAATATTTATGACACTGAATAAAAATTAGATTTAGAATGGAAAAAAGATAATAAAATTGTCCTGCAAGAAGAAATACAAAGACAAAGAAATTACTGAAATTAAGTAATAGTTGGAATGTAATCCTTGGATTCATCTTTTATGTAGAATTATCCCTTAACATGAGGCAGTGACTTGGGCTAGTGGTTTCAATGAGTACAAAGGTAGGACACCTTTTATTTATCAACTTCTGTTTGGCTGACTTAGTCTCAAAACATTCTCTGGACTTTGAAGAGGGCTTATTTGTATTGGGGAAGGCATTTATGCTGACAGTTATCGCTACCCCTACGCCACTATCTGATGGATCTAATTGTTAAACAGAATAATGGTGTCAGTGAGAATCTGCAATGTATTAAAATTCAGTCTGATTCTGTGGATTTAATCCAATTAAGCCTCAACAGGAATATTTCCTGAGTAAGGACTCTGGACCTGAGTTAATTTAATCACACACAAAATTTCCCTCCAAGGAATCAAAGCAGCTTATGAGGGTAAAATGTTGAGTTGGCTTATAAAATACAGTGTTCTATAAATGTTAGGAGTCATTCGTTACTTTCCCTTGTTCATACACCATTTCCATTGGGCATGGAGAGAATCGCTCAACTCAGAGCTGCAGTTCACCAATGCTTGCAAGAGGTCATGTGAGGGACCCTGACACTGCCCCTCAAACTCTTTCCTCTTGATGGCTAGAATCCACCTTTTAGTTCTAAGTTGAGATGAAATGCACATAACATAAAATTAACCACTTTATAAGATTAACCATTTTAAAGGGAACATTTAGCGGCATTTAGTCATCCACAATGTTGTAAAACCACCACCTCCACTTCCAAAACTTTTTCATCACAGCGACAGAAAGTCTGTACCAGTTAAGTAATAAATCATTTTCTCTTCCCCAGCCCCTGGTAACTTCTATTCTACCTTCTGTCCCTATGAACTTGCCCATTCTACATACCTCCTAGGCGTAAAATCATACAACATTTGTCCATTTTTATCGGCTTTATTTCACTTAGCATATGGATTAACCTTTTTAATCCAAGTTGTAACATGTATCAGAACTTCATAACTTTTATGGCGGAATAATATTCAATTGTATGTGTCTACCACATTTTGTTTATCCACTTGTCCATTGATGGATATTTGGGCTGTTTTCCTCTTTTGGCTACTGTGACTAGTTCTGCTGTGAATGTGCATGTATTTGTTTGAGTCCCTGGTTTCAATACTTTTGGGTATCTACATAGGAGTGGAATTGCTGGGTCTTAGATCATTCTATGCTTAACTTTTTGACGAACTGTCAAATTGCCTTCCTAGAAGTTCACATTTGCTTAGATCCTCTTAATAATGTGCTATAAAAATTTCCAAACATATCCAAAGCTTAGAGTACAACAGACCCCATGTACCTGCCACTCATCTTCAATACCCATCAACCTACCACCACACCTTGTTCATCTATTTCCCCACACCCACTGCCCACTTGGAGCATTTTAAAACAAATACCAGACATCATGTAATTTTCCCCCAAAACCTTAAGTATGCAACTAAAAATAGAGAGCAGCATCTTCTTATATAACCCCATAATAAAATTTTAATACTAATTATTTAGTGTCAATCAATACAGTTTTTGAATACATCTTCACAATAGTCTTAAGATTCTGTCTTGCCCTAGCCAGTTTTCTCAGTGGTTAGAGCTCTGGCCCATGGACTGAAGGGTCCGGGCTCGATTCTGTCCAAGGGCATGTACTTTGGTTGCAGGCTTGATCCCTGGCCCTGGTCGGAGCACATGCAGGAGGCAACCAGTCAATGTGTCTCCCATATCGATTGGTTTCTCTCTCTCTCTCTTTCTGTCTCTCTCAAAATCAGTGGGAAAAATATCCTCGGGTAAGGATTAAAAAAAAAAAAGATACTGCCTTGCCTCTGATCTGTGTGCATCAGAATCCAAACAAGACCCATTTTTTTAGTTAGTTTATATTGGAAGTGTCCTTAAAGTCAGTTTTCATCTCTTTTCCTTTTAACTATGTCATTGTCTTGTGAAAGCCAGGTGAGGTTTCTTATAGAATGTCTCTATTCTGAATTAGACTAATATTTTCTGGTGTTGTTTATATCTCCTCTTAAATTAAGCTATCCTCTCAAGCCTTATTACCAGTGATAGAAATAACCTGAGACACTTTTTTTTAAAATGCGTATTCCTGGCCCCTGTACCCCTGACACCTCCTCCCTGCTCCCCCACTCCACCCATCTAACTGAGGAGGTCTGGGATGCAGCCCAGAAATATGCATATTTAGTAAGCTCCTCAGGCAATGTGGATGCCAATGGCCCCTACTACGAGAGACAATCACTTCCCTGATGGTGATGCAGTTTTATCAACTCTCCGGTGCTCCATGATGAGAGAAACTGCTCTGTTCTGCTGAAGGAGATCCCAAAAGGTACCCTAGGAGCCCAGTGGAGAAGACAAAAACACATTTCACTCTCTTTACAATTTTTCCAACTTTGGCCAGCTCTGCTAGAGATCATTCTGACGATGTGTTAACCAACCAGGGAGCTACCAACTGGGGATGAAGGTGGCCTTTGGAAGGAAGTCACTATGCACAGCCCACACTAAAGGAGGGGAGTCACATTCCAACTGCCTGAGAGCAGAGTATCTGCATGAATAATCTGTAGTTTTCCTGGAATTCTTCCTCCCCACTTATTTATTTATTCAGTAATTTATATCAGTATGGGCTCATGGATTCTTATTTTATATTTTGGGCAATAATCCAATACTATTTTATTTATTTTCTTGCTCACATTGTTCCAGCTGTGGCCCTTGGGAGTTCTTTCAGTTGGTTCCTGTGTCCCTTTGATACACTTCCATTGATGCGGTGGTTTAATTTTGTTTTGTTTTGTTTTGAGCACTTCCTTACTTTCTGGGACTACAAGATGCTTCAGGCTCATTTTTTATATTTCTTGCCACAGGCCTACCCTCAGCCATTTCTCCAAGGAGCCCTGGTTCCTTTTCTTAGAGAATGGTACTTAAAACCAAGACCTGGGTGCTAAGTGTGCTCCTTGCTATAGGGCTATCGTTGCTTTTAGACTGTCTCAGTTGACAGAGCAGGGAAATACAGGTGTCGACTACTACACCCTGTACATATGAATTCTATAAATATTCCATCTGTAATAACCTGTACCTATATTAAACTAGAAAGTATGAGTTCATATTCATGTCTTCAACTCTAAACTGTTACCACATGTATTATCCTAGCCTCCTCTCCTTGCTTATATGTAAATTCTCACTCCAGCAGTGGGAAACCCTCTATTAGCTATCCATTAACTTAACTGTTCAGTTCCAGATACCTTATACTTATAGCAGTATCAGAATTGTTAACCTGTACCGCTGTGGGAAGCTGCGTTATCAACCAGAGTTCGGTTCTTTGGTGCGGTTCCCAAAGCCTTAGTCTTAAAGAATCCACCCATTCCTAAAGTTAATTAGGTAGGTACTCCGTGATTACTCCCCCAACCCCTTCAGTGAGGTTGTTTCTTACATTTCCGATACACTCAGATTCGTTTCTGTCACATTTTGCATACCATCCTTGGACCTTCTCAGTCCCAGAATGATTTTTTTTTTAATTTGCATGCATTAAGGTTTACTTGGTGTTGTATCTTTCTGTAAGTTTTGACAAATGCTTAATGTTTTATATTCACTGTCACAATATTATAGAGAATAGTTTCACCGCCCCCAAAGATCCCTACACTTCACCTGTCCAGCCCTGTCCTCCACTTCCTGGGTCCCTGGCAACCCCTGATCTGTTTGTCATTCTCTATATTTTCTTCTTCTAGAATGTTTACAGTTGAAATCACATAATATGTAGCCTTTTAGACTGGCTTCTCTCACTTTGCAGTAAGCACTTAAGTTCATCCATGTTGTTTTGTGGCTCGATAGCTCTTTTTTTAAATCACTGAGTAATATTTCATTGTATGGATATACCACAGTTTGGTTATACATTTACCTATTTAAAGAACTCTTGGTTGCTTCCAGATTTTGGCAACTACATGTAAAACTGCTATAAACACCTTCATACAGAGTTATGCATGGATTTAAGTCTTGAACTCATTTGGGCAAATACCAAGCAGCACAACTGTAGGATCATGTGGTAAGAGTATGTTTAGTTTTGTAAGAAACTGCCAAACTATTTTCCAAGTGGCTGTGCCAGTTTGCATTCCTGCCAGCAATAAAAGAGAGTTCCTATTGCTCCACATTATCGTCAGCAGTTGGTAATACCAGGTTTTTTTGTGTTTGTTTTTGGGTTTTTTTAGCCATTCTGATAGTTGTATCGTGGCATCTCATTGCTGTTTTAATACATTTCTTAAAAAGAGAAACAACTCGGAGTTGGTCTTCTCTCACAGAGCGCACCAGAGCTTTGCAAAATGACCGATATGAACATGGCCTCCTACCCCCACAAACATACAGAGCTCTTCTGTCACACCTCACCCCCAAACAACACAAAGGGAGGAGAACTCTCATCACCAAGGAAAACTTCTTATTGAAACTTATTACTGAGTGTGTGTGGGAAATGGCACACACTTAATATAAAAGTGTCTGAAGATGTTTTATTAGCAAAAATTAGAGCAGCCAATGGGAGTGAATAGTCCTATTTCACAGATCACTCCAGACTCACAAAAGCCCCCAGTGCCCCCGTTAGCCTGTCTAGATAGCAACTCCCATAAGGCTCTGATGCTGTGGCAATAAACAGATCATGCTGGGAAATGCTGGGAAACACCGAACCACCTTCAGACAGCAGTGTTCTCAGCCTGTTCTTAAGGGACAGGAAAGCTATTGGGAAAAATATTATTCCTAAATGTGCAACTTCTAACAGACTGAGAATGAGTTGGTGAATATGAAGGAAAGAACCAGGGTATTTAAACATGTTTAAAATGAATATATTGCACGGCATTTATAAATATAAAGAAATTCACAGTAGGGGTGTGGTATTTGTTGATGTGAACGTATTTCTGGAGGCTTCATGGAGAAGGTCAATTTGAAATCTGTGCTTGTGAGAAGGATCCCTTTAGCTGATGGGAAAGTGGGCCCAGAAAGCTGTCTGCAGTGAGGGACAGGAGCTTGAATCTGAAAGTGTGGATTAGCCGAGTGCCTGGCCATGGCAGGTCCTTAGTAAAGACATGATGCCGCTGGAATGTTTGGAGCTTCCCCCTTGAGTGCCTCACCTACTCCAATATTCAGCTAATGTTCAACCAATGTTCAGGGTCAAATGAGAAAGAGCTACCAGCTTCACTACCTGAAACACGCCCTTCCTGGAAAACTGTGGACAATGTGACCTTCACACCCTAAACCGAAGCTTCAGACCTAAACCCCAACTGGGATTCCTGCTCCCTGAGTCCCACAGGTGGAGGCCAGTTCCCACCACTTGGAGAGCTGGGTCTGCAACAGAGATGCTCATCCAGCCCAGAAAGTCACAGTCACCTAATGAACCTAAGCAGGGGCACACCGTGTGAGCCAGGGAGTGGAGGAGAGAGCTATGGGCCCCTAAGGCTGCTTCTAGGAGCCAGACGCTCTGTCCCGCACCAGACTGAGGACCACTGGGACCCAGGAGACAAGCAGGCTGTCTGCCGTCCTGGCAGGCAGTGGGAGGACCTGGGCGAGAGCGGGGAGAGGAAGGCTGCTGCCCTCTCCCTCCAGAAGCACAACGACCCCACCCACTGGTGCCACAGTCTTTCCGGTCAGACCAGTGACTCTTCTCTTTTGGAGGGGTGAGCATGGTATGGAAAGAGGGGCCCCCAGTGTCCGCCCTACGTGGTTGTCTCCTTAGAAATGGGGTTTGGGAGAAACAAGATGGCGACGTAGGTAAGAGCTGCACCCGCCGCCTTCGCAACCACATCAAAATTACAACTAAAATACAGAACCACCATCACTCAGAGCCTCCTGAGATCTGGCTGAACAGAAGCCCTACAACCAGGGAGCTGAAGCAGCACCGAGAGCGGGAGGAGGGGCGCAGACGCGGGCGGATCGGGGCTGGATCGGGAGACGCGGCCGCGGGCCCACACCCGGTGCCTCGGTTGAAACCCAAAGGGAATCTCGGCGGCCGAGGTTTCCCGGAGGAGGGAGGAGGGAGGGAGGATGGAGGGGTCCCAGCCCCACAGCAGGCCCCCAGCCCAGGGCTCCAGGCTGGGAAGAGACGTCCCCACAACTCCAGGCTGTGAAACCAGCGGGGACTGTCCCTGAGGGTCGCGGAGGCCGCGGGAGCCCCAGCAGCTCCTCTAAAGGCCCGGCACGGACTCACTCGGACGCTCCCTCTGAGCCCAGCGCCGGGCAGCAGCCGGAAAGGACCCGGGACACTCGGGGGGAACTAACCTGCCTGAGATCCGGGCGAGAGGCGGAGGGCGGCTTCCTCCCAGGCAGAAAGGCTGGCGGAGGCCATGGCTCCTGTGGCGAGTCCTCCCAGCCCACAGCCGGCAGGCAGGCGCCAAGTTTGAATCGCCAGCACCTGACTCACACCTTAGGCCCCACCCCGTGATTCCAGGAGGCCCCGCCCCTCCCCACCTGCAGCTCATCCAGGCCACGTCCAGGGGCTTTTCTGTGCAAGTGGCCTCTCAAGCCTCATGCTTAGGACTTTCCTAAAATCTCTCAAACAAGCAGCAGCTGCCCCATATGGCTTGATAAGCGGCCCCAGGCCTGGCACTAGCGGCAGCCTGCATTGGCTCATAGCTGGGTCTCTCCTGGACACCTCCAAGCCCAGCACAAGTCGCAGCCAACTACGGTTTGCTGTGTAGCTCATGCTGGGTGGCCCTGGGCAAGGCACTGGCACAGGCTGACTTTGCACCTCCTGGGAGGCCCCAGAGACAGTGTACCTGGTGCTCAGACTTGACCACGCTGGATTACAGCCCTACCACATCCACGAATGACACTCAAGGGGCACACTTGGTGAACACCAAAGCTCCACTGAAGTAAATCCTGCTCCATAAGGAGTGTCTCCAGCACAGCAGCCCTTTGGCTGTAGTTGCAGCTGGTCCTCACAGCTGATTGGCCTGGGGGTCAATTCCTCCCAGGGACGCCAACAGCAACCAAGGCTCAACTACAACAGGACAGTGCACACAGCCCACACAGGGAAGCACCTAGAAGGCCCAGTTCAGGTGACTGGGGAGGCTGAGCCACTGGACCCTACAGGACACCTACTACACAAAGCCACTCTACAAATTCCAGGAGACATAGCAGCTCTACCTAATACATAGAAATAAACACCTAGAAGCAGCCCAAATGTGGAGGCAAAGAAGCATGTCACAAAGGAAAGAACAGAAGAAATCTCTAGAAGAGGAACTAAATGAAATAGCTCCAAGCAAGCTAACAGATAGAGAGTTCAGAATTTTGGTTATAAGGATGTTTAGGCAGACTGTTAGGGAAATAACTGAGAAAATCGATAACATAATAAAGTACCAATTTGAAATGAAGGCTACAGGAACTGAAATGAAGAATAATTTACAGGGAATCAACAGTAGAGGACGCTGAGAATGAAATCAGCAATTTGGAACATGAGGAAACAAAAAACACCCAACCAGAAGAGCAAAAAGAAAAAGAATCCAGAAATATGAAAATAGTATAAGGAGCCTCTGGGACAGCTTCAAGAGGTCCAACATTAGTATTACTGGGGTGCCAGAAGGGGAAGAAACAGACCAAGAAATTGAAAACCTATTTGAAAAAATAATGACAGAAAATTTCCCCTAGCTGGGGAAAGAAATCGACTTACAAGTCCAGGAAGCATAGAGGGTCCCAAAGAAGAGGAACCCAAAGAGGCCCACAGCAAGACACATCATAATTAAAATGCCAAAGTTTAAAGACAAAGAGAGAATCTTAAAAGCAGCAAGAGAAAAGCAGTTGTTACCTACAAGGGAGCACCCATAGGACTGTCAGCTGATTTCTCAACAGAAACTTTGCAGGCCAGAAGAGAGTGGCAAGAAATATTCAAAGTGATGAAAAACATGTAACTACAACCAAGATTACTCTACCCAGCAAAGCTATCATTTAGAATTGAAGGTCAGACAAAGAGCTTCTCAGACAAGGAAAAGCTAAAGGAGTTCATCACCACCATGCCAGCACTACAGGAAATGTTGAAGGGTCTTCTTTAAGAAGAAGCTAACAAACAAAAGAATCTGATGAACTAAATAGATCCAGAGACATTGATGCATGCAACATACGATCATATTTCAGAGGAAAGAGGGAAGGGGGGTGGAGGGTGGGAAGAGATTAACCAAAGAAGTTATATGCATAACCCGTGGACACAGTTAATAACGGAGTGAAGGCCTGGGAAGGGGGTGGGAGGGAAGTGGAGGGGATCAATTGGGGGGAAAAATGGGATACCTGTAATACTCTCAACAATAAAGATAAATTTAAAAAGTTAAAAAATAAATAAATAAACAAATAAACAAATAAATAAATAAAAATGGGGTTAATTCCTGTGCCTCCATCGAAAGGTGGGCAGAAGATGGAGGAAGAATAATAACTTCTGCAAAAGACATGCTGAATAGAAGGTGTGTTTGGGGCTCAGCAGGGCTGCCCTCAGGTGTCAGGCTGGTGCAGAGAGATGAAGAGATGAGCAGTGCGGGGGTCATGGGGGCTGAGGGTGCATGGGCAGAGCAGAGGCTGACTCTCAGGTCTGTGGCTCTGGGGCACCTGCCCTGTGGAAGGGCTGATGGGTGGCTGTGTGGGAAAGGGTATTCATTCTTAAAGGTGGTTAGAAGAGGAGTCTCTAGAAGATGAGTCAGCTGTCCGTAAAAGCCAGCTGTACCAAGTCGAAAAGTAGCCTGGAGCGTTTGGGCCAATTCCCCTCTTTCATCCGGTTTTGTGAAGGATTTGGTAACCCCATGGAACCTCCAATATTAGCAGAATCATAGTGTGCAAGAGTTCAAAAGTACTGGATGACCAACTATTCCAACCCTCTTATTTTACAAATGGAAAAACAGAGATCAAGAGGGATTCTCTGTCAGCCTCAGTTTGATTACACTCTCTAAAAACACAACTCTCCATGGCTGTTCTGTGGTGACACTCAGAAGATGATCCTTGTCATTTTCAAAAGGTGTCAGGTTTCGGATGTGGGGCACAAACCTATCATTTACAAGCATGCCTCTTCACGGGACAGCCTCATTCATTCAGGTTCATCATTGGCTACTGAATTTTAAGGTGGCGCCATGTGACAGAAGTGTTAAGCTATACAGTTAATGGCAGGAGGTTGTGCTAAATTGGCTATCTGCGAGTGGCTTTATGAGCCATAAAAGCCAGCATCTTTCTTTCATTACCCTTAAAATCTGTTTACATAAAAGATAAGGGAAGGCCCAGCTCAGGGTACTCATTGAGAATTAGTGGGAGGGTCTAGCAGGAGGAAATAACAGGAAGTCTGGTCATAATGTAGATAACCAGGCTATTGAGACAGGCAGCTTGGGACAGAGGACCTAGCACTGTTTGTTTCTCTAGAACTCAATTGTCACACTGATGTTGGACAAAGCTTCTTAAGGAGGACACGATGAGGAAAAGCCTTTGTGGCTGGTTCTTCATTCTTCCCTAACCCCGTGCGGTTGAGCAAACAGCCTTCCATCTCCAGATGGCATATCACAGACTGGCACTGTCAGCATGTAGGCCAAGATTGGTCCCTATGCCAGACATATTTTCAGGGCCTTCTTTGCAATTCCTCAGTGTTTTCAGCCTTGCTCCCTGCTAGGGTCTGGATGTGGCCCCCAAGATTCATATGTTGAACCTTAACCCCCAAAGGTGATTGTCATTGGAGGTGGAAATAGGAACCCACTAATCTCTCTTTCAGGATAGGCTGAGGTAGTAGAGGACCTCATTTGGAGTTCAAGAATGAGGAATATAGCTTTTCTATTGTAAAATGCACCAGACGGGACATGCCATTCAAAATCCATTAGAACGACCCAAGGGTTTGTAAGTTCCAGGGGACAACATTTTAGAATATTGTAGTATTTGCCACAGGAGATGCAAATGCCTGTGAGTAAAAGATGAAAATCAATTCTAGTTTTGCTGTGTATGTAACAGGGCCCTTTGGCAAAGAGGCGAAGGCCACATGCATTTTTGATGATCCAATAAGAATACAATTGCTAGAAATTATTTCATCAATGTGCGGTAGGTTCCCTCGGGAGAAGCTCTGGCTGAAAGGGAGTAGCAAAGAAACCCCTTGAGAAGGATTGGTTTACATCTCCAGGAATTTCTTCAGGGTCATTGATAACTAACAATTACATGGTGTATTTTAGTTCTGAACAAGATATGAAAATATGCAAAGAAAGTACAGGGAGAATTTTAGCCACGAAAGAGGAATTGAACATTTAACTCAAAGGTGGAAGCAGCCTAAATATCCACTGATGAGTAAATGGGTAGACCAAAGGTAGTATATACATATAATGGAATATTATTCAGCCTCAAAAACGGAGGAAATTCTGACACATGCTGCAACATGGATGAACCTTGAGGACATTATGCTAAGTGACGTTAAGCAGTTGTCAAGGTCCTTATCTCCTTAAGGGCATTACTCTAAGCCTATCACAAAAAGACAAATATTTATGATTCCACTTATACGAGTATCTATACTCATAAAGACAGAAAGTAGAGTGGTGGTTCCTATGGACTGGGGGAGTGTAGAATAGAGAATTCTTTAATGAGTACGAAGTTTCGGTTTTGCAAGATGAAAAAGCTCTAGGGATTGGTTGCATGACAATGTGAATATACTTAACACTACTGAACTGTATGCTTAGAAGCGGTTAAGGTGGTAAATTTTTTTATCTGTATTTTACCACAAATAAAAATTTTAAAAAAATGTAACTCATCAAATCCAAAATGTGCAGTTAAGATTGCAATAACTTATTTCTATGGGGAAGGAAAATGCCCCTAAAAGTATCTCTATAGTTCCCTTTTCTCAAACCACTTAAGTTCAATTAAATTGTGAAACACGTGTGATTTTCCTCAGTGTTCTCTCCCAAGAACTTTTCTATAAAAATCGTTCTACCTGAATGAAGGTCTCTGCAGAAGTTCTCTTGGTCCTGGCACACAAAGGGTGAATTCAGGAATGAAAGCCTGGTGGTATTTTACATCAGTAATCATCTCAGCTTCCTTGACAAATGGAAACATCTTTATTTGCAGCTTCACACTGCAGTCTCTCTCTCCCTCTCTCTCTCTCTCTCTCTCTCTCTCTCTCTCTCTCTCTCCCCTCCCCCCCCCTTGAGTTGCTGGTCAACCAGTTAGCTTCAAGTTATGCTAGGGCCACACTCATTTTCCCTACGACTGTCACACACCTGCCAGGTGCTTTTGTACATCACATCATGGGCCACAAGGGCAATCGGGTGAGAGTGCTTAGCACGAATTAGGCAGGGCCAAAGATAGGGGCTCAGAAAATATTAGTTGCATTAATGAATCAAGGCATGAATGAGACTTAGTGACTCTCAGACCCATCTGAAGGTTGGGTAGTAACACTGGCCCATAAGGAGTCCTACAGCATCCTCATTATTGGTCATGGAGTGGCAGTTTTAATTATGTAACAGACTGTACATGGGCCTCTGCTGGCTGAGAATGACACTCTCAAACAATGAAGCACTCACACCAAAAATGACCCGTTGCAACAACTCCTTACTGACCTTTTCTGTCCCGTTGGCATAACTCTCATCTTCTCACTAGAAGTACCTGTGGGAAAGCTGTCTCCTCCCAGCACCATTGCCAAACAGCTCCAAGCACCTCTGCCAGCTGGTGTTTGTCTCAGAGTCAAACGAAAGCAGTGAGTTCTCTAATTTCTGGGAATAACCCGGCATTGGATTGGGTGAGAGAGACATTCTAACCCTCTACCCATGTTTAAATTGAGGCTCAAAGCTGGTTTAAATGAACATCTTCAAAACTTTAAGGGGAGGAAGTCTTTAAAGAGGTGCTAGACTGTCCTGTTCACAAGGATGTTATATTAGTTTCCTGGGTCTGCTGGAAATCACCCAAATTGTGTGGCTTAAAATGACAGAAACTTAGTCTCTCTTAGCTCTGGTGGCCAGAAGTCTGAAATCAGGTGGTGGCAAGGCCACACTCCCTCTGAAGCTTCTACAGGTGCATCCCCCACACCTCTGGGGCTCCAGGTGTTCTTTGAGTGGGGTTTGCAGAATCCAATCTCTCCCTCTGTCTTCATGTGACCTTCTCCCCTGTGTGTGTGAATCTCTCAAACCTCGCTCTGCATTTTTCTTATAAAAGCACTTGTCTTTGGATTTAGGGCCAAGGCAAATCCAGGAAAACCTAATCTTGAGATCCTTAAACTATATCTGCAAAGATTTTTCCTCTAAGTAAGATCACGCTCACAAGTTCTGGTGCTTAGAACTTGGACATATCTTTTGGAAAGCCACTGTTCAACCCACTGAGGGTAGAAATCATTCAGCTAAGACGGCGCGTGATAAGCTAGCGACTCTTTGGAGCATGTTGGCTAAGTCCTGCTTTGTGTTTATCTGTTCGCCAGGCTCCATGCTTCCCCAGCCTCCTCCCAGGATCCCAGGAACCGTCTCATCTCTCCCTGCCAACCCCCTCCCCAATCTCCTACCACCTCCTGTCCCCTCCCCTCCAAGCAGAAAATGCCTTTAAACACACAGGCCTGGAGAAGTGAAGCATTTTGTCAAGGTCATACGACAAATTAGTAGAGGCAGGGTTGGAGCTGAGAGTTCCAGATTTCTAATCCAATGTCCTTTCTGAAATAGTTATTTTAAAATCATCTTGCTGTGCTCGTAAAGCATGGGGAGTAAAGCTCTTGGATGGGAACATTAAGCTTCCTGCATTCCTGGCAGCCTCTGCAGGCTGTTTCCAAAGAAACTTATCAGCCTGTCAACATCCTCACCAGCCTCTCTTACCTTCCCAGCGTCGCAGGCACGACACAGTGCAGACAAACGCACTTCTCACAGCCTCCGCAGCCAAGCTCTATCTAGGCAATTTTTCATGTCTCATGTCCAAGGCATACGACGGCAGTGGCTTTCAGGCAGCCGAGCCATGCACCAGCTCTGTGAACGGCACTGTCGATTTTTATTTTAACCTTCCTTTATTCACAGTTTGAGTTCACTTAGGATTGGCCTCGCTTCCTGTTCAAATGCCAGGCCTGCGGCCCCACACGAACTGGCAGAACTATCTAGTCATCACTACAAAGAGAGAACTCTGCCCCAAGACTCCTGTGGACGAGTCTGGCTTCTGTGTTAACTCAGTCTCCCTGGGCAGCTCCCAGTCCCGAAGCAACAGCCCAGAGAGAGCGACAAGGAATTGCACCTCTACTTTCTGTTTCTTGAAACTACCCTGGCTCGGAAACTGTTTATTTTTTCTTTCTCTGATCCAGTTCTTTCTCTGATCATGTTTTTGAGGAGGAGGAATAGATAGACTACATCATAGGTCTCTGAAATGATAGCCTGCCCGCTTGAAAAGATTTTTAAAGGGGAGGGGAATTAAATATTCTGAGTTTGGCCTTCGAGTTTTTATGGAGTCAGAAAATGCTTTTTTTAGTACAGGATTCATCTCATGTCAAATGGGAAGGCACGAAGCTCTTTCAGCAAATGCTAAATAGAAATGTAGTATAGAAAACAGAAATGAGGCCAAAGAAGCTCATTTCCATTACGTTTTCTGCTTGGCGCCTCAGGGTGGGTAGCAGGAGCTACACCCAGCAGGGAAGGGCCAGGACGTGGCTTCCTGGCCGCTGCCTAAGTGAACACCCCTGACAGTTGTTCCCATTGTTCCGTCTGAATTCTCTCTGATTTGCTGGATGAAAACCCACTCTAAATGTCTGCCTCTTTGTAAAGCCCATTTACAGTTGGGGGTGGTGGTTATTTTTGAAATCAGAGGTTAAAACCTAGGAAAAACAGATGCAAACCTGAGATCAAATCTGAGCTAACTGGGAAGCCCAGGTTTCAGGATTAGCCTGAGATAAAGTGAGTCTGATACACACCAGTTACCACAGGCCGTGGACACGCAAGTGTGAAATGAAATTGGGAGTGTAGGACAAAAGCAAAAATGGCTTTCAGATCTTCTCTCTTCCCCAACAGGAGACCAAAAGTCAAAGTGTGCTCACCCACACGTATTCTCATATTTAAATTACACAGGCCCTGTAGAAGGACATATAGATTCCCGAAGTTTCCCACACTTTTCAAGCTCAAATACTGTCATTTCCTCAAAGTCTTCCCAGGTGTCCCTCACCATTTATTCCAAATCAGTAGTTTCTTCTTGTGTAAACCCATGGATGTGACTTTGTACCTGTTTCAAGTTACATGGAAGTGATGAAACCGTAGTTCAGAGAAATGAAGAAGTTTGCTAAAGGTCACACAGCTAGTAAGGCTCAAAATCAGGACACACAAAAAAGTAATCCCCACTGTCTGGCCAGTGTCTTTTCTCTATTTGGGGGAAGATAAATAAATATTTTAAGTAGATAGAGCTTGATTTGCCAACATGACACCTATTTGGGGACACAGTGGGTAACAATGGACCAAGAATTAGAAAAAAGACTAGGCTAGAAATGCAGATGTGGGAGTTGTTTGCTTGAAAGTTATGAGGCTGATGAGAATGTACAGCGAGAGAGTACTGAGGGAAGTAAAAAAGCTTGATGATAAACACTGGAGGAATCTCCCAATTTAGGGAGAGAAGGACAAATGTGGGCAGGCAAAGAGAGAGAAGGAGCAGTGAGAGAAGTGGTAAGAGAACCAGGAAAGGCTAGTGCCATAGAAGCAAAGTTATGATAGAGTTACAAGAAGGAGGTAGGGGTTATAGGATTTATTAGAGACAACAATTTACAAGGAATAAGATCCAGGAAGAGTCTGTTTGAACTTAAGTTAAAGTAGCAATTGACCTTAGAAGCCCTCAGTCTAGATTTGAATATTGAAGTATTAACTTGACTTCCCCAGAGTACCTCAAATCATATAGTCAGAGGTCCTGGACTTACATCTTCCTTCCTGTACTCCACTCCCCAAATCTGATGCTTTTTCATGGTTCTTATTTCAATGACTGTCTATTATTTATTCTGTTATCCCAAAGTGGCCCTTGCTAACATCTTTCTCACTTACTGTATACAATCCAACATCTTCCTAGCTGCAAGGGAGGCTGGAAAATTGGCTGGAGTTGGCTTGGACCAGGGTTTGACAAATGCTTTTTGTAAAGAGACAGGTTGTAAGTATTTGAGGCTTTGCAGGCCATATATTCTCTGTTGCAGCTACTCAGATCTGTCCTTGGAGTGTGAAAGCAGCTAGAGACAACAGGCAAATGAGTGGACATGTCTATGTTCCAATAACATTTTATTTACAAAACCAGGTGGTAGGCTAGATTTGGCCCAGGAGTAGTTTGCCAACCTCTGGCTAGACAAAACCAGGCCTACTTCTAAGAGCTGGGCACACTGTACCTCCAGACATAGTCATGATTCTTTAAGCAAGACATCAGAGGAGACTGGCTATTGGTGGGCCATTAATAGTATCTTCCATGCCTAGTAGCGATATTCACTTCTCCGGCAGGGGGACTGCCCCTTCCTATGACTAACAACCACAAACTGTTGGAGGTCTTGTTGAATGACGGAAGCTGTCTTTTTGGTTTTTAATAAAGCAAGCAGTTGAATGTATTTTCCCCCAGACTGTTGCTGGTAGAAGAGTTAGTCACTGATCAGTGACTTTGGCAAAAGGACCCACTAATTCTACAAATCACCCAATTAGAAAATTTCTAAACTGATGCGCTGGCTCCTGAAACTTGATGGAAGGAGAAGTAGGATTGAAATAGCTAGTGGGAGCGGTGAGGCCGGAGCACCTGTGCCGGGGTGTATGTTAATTTGTTTGGAAATATTTATCTATGCATACATAGATGGTGCACTTGATGAGTAACTAGATTTGTGCTGCACTTACATGCTTTTTCTCCGCCTTTAATGCAATCAACGCACATTATAGAGGCATGAATATGCAAATGTTGAGTAAAGCTTGAATTTTTTAATTAAAAAAGCTAAATCAGGGGAATTATAAGCACCCAATTTAACATTTTAAATTTGAAATGAAATGTTCCCCTTATCCCCATTCACTGCCATGGATTTTGTTGCTATTCAGTATGGAAGTTGATTATTTCCTGCCTATCTTTTTAGAGGAGTTGGCTTGGGTTTGGGTGAGATCAAGAGGAGTGGAGGGTAGGGTAGGAGAGAGGGTAAGACTGGGAGGAAAAGGACTGTCTAAAGCTTGATGTTTTCCTGCCCTGATTGTCCTTGGCACATGAAGCAGCTTGTTGCTTGTGTACTTGTGACGAGTAGCAGCATATAAATACTCAGCTGGGAATTAAATTTCCAAAAGGAAGCATTTTCCCCACTCAATTTTCTCTTAATTCAGAAAAATTACTTTTAAATTGATGTGACACAGCAGCTTATAACAGTTCCATTATCACCCCCCAGGAATAGATAGATGCAGGCTTCTCTGTGCTCCCTTTTCAAATTGGTAAACAAATGTTCTCTCTTCAGGCTTCACTCTTTCCGAAGAAGAAAGTGAGCCTCTGCTGGCTTGGGATTAAAGAATCCACACTGCAATGGGTTGATTATTTATTAAACACTTCCTCATGTGGGATTCAGGCCTGTCCACAATTAAATTACAGAGACCCATGCCAGGCTCTTTGGAGTTTAGAATCTTCTATGGTCTAAGCAGCTGGGTGATCTAGGACAAGTGGCTGGTCATGATATTATTAGTAATTATACGTTGTAATTATGCAGCAATTTATTCAAAGTACTTCTGCCTGTGTGTCCTTGTTTAATTCGAAACCTACCCCTGGGCCTCAGGAGAATGGGTTAGGCCATTCCTAAGTCTCTTTTGGAGCTACCACTATGAGTTCCATAAGGTGTTTAAGGAAGGGGGAAGGGCTCGACTGAAGATAATTGCACGAAATTGAACCCTAATTGATATGCTAGTGCGAACAAGTAGTAGGAAATTTAGTATGCGGTGACAAGCCATTCTTGGCCCATGCTTGCCAGTAAGCTCTCAGAATCTATAAAGCTTTGCACTTAGGTTTCCTGCTTTGGTCACTCTGTATAAAGGGAAATTCCTCCTGCAGTTAATCATCCCTGGTATTTTATACTAATTACTATCCTCCTACTTCAAGGTATGCAATCTGGAATTCTCCAAAGAATGTGAAATTCTTCAAAGGCTGAGGCCCTTCCTGACAGTGGAGAGACAACGTGTTGAGGCTGTGCCTAAATGCTCTGATGAGTGTGGGCCTTAAATTCACAGCTGCAGCAAAATTTTCACCTGTTGTCTCTCTATTACCTTGTCTTTTCTGAAAGATGTTACTTTGTAACACCCAGTTTAAACTAAGTGTTGTTTTATCTATACCCAACCGAGGAAAATGTATTTTTAAAATTTTTTAAATAAATGTTTTATTTTGGAATAATTGTAGATTTATAGAAAAGTTGCAAAGATAATAAAGTTCCTATACACCCCTCATCCAGTTCCCTCTAATGGTAACATCTTACATTATTACAGTACATTTGCCAAACCTAAGGAACCAATATTGATACGTTACTATTAACTGAACTCCAGACTTTAATTGAATTTGACCAGTGTTAGGAAAAGATTTTTTTTAAGTCTCAGATGTTTGAGTTTCTGTATAGAGTCAGCGCAGCTGATTCAAATTCTATGAACCTGGGTTTATGGGACCAGTGTTATTGAATCACAAAACGGCATATTAGTAAAGACTTCTAGTATCCACATAGTGCTAATGAATTTTTATAAACAAGGCAAATCAACATTTTGGGGAAACTAAAAATCACACAGGGCCAATACAACACTTTAGTTGCACAGCATACTCTGTCCAAACGGCTCTGACTAGTGGTCACTTCAGTCTCGGTGGCGCTTTTCTTGGTGAGAAAGAATCCTGTATATACACAGACACACGTTCATGACACATTGAAATGAAAAGTCTCTTGTGTCCAGCCGGGCATGGCTCAGCGATTGAGCATCGACCTAGGATCCAGGCAATCGGGGTTCGATTCCCCGTCAGGGCACATGCCCCATTGCTGGCTCGATCAATGACTCTCTCATCATCGATGTTTCTATCTCTCTCTCTCCCTCTCCTTTCCTCTCTCTGAAATCAATAAAGATATATTTTCAAAAAGAAAAGTCCCTTGTGTTGTCATGTGCAGAAAGATCCAAATTTTCATGGTCCTTTTAATCTATTAAAGGAGGAATTCTGCAGCCTGAGTCATTGCAGAACAGATGGGGGGGGGGGTTATGAAAAGGGTGTGAAAGGCATCTTCCAGCTTTAAACCATCAGCAGCAAAATGAGTTATCCTAAGACTTCGGATGCCTGGGAGTGAGCATTTTATTTGGGCTGTCTGTGTGCATATGGGTTAATCGCAGGTACGTGTAAGGTGGTGTGATCTTGCATGTCAACACAGCAAGGAGCACAGGAAACACTGCGTCGACATGCACAACTATTAGTCTGTCTACAGCTGATGCCTTTGAGCCATCTTATTGAGAATCAGGGCAACCTGAATATATTTCTCCCTAGCAGTGCAGATGGATACCAGGAAACCGAGCAGATGCATTGTAGCTAATCAGGCAGAGGCACAGCAGGGTAACTAAAAGCTAGGATTCGCAGGCCTTCACGAGCCTTAATTAAAGAGCTTGGTGCCTCCTTTTGTTTTATCTGTTGCCAGTGTTTGGTCTCCTATTGTGACAGGGGTTTTTTTTGGTTTTTTTAAGAGTAACCATCAATTTGCTGTGATAATCTAATGGGGAGAGAGAATAGTACTGTATCTGTGAAAGAGCACTAGTGGTTATGGCTGCCCAAGAGTTAAGGAGCTGCTCGCTGCTCCTGCAGCTGCAAAACAACACTTACAAAAGCCAACTGCAAGGGAGGCAGAGAGAGGGTGGGAGGGATCCAGGATACCTCAGAACTCATCCACACTGTCTTATGCAACAGCCAACAGAAACCAAATGTCCTTAAGGGAGAGAGCGCTAAATTATTGAGCAGGCTCTTAACAGCAGGCAAGTGGAAAAGGCATCTGCAGATACGCGTTTCACGCCCCAGTGATAAATACAGCGCTGAGAGAGGAAATCTGTCCTAGCAAATTCATGGGGACAGGGACAGACTCTGCTAAGAGCCTCTTCATTCTTGCAGACATTTGAGGCAAAGATTGTTGGCTGGGCCCAGTGCCCTTCCCTGTGAGCTGGGGAGGGGAGGAGGGTGAGGGAAAGATACTTATGCTCATAAGTAACTAGGCTTCCTCTAGAGAAGGGGTTAACTCCATGGCAGTTCAAGAGAAGCCAAGGAAAAACTGGGCACTGTAGAGAATGTATGAAAATGCATCTTCATGCAGGGCCTGGAGTAAGGGGTGTGTTGCCCCTCAGAGCAGC
This sequence comes from Miniopterus natalensis, assembly GCF_054644295.1. Taxonomy (NCBI): domain Eukaryota; kingdom Metazoa; phylum Chordata; class Mammalia; order Chiroptera; family Miniopteridae; genus Miniopterus; species Miniopterus natalensis. The sequence goes on along the minus strand of NC_142089.1, from coordinate 62,838,765 downwards.
TTCTTGGGTGCAAGAACCATCTTTTATTTGCAATCCCCTTTCTAGCTCTTTGAATTGTCCCTGGAACACAGCACTCTACTCAATAATGTTTCTTGGGCTAGTTTTGTACATGCTCCTAAATGACACAATCTCATATTTGTCACTTAAAGGCAATGGAAAGAAACATTGTATCCTAACAGTTTGCATATAAAGACAGTTGGATATCCTTGGAAAAAGCATGGGATTAGGAATCAGTAGTCCTGGGGTCTATTTGTCATTTGCCTTTTAAATATAGAAGATTCTTTGTCAAGATACTTAATCTCTCTCTAGGCCAGTTTCTCAAGAAGATCCTGTTTGATAGTGGTGAGGTTGCTAATGGGTCAAACTACTCTAGGCTGTGTTGCCCTGCCCCTTTACATCTTCACCACCCCTAAATCTAGAGAATTTCATATTTTTAGATTATCTCATACCCCTCCTTTCCTTAGCCCCCAAAACAATGAACTACAATGATGGGGATTAGAGAGATCAGAGGCATCTAGAAATGAAGATATTCAGAGGGTTTGGGTGGCTGGCCTATGTGTGAGATTGGGCCTGTTTAACTCCCCCACACCCCCCACCCCCACATTAATGCCTCAACTCTGGCTCTTCAAAGGAACTGTGCTCAATGACTCATCACTAAAAACATTCAGTCACAGTGGCCAGGCTCAGTGACCTCATTCGTTCATCCTGCAGTGCCTGCTTGACCTCAGCTCCCTGCTCCTGTCCCCTGGCCCTTGGACCATCTGGCTTCATATTCTGGATCGTGATATTGACCTCAGGTCTGCCATGTTTTGGTGACTCATTGGACATTTCCCGGCATGCTTCTCTGTAGAACACAATAGACCTGAAATGGTGATAAAAATGAGTCTTGACATGTGTGAGTGGATGCCTGGTGTTTAGTCAATTATAATTAGTAAGTTATTAAGTCAGGCCAGGAACAGAAGCATAGATTGGTTTTATTGTAATTTCCAATTACACAAGAAACCAGCTGACTAACCACGTGGTGGATTTGCTCAGCCCCCATTTGGAGAAGCCCACCATGTACTTTCTTCTAGTGGAAAAAGACTGGAGAAAAAAAACATTCTGTGACCTGCTTCTCGTTTGCTGATAGGTTTTTCTTTAAAGCAAACATTTTTCAAAGAGTACAAAATGCTTTATTTTCTTGTGAACCACAGAGTACAGGGCTCATAAAAGAAACATTGGCATTGTCTATGAGTGAAGATTGGACTCATGGAAGGCACCTTAATTTTCCTTTAAATTCAACCTTGAAAGATAATTGCCTGTTTTTGAATCTTTGACCTATATTGCAGACCTGCACTGCAGGGTGGAAGGCATGGTGTAGATTGGCCATTTTGACTGGAGATGACAGTTGCTGACCTGTAGGCCCCTTGGATTCTGGAAGCCTTTAGTCTACAGCTTATCGGTTAATTTAGGTTTATTGTGCAAATATTTCTCTACTCCCAAACAACTTTAGATTTGCTACAAAGCACTTCTGGAGTCTGCAAATTTGGGTTTTATGTGTGTTATATCCCTGCGCATGCGACCATTTATATATCTCTAAAGGGCAAATGCTGACTTGTTAGCAGAATATCTTGGAGAAATACACCCCTGTGCATTCTCAGCAGCCCTGGGTGGGATTTGTGTTCATTGTCTGCTGGTGACTCATACTCAAGGCTAAATAAATGACCGCAACAAATGTGCTACAGGGCATTGGGAAAACCACCAGAGTTAGGGAGTTGATAAAGCCCTTGCATTTTTGTTACTCATCTTTATGATTCAGCCAAAAACAAAAATTGAACCTCCATTGAGTGGGTGCTGACCGTCACCCTGGAAGCTCAGGACAACTGTACAGAATGGAGTCAGGTCATGGTTCACCCCTGTGATCAGTGTTAGTGGCAGAGAGAGACACTAAAAAGTGAAAGTGACAGAAACAAGTGAGCACACCCACAAGCAACCACCTTCCCATTGTTCTCATCGAAAAGAACCTCTCCAGCTGATTGACTCAGGTGTTCTTTTACCTGCTTACAGGTTACAAGTGCTACAGTTTTCCCCCTGAAGCCCATTTCTTCCTGAGCTGATTCTTACTAACTCATGAGATGATGTGTGTGAAGGTTGGTTAGTTAGATTTTAGCCACACACACCAGGCTCGTGGATAATGCTGCTCTCCGCTAGTTTAGGCCTTCGGATGCAGTTCGCAGAATTTTGACAACATAAAGGAGCTGGAGTGAGAAACAAGCTCGCGAGGCGACTCTCTTTAGCCCTCTGTCTCCTATCCACCCCATCCATGTCCCACACGTATTCTTCATTTTATATGTGTCTGTGTGACACAAAACATGAATGTGGCCGTTGAGGTGGGATGAACAGGATGCATTTGGGGCACAGGCCCTTCACCACTCGTGCCCTTCCAACGGCCTGTCTGCATCCCACATTCATGCTTAGCTACCCGCTCCCGACCAGCAACCCATCCTCTCCGGAAATCGAGACCTCTGAGGCTTACGATGTGACCGTGTCCTCAGGGTTGTGATCCTCTGGCTTTTCTCTTTTCTGATTGATTGAAAATCCTTTCCCCGCCTGCCACCAGAGCTGTCTCCTGCTTTTTGCAGATTGTCCTGGGATGCTTTGGAGCCCAGGCTACGTGTCTTGTCACCCTCCCTTTGAACCTCTGTAAGGACAGCACAACCCAGAGCTGTTGAAAGTGTCCCCCAGTAGCTTTAAGGAAAGGCAGACAAACCTGTATGCATTTGCAAAGTGGTCTGGAAAATCCAGGACAAGGCTGACTGGGGGAACTTGGCTGTGGGGCTGGCCCTCCTCCCTTACCCGGCAGCCCTAATACTTGAGGTGCTTGAGATGGCCTTCAGTGGTTGTGTGAGCACTTCCCTTATGGTAACTAAATGGTTTCTCTTCCCAGATCCGACCACATGAGCCAAATTACCACTTCTACTTCAAGGGTGTCTTAACAGTTTCTGGGTATTTAATGGAATCTCAGGGATCCAAAGCAGTGGCAGGCCAGGTAACTATTAGAACTGTTTAAGTAGTTTGGATTCTGAAATGGAAATGAGCTGGGTGCCCCAGGGTGCAGTGTATTAGCTCTTGAAATTCTGATGGCCCCAGATATGCAGCCTCTGAGCAGCCTCTGAGATAGCCCTAATGACCCCACCTCTTGATATTTGTGCCCTGTGTAATTTACCCCTCTTAAGTGCGGGATGTACCTAGTGAACTTCTAATAAATAACAAAAGGGGGATATTGCTTCTGATATTAGTTTGTAAAAGAATGTGACTTCTGATATGTCCACACTTCCTCTCTTGCCCTCTCCCTTGCTTGCTCGGTGAAGTCTGCTGCCACACTGTGAACTGGTATATAGAGAGGCTCACATGGTGAGGAACGGAGTAAGGCCCATGGCTAATAGTGCATGAAGAACTGAGGCCCTCAGCCCAACAGTCCAGCAGCCCAGGAGGAACTGACTCCCATCAACAATGTCTTGAGTGGAGTAGAAGCAGATCCTTCCCCACTCTAGCCTTCAGATGACTGCAGCCTGTGAGAGCCCTGAGGTAGAGGGGCCAGGTAAACCGCACCTCGATTCCTGACCTACAGAAGCTGTGAGATAATGAATTCTGTCATTTCAAGCCACTACATTTTGGAATAATTTGTTATATAGCAGCAGATAACTAATCCAGCATGTTGAACAGCTCACCTCTGATATCCTTCCCAGACCTAGGATTTTATGAATTTTCAGGGATTAAGAAAATGAGATTCAAAAGTATCTCCTATATCGATGTCTAAGCTGTTCTTTCTTTTTCTTTCTCCTCTTTTCTTATTAAGCCAAATAAATAGTTGTGCTTATCTGTTGGGGTTCATTTTTCCTTGTATTCAGGCCTGTCAGCTAGCTGAAACCTTATTAGGCTGGCCAGAGAAAGTGAACTAATTTAGGCGAGAGTCTTAGGAAACCCTAGGAAGTCCAGCAGGAGAAGTCCACCATCTGGTTGCTAATGCAGTGTTCTTTGCATGTGAAATAAGAGCCATCACAGCTCAAATAAGCAATTCTGAGGTGTCAGTGATTGCTCTGGGTCTGGGCAGTTCTTTCTAATCTAATCTATTATTTTGACCTTTAGCACCAGGGCCCATCAGCGCTGGTACTGAGTCATCTATTTGAGGAGCTGCCACAGTTGCTTTCTGCATAGATATATTTGTGACTTAAATACTGTTGGTTCAATAGAAGAATTGCTGCGCTGTATTGTGACTTGAGGAAGCCAGGCAAGATTTTGCCACTGCAGTTCGAAGATCTATTCTTCTGCCAGACCAGCTCACTTGAGTTAATGTTTCTTATTAAGATTTCTAGTCTTCATTCCTAGAAACGGAGAAGCAAGGCTCGATGTTGTTGAAAGAAATAAAAGATGTAATTTGAAATTTAAGCGATTTAAATAAAAGAAAAATCTCAGCACAGTGAACCAAATTGCCCTCCTTTCCCCACTAGGCACACCAGTGGGTTTCACAGTGCTTGAGCAATGGTGTCTATTAAACCAACAAAATGGTCTAGAAGACAGGCCCTAAGGAATTCAATTGGGTGAAAAAGAAATCCTGTGCTCTCAGCATATGAAATCCCTAGAATACATTAGGAACAAGCACAAGTGCTGTTTATGCTTCTAAATAGTGTTCTGATTGTAAATTGTGACTAGCAGTTTCTCTTAGGATCTGTTTTTCTGTGGGGTGGAGGTGGGGAGAGAACAAGAGAAGTTGAGGGGGGTTGTCATGCATGGGAGAGTCCTGCTATCACCTTTATTGTCCCAGGGGTTTGGTATCATGGAGAACTTCAGCCACTGAGTGAGCGCTCAGCATGGTGGTTCTTATATTCCACTTTCATGCAAATTTCCATTTGCAAAGATATTCATTTAAAAATTTATTCTGTATTTCCTGTAGCATATCAAAGAACATAGATCTAAGAATATAGTTGAGGAAATGGAAACCCAGAGGTTAAATCTTTTTCTTCATTGTGATAAACTATAACATCTAATGTAAAATTGACTATTTAGCCATGTTAAAGTGTACAATTTGGGAGCATGAGGTACATTCATAATGTTGTGCAACCATTATCATCATCTAATTCAGAACTTTTCATCACCCCAAGGGGAAACTCCTTATCCATTAAGCAGGCACTCCCTATTTCTTCCCCCATCAGCCCTGGCAACTACTAAGCTGCTTTCTCTCTCTATGGATTTGCCTATTTAGTATATATAATATAAATGGAATCATATAATATGTAGCCTTTCATCTCTGCTTCTATCAGTACTTCATTCCCTTTTAATGGCTGAATAATATTCCGCTGTATGGATATACCACATTTCTTATGCATCATCAGTTGATGGACACAGGTTAAATGTTTTAACATTAATGAAAAGTATTTTAAGCATCTATAGTCACCTAGACTTTAAGTACCTATGACCAATTAATGAATGATTTATATTAGTAATAATGATCATTTCAAACTAAACTTCAAAAATGGAGTACTTTCTTAGCCATTAGATCTCAGGAATAGACTCGTTTTTCTGAAAGCAAAGATTCATGATTCATCTTTATCTTCTAGAATGCTCAGACAGAAAAGCACTTGAAAGATGTGATTATCCTGAGAAAATGTAACTACTGAATGCCATAGGGTATTTTTACTGATTTTAGCATTGGGAGCCTGGAATTCCTATGGGAAAAGTTGGTCCCAGTAGCATGATTATGGGAGCTTTTTGGGAGGTTCCAGAATGGAGGTCCAGGGGCTTTCTTTTAAGGTATGTATAGGTGGAGGACATTCTGTCTAGAATTTTGTCAATGCTCATGAATGATTCTACTTTGGGCATGAAAATGAACATCACCTATCAGAGACATGCTATGGGTTTGGGGTTTCTGTTACTCCAGTGTTTCACCTTTATCCAAGTATTACTTCTGCACCTGGCACTGTTGAGCTTAGAGAATGGAATGGAATGTAGGATGGGAGAACCCACAGGCAGAGCGCCTGGCAATGGGTCTGAGTTGGAGAGGTGGAGTTGGGTGGACAGAGGTCTCTAACCCATAGTCACTTGAGGACAAGGGCTGTTTTGCTGGGTCAACAGAAACCTGTGTTTAAACACAAGATGATTTGGGAACTTCTGAGGGTAAGTAGGTGTCACAGAGAAGAGGAATAGGGCACATTTTGTTCTATAGTTTCCGCAGGTCTTGGCCAGTTTTAGTCAACACAGCCTTGTATATTTGGAGACTTACAGTAGAGTCTTTTTCCAGGATACTGCTAAAACTCTGGCAGTTACATCAGAGGAGGGGAAAAATGCCAGCTGCTTTTTAAACTGGGGAAGTGGGAACACAGGTGTTAGTAATTGCATGATTCTTTATACCATCTATAGTTTTACAAAAACATCATATGTATCTTCTGATTTTGTAAGAAATTCTTAAAATGTCCTATACAAGCCAAGCAGTTACAATTAAAATGGATAATAATAGCTTTTTCCTTTTAGGAAAACAGCCCATGCCCTTAATTAGATCACTGTGTATTCCACACAGCATCTGTTTTCATGGTGCTTGCTGGAAAGTCTCAATGAGTGAGATTGAATAATAATGTCCTGCGCCCTCCACCGCTGCAGGTCCCAGATGTGGTCTGCCAGTTCCACTCCAATTTCTGTTATTGGAACTTCTCCCTGGCCCCCCTCTGCAGTCATTAGGATAAGATCCCAGGTTGGCTCGTGTCTGCAACTGAACATCAATGTGGGTCAAAGTCAAAGCAATTCATGAACCTGAGCATAATTTATCTACCTATGCAGGATGGCTTCTGAGGGAAGCTGCATTGTCTCTCTAGAAGGGTAATCATAGTACCTTAGTCGTGACAATGCAGCACATCCTGGAGTAAATGCTTTATTAAATATGACCATAAGTGTAAAAGGAAACTATCAGAATCTGGAACATGGTAAGTGCTCAATACATGACTCTTCATTTGGAAAACATTGGAAAAGATGTATGTTGGAGGCCTACAATATTTTCCAGGGAGGAAGGATATAAATGACCAAGGCATATGCCAGGCTTTTTGGCACAAACTGCCAAACATTTGTATTTTTCTTTGACCAAAAAGGTTGAGGCTGATTCCATGTGGGTTCTGCACACCTCTCATGGAGGAGCTTCTGGATGGAGGCGTAGAATTCGGTGAGACACTTCAAGGTGTTTCTAGAGCCCAGCTCTTCATAGAAAAATCTTAAATCGTTTCCAGCATCTCTGCTGAGTAGGCATCCATCTGTTTGAACATCTCCACCAGAGGATCTTGCTGCTCTTATTTCTGAAAAATACGCTTGCCTCATTTGTGCTTTATGCACAGGAAACTCACCAGCTGCCATCATTCCTCATAACTCTCAATCAGATTAATTGCACGATGGATGGGTTGCATTAATTATAAATTGTCAGAAGAAAGTTGCTTATAAGATTTTTACCATTTGTATTAGATTCCTAGGACCACAGTAACAAAATACCACAAACTGGGTGGCTTAAAACAACAGAAACGTATTGTCTCATAGTTCCGGAGGCTGGACATCTGAACAAGGGGATGGTAATGCCATGCTCTCTGAAGGCTCTAGGGCAAGGGTCTTCCTCGGCTTCTGGTAGACCTTGGTGTTCTTTGGCGCATATATATATATATATATATATATATATATATATATATATATATTTTTTTTTTTTTTTTTTTTAATATATCTTTATTGATTTCAGAGAGAGGAAAGGAGAGGGAGAGAGAGAGACAGAAACATCAATGATGAGAGAGTCATCAATCAAGCCCACAACCGGGCATGTGCCCTGACCAGGAATCGAACCCTGATCACCTGGATCCCAGGTTGACCGCTCAACTGCTGAGCCATGCCCGGCCAGGCTTTAGCTTATATTTTTATTATTATTATTTTTTAATCCTCACCTGAGGATATTTTTTCCATTGCAGAGAGACTGGAAGGGAAACATCAATGTGATAGAGAAACATTCATGTGAGAGAGACAAGTTGATTGGTTGTCTCCTGCAGGAGCCCTGACGGTACCCAGGGATCACACCTGCAACCCAGGTACATGCCTTTGACTGGGAATTGAACCCACGACCCTTTGGTGTGAGGGCCAACTCTCTAACCACTGAGCAACACCAGCCAGGGCTGTTCCTTGGCTTATAGATGCATCACTTCAGTCTCTGCCTCTGAAGTCACATGGCTTCTCCTCTATGTGTTTGTGAGTCTGTGTCTCTTCTCTTCTTCAGTGACACCAGTCATATTGGATTAAGTTTCCATGATACCCCAGTATGACCTCATGCTAACCTAATGACATCTGCAATGACCCTATTGCGGAAGATAGTCACAGTCTGAGGTTCTGGGTGTTAGGACTTCAACATGTCTTTTGGAAGGAAACAATTCAACCCATAACATCATTCAATCTATTTTTCCATTTTCAAAAACAAATAAGTAAAGGAACTCAGCCCACTGTGCCCCCTGGAGAGAAGACAACTCAAGAAGCCTTAAGAACGAGGCAGCTGTGAGGACATTACCTGGAATTCTTAAACCCAGCGGTATTACTGAAAGTTTACAAAAAGATACAGCATTGCTGATTAAATGATTGTTCCCTGAGTGTTACTATTTTGTTCCCTATGAGTTCTTATTAGATTTTCTTTTGTTAAATTTGAGTTGCAATGCTGCTTTGTCTGTCAACCTTTCCTAACCCACATAATACTTTTTTTACTTTATCCTCATGTATCCCCACCAGCTAAACCAATTTTATTGAGCTTTGCTTTTGGAGTTTCTGTCAATAGACATTAGCCCAATCCAATGTGCTTTGCCAGCTACACATGCCTGGTCTTGTATTCTGAAGCCTTCTGGCGGGGCACGCTCCTCCCCTCCCCCTCGAGATTCGCTGCAGTCATATGTGCTGTGATGTGGAGTGGTGTGAGCACAGAGCTTGTTGAAGGACTGCTCACAACACTTTTCTGCATCGCAACACAACATGACACCCCATGTCTGGGGGCAGGCGCTCCTCTACAAGTTTGGTTAAGGTTGCTGGTTTGGAAGAGGTGACTGGGGGTGGGAGAGGGAGAGGAGCACTTGAGCAGGAAATGAGCGAGGGTGGAGGGGAAGATTGCCTTACTCATCGGGACTATCTGAATGGCTCCTGGAGGTGCCTGAGTTGAGAGACATTGGCTACTCCCACATCTCAGTCACCTGAATTATTTGCCAGGCAGTTCTGTGGTAGAATTCCTGGTCTCCAGGTGGATTGGAAAGAGAGAGTCCCAAATGGGGGTGGCATGGGGACGCTGGTAAGTGAGAAGGTCTAGAGACAGATATCATTTGTTCAGTGGTTCATGCAGAAGCTTTAGGGTATCACTGATTATAGCATATTCACCTTCCTTGTTTGTGAGGTGAAAAACACCACGTACAGTTGACTGCAGGCTTATCAATTACTGTCTACACTATTTACCTGCCTTTCTTAAGGAGGCTAGCTGGTTTTTAATGGGTATTAAAATGTGTCAAATATCTTTATAATTTTGTGAATTAATGAGTCAAATCTGTAGTTATCGAAATATTTTCAGCTAACACTGGCGAGAGAAAATTTAAAAATAAATTGATTATTGCTACTGTAGTTTCACAGTTTTACCAACTCCTGGGGGCAACTTTCCTTTTAGAGGGTGCTTTAACCATCTGCTATTATTCCTTCTGTGAAGTCCATCCTTTGTATAAAAAGAAGGAACCAGAGAGATAGGATGAGTGAGCAGGAAGGCCGGGGAAAGCTAGGGTACACGTTTCTCTTCTTGGGGAATTCCATTTAAATCCTGGGAAGAAACCATTGCCTAAACCCTTAGTGTTCCTGAAAGAACAAGGAAGATCACACCAGAGGAATATGCTATGTTCCTAACATATTTTTGGCCTTGGGAGCAGTGCACAGTAGGATGGACATGGTGGGCAACCTAGTTCAGCAGGAGCTGCAAAGCCCCAGCATGGATTCCTACACTGTCCGTTGCATGACTTGTGACCACCACTTCCTTTGCTTTTGTGATTAGCAAGATTTAGAGCCCACTGGCACTTCTCATCTACTAGAAAAGAAGAGTATGCTAGATAGAGCCTTAAAATCAGGATTTATCTGCTGTATTAAAATATAGAAACTGCCTTGTCAAATTCTCTAAGAACTAATGAGAGCAATATTATCATAATGTGGGTTCCAAATAAAAGCATATATACATATGCAGTACAAAAGCAAGAAATGTTTGTGGTAGAATATTTAGAACATGCCGAGAAGCCCTGAAAGAAAATAAAACTACTTCTAATTCTACCATCTAGCAATAACCATTGGCATTTTGGCATTTATCATTCATAAATACACACACACTCCCAATTGGAATTGTATTGCTCATACTATTTTGGAACATTTTCCCCTTAACAATATTGTTAATGTTTCCTTAAGGTGTTAATTGTTCCTCTAAAACTGATTTTAAATGACTATATAATATTTCATTGTATGGCTGTGACATAATTTGTCTAACTAATTTTCTAATTATTGGACATTTAGCTTGCCTCCAGTTTTTCACAGTGATAAGTAATGCCACAATCAGCATCCTTGTATGAAACTGTTAGTGCACATCCTAATCAGATAACTGCTTTGTTGAGCTCTTTTCCCTGTTTTTGCTAGTTTCTCAATACTTGTGTATTCACTTAGCAAGAGCAATTTTAAGTCATACTCATGTATTATATTATGGGAGGTCTTGTTTTCTTTGTTCCCTTCCATGAAGCAAGTGTATTTTCTCTTTTCAAAGCACTTCTTAAATTTAAGTAACTAGAATGAATTTAAAATTATTATATTCAACTACAAAACACACTTGAGCATTGGACTGGTGTATTAGTCAGCTTGGGCTGCCACAATAAAATATCACAGACTTTTGACTTAAACCACAGATATGTTTTCTCACAGTCCTGGAGTCTAGAAGTTTAAGATCAAGGTTCTAGTCAGTTCAGATTCTGGTGAGGACTTTCTTCCGGGCTTTCAGACAGCTACCTTTTCACCATGTTTTCACATGCCCTATCCTTGGTGCATGCACACTCATGAAGAGAAAGTGAACTCTCTGGTGTCTCTTCTTATAAGGACATTACTCCTGTTGGATCAGGGCCCCACCCTTATGACTTCATTTAATCTTAATTACTTCTTTAGAGACCTCCATCTCCAAATACAGCCACACGGGGTGTTAGGGCTTCAATATATGAATGAGGTGGGTGGAACATTCAGTTCATAGCATTCTGAGCCTAGTTCCCCAAAATTCATGTCCTTATCACATGCAAAATACATTCATTTCATTCCAACAGCCCAAAGTCTTAACTCATTACAAGATCAACTCTACTTCTGCAGAACAAGTTGCTGCAAACTTAGTGGGTTAACATACCATACATTTCTTAGTTCATTATTTCTGCAGGTCAGGAGTCTAGCTTCACTGTGTCCTCTGCTCAGGGCATCACACAGCTGCAACCAAGATATCAGCTGAATTGAATTCTGTTCTTGAGCTCATAATTCTCTTCCAAGCTCATGTGCCTGTTGGCTAATTTCAGTTCCTTATAGTTGTAGGACTGAGGTTCCCTGTGTTCTTGTTGACTGTGAGCTGTGGCCTGCTCTCAGTTCCTTAAGGCTACCCAGTGTTCTTTGCCACCTGGCCCTCTTAGTTCTTTTGCCAGAATCTCTCTCTTTAAAGACTTTCACCTGATTAATTCTGTATCCCAAGGATAATCTCCCATTTGTTCACCTTGAAATCATCTGATTTGGGACCTTAATTGCATCTGTGAAATTACTTTACCTTTGCAGTATTTTATTGGCTAGAAGCAAGTCACAGTTTCCACCCACACTTAAGGGGAGAGGAGTATACCAGGGCATGAGTACTGAGGTCAGCTTAGAGTATATCTGACACAACCTATAAAGTTATATTTGATTAATCAATTTCAGATATTACTGAGTTCCTTTCTCAGTACATAGTATTTTAGCTCTTATAATTCTCTGCCTCTTCTCTTCTCACCCCTCTCACTTTAATTATATCACTTTTTAAAAAAATTAAATTCATGTAGGAAGCCTTTGTTACTATTTTATGTAAATTTATGGGTGGTGGACATCTGCCATATTTTATAACTGCAGTTGCCTTGAACACTATAGCTGTTTGTGAGGAATTATCTGCCTAATGTTCCCCCTGCATGTCTCCATTATCTTCTAATTTCTAATGCTGCTGTTGAGATGCCTGCTATAGACTAAATTGTTCAGAATTCATATGTGGAATCTCTACACCCTACACTCCAACATGCCTGTACTTGGAGACATGGCTTTTAGGAGATAATTAAAATTAAATTAGGTCATGAGAAGAGCAAGAGAGAGAGAGAAAGAGAGAGAGAGAGCTCTCTTTCTCCACATGCATCAAAGAAAGTGGGGACACAGCAAGATGAGAACAAAGAAGAGAGCTCTAACCAAAACCTGTCCATGATAGTATACTATCTTTGACTTATCCAGAAAAAATTCATTTCTGTTGTTTAAGCCACTTGGTCAATGGATTTGATATGGCAGCCTGAGCAGACTAACATAGTACTCAATGCTGCTCTGACTCCTTTGCATGTAACCTAGGTTTCCTCTCTAGAGTGTTTAGGTCTGTTCTTTGTTTCTACTGTTCTGAAATATGATAATGTATCTTGATGTGAGTCATTTAAAAAATTTTTGACCCAATGAACATTTTCATCTTGGAGATTCAGCATTATTTACTTCAGTTTTAGACTTTTTTTCTTGTATTATTATAATGTTCTTCCTAATGTTTTCTCTTTCTGGAACTCCTGTTATTTGAGTGTTGAACATCCTTGTCTAACCCTTAATTTTCTCGTCTTTTCTTCCTATTGTTCATCTTTATCATGTTTTAAAAAGTCTGCTTTATCTTCCAACTGCTTTATTGAATTTATAAGTTTGACTCTCATATTTTTAACTTCCAGGAGCTTAAATGCCAATTATTATTATAATTATTAAATAGGGTGTTATTCTTGTTTATGAATGTAGCATCTGGAAGTTTTCTTCTGCTTCCTGCATTGTTTTTATTTCCTCAGAGTTTTTTTTTTTGAGGGGGGGGCATTGATGGTGGTGATATTTGCTGTTTTCTCCATTTTGGTATTTTTCCTCAATAGAGGTTGAGATGGAGACTAGGGTCAGCTCGTTTTCCATGCAGAACTCCAAACAATTTCCTGTGCTTATCTCCTATCCATATGTACCTCCTTCATGCCGACACTGATGTCTTCAAAACCTGAGCTTCTCTGGATTTCTGACCTGCAAAATGGCTCATTTCTTAGCATTATCATCTCTACCAGCCCTTAAGTTTGAATCCTCCCTCCTCTGCAACGTATTTCCCATCCCTCCGTTTCCTTCTCTTTTTACATTGTTGTTTCTATTACAGATATCTTCCAGTCTCATTAAACAGAGACATTGTCTTTCCACATCTTTCTCTTTTTGGGTGGTTTGAGGGATCATTTTCAAGAGAAGGGTCCACAAACATGTCTACTCTGCCGTCTTGAGTCCAAGAACACTCAGGACCCTTTTAGAATGTCCTTCTACTTCCCTGGGGGCACAAGCAGCCATTCTGAGTCCCTTGTTAAGAAAACAGAATTTAAAGCCAGGAAAGGGCCTTTGCACGTTTTCTTCTACATCAACGGATGTAGAAGAAATCTAGAAAAACTCAATCCCATTGAAGAATTTTCCCAGATGCAGAAAATGGGTAAATGGTCTATTCGAATTATAGAATCTCCTGTTTGGTAATGCCTGCTGCTTGTAACTAGTTTGTCAACATTAGATTTCACAGAAACATTATGTTTTGATTACAATGTTGGAATTCTACAGTAAGACATACAATGTGATCTGAAGTCCTCCATCACACTGAATTTTTGTAAGCCAAACTTGTTCAACCTTTAGAAAAACAGAAAACTTGGCAATACTCTCTAGACAGGAAGCAGCAGCATGGGGATCACCACGTCAGATTTAAGTTGGGGGTGGGGCAGAAGGCTGCCACTTAAAAAAAAAAAATCAAAGTGAAGGCTAGTGTTCCTCAGTGACCAAAGGGAATGATCTGGGTCTTGGTTTTGGGCTTCTCCAGAGTTCAAAATGGCATTCTGGTTCCCCTCTTTCGAGGTTAGTAAAGGAATAATATTTTTGAAAAAAGCTTAGTTGTTTTGTGTTTGCTATTTACTGAATTCAAAAGAGTATGGTTTGCATTAGCAGGACTTCTGCAAATTGTGTGGAAGGGTTTTAAAACAATTCTCTGCTTGTATGAAAAATGAGCCCACGATTCCTGACTCTTTAGGGTTCCTTGTGGGAGTCCTGGTGTAAAATGATCTTTTACATGCCTGGTTGGAACTGTGAGCCAAGCAACATCTGCATTTTTTTAATAAACATTTTCTTGTAGAACTGAAATGTTCTTCTTCAGCTTTTTATAGTGCTAAGTAGATTTATTCATCATATATAATCCACACGATTACTTAGAGAAGGATTGTCAACAGATTTAGAATACATATTTGAGGAGATTCTGTGGTGATTACTGGGTTCTCCACTTTCCTCCCAAACATTTTCCTGTGTTACAGGAAAATTCCCAGTAGCTCAGCTTACAGGTGCATTTGGGCAAGACAGCTTTTTCCTAGAGGCAGACCCTCTGGTATGGTTTTAAGCACTCAGAAAATGTCCCTACTTCTCCAAATAGTTTGACAATATTATCTCCTGATAAACACTTTTATTCTACAGCTAGAGATAAATTCTACCCCTCAGCCCCCTTGGGAAAGGTAACACATTGATGCAAATTTCCAAAGGCACAAATGTCCCAGACCGGATTGGGAATCTGTTTATCAGCATGCAAGTGACAGAGAGGAGGAGCTGGAGATGTCAATAAAATGGGAGGAAAGGTCTTGGTTAAAAGAAGGATTTTATAGTGAGACAAGCAATATGACTTAAACCCACAAACTACTTAGCTGTCAGACTCAATTTTTAGAAGCCTATAGCCAGAAAGGCCACAGACACTAAGGCAGGCAAACTTTTCCTGCTTGTAAATTGTGCCGAGGGCGAGCCCTGCAGATGGACTGGGAACAGGAAACTTTGCTGTCACTCATGGTGAAAATGCAGAGAACAGGTAGCAAGCAGCCGGGCCCCCGGAGTGTGGTTTCCCTGAACATCAGGTGAACTCTGGACTCTGCTTTCTCTTGCCTGCCAGAGCAAGTTCCTCGGCACACCGGGGCCTGGGCACGGGACTCCTCATCTTGACAGTGTGTCTCCAATCAGGATGAATTCCTAGAAGTATTTGCTCACACAGAGTTTCTAACACGTAGTTAGGTAATTTTTTTTTTTTTTTTTTTTTTTTTTAGGAAATGAAAGAGACAAAAAGTTCTCAGATTCTTTAAAAGTAAGTGAGAATGTTTGTTAAAAGCGCCACTTTAGAAGCAGGACCCCAACTTCTTTGTAATCCAGGAGAAAAGATTCTGGGTCATGACAGTGTCCAGCTCCAATATTTTCTCTAACAACTCCCTTTTATCTACAATGGTGGTTCTTTTCCTATATGAGATTTTTTTTTTTTTTTTTTTTAATAAAAGCTCTTCCCTGTGCTTTTGTGTATGCATGCACACATGTACAATCTTTACTTATAACTTTTAGGGACCTTCAACATTTTCATGTAAACTTGACCTACAGGACAAATCCCAATTCCATAAGCTTTCATCTAGATCTTTCCTAATCTAGCCCCAAGATGCTTCTCCATTAAGGAACTATTCTTTGACTCAAGATTGTGCTTGGAGAGAGGGCTCTAAGCCCAAGTGATATGTAATAGTCCCCAGACACTATGTCAAGGAAGATGTCATCAGGTAACATGCAAAGTGCTTAAGCGGGCATTAAGTTTTGTAATTTAACAAGTTTTGTAACTCTTAGTCATGTAATTCCGGGGGGGAGGGGGGTCATTTATTCTCAATTTCTTCATCTGTATAACCAAGGGTGGTACAGTGATCTCTCTCATTTCTCTTCCCTCTGAGTTTCTAGATGATATGATTCCAGGTTATCACCACCTTGTGTGGGGCAAGGCTCAGCCCCAGGAATCATTTATTAGGCTGCTTACAATGCAAGGGCATTGCAGAGGATCCCAAACCATAGAGTATAGGACCCTCGCAGCCTTGTCCAGAGGCAGGTTCTGAGTACAGACATCTTCTATCACAAGTCAGTGTCTGCCTCTATTTCTCCCCTCTTCTGGGTCCTTCCTCTGGTTCTCTGAGCTCTTGGTCAAGGTATACGCACTGACTTATCCCAGCATTTGCACTCCCTGCTGCATTCACTTCTTTTTTGTGTGAGGGTATCCTTAAAATGCACTTTTTAATTACTGTTGACATACAATATTATTTTAGTTCAGGTGTACAACATAGTGATTAGACATTTATATGCCTTACGAAGTAATCACCCTGCTAAGTCTAGTACCCATCTGAGAGCATACATGGTTATTAGAATATTATTGACTTTATTCCCTGTGCTGCACTTTACATCCCCATGGCTATTTTAATAACTGGCAATTTGTACTTCTTGATCCCTCCACCTGCTTTCCTATCCCTGACCCCCCTCTATTCACTTCATTTGAGAAGTAGATTTCCTGCCTGTAACTCACTTATCCACCTGGCCCTTCTAGTCATAGCCACTCTTGGCAGAGATGTCTTGCCTGCCTGATTCATGTTGCTTTGCTCCTGTTGGCTGCTGGCTCCTCTGGCCACCCTTATCTCCACATGACACATAGATATGGCCTGAGGATGACCATCCCTTCTTAATTAAGGTCATCTCTCTTTCTTAGTCTGCTTGGACTGCCATAACAGAATTCACAGGCTGAGTGGCTTAAATAACAGACATTTACTTCTCATAGTTCTGGAGGCTGGAAGTCAGATCAGGGTGCCAGCATGGTCGGGTTCTGGTGAGAGCTCTTTCTGGCTTGCAGATGGCCACCTGCTCACTGTGTGCCATGGTGGAGAGAGAGGGCAGGGGTCTGGTTTCCTCCCCTTCTTGTAAGAATACTGTTCTCATCATGGAGACCCCAACCTCATCACCTCATCTGTTCTTAATTCTCTCCCAAAGCTTCCAACTCCAAACACCATCACATTGGGGGTTAAGGGCTTCAACCTATGGATTTGGGAGGGATTCAGCACTCCATCTCTGACCATAGACCAAAGGCAAAGAAGTGACTGTCAAAGGAAAAGATAGAGAACTGGGGGCAAGGGTAGAAGATGAGAGAGACAGAGCCCAAGAACCTTTGAATTTTCATTTGCCAACTATTTCCACTGTTTCTAACTTTAGCTTTAGAGAACATCTCTTCACCTTCATCCAAGCACCCTGATGGACTTTAACTTTCACCCTGGAGCATCTAAGTAGAGAGCAAAGGGTTTCTGGGGGAATGCTGAGCTTCATTTGGAAACAAATGGAGTGGAGTTGGTGGCAGCAATTGAAATAGAAATTATTAAGCCACCCTCCTCCAGATCTTATAGACCTTTTCCCTCAAAGACTCACATACAAATTTCATGCATCCTCTGGCAGTGTGGTGGCTGGACACAGAATCTGTCATAGACGACACGAATGTAATCGCTAAGTAATTCCACCCTTGGTCCTAACAGAGTAGAGTGTTTCCATGTGGCTGCCTTTCGGAAGAAGGTCAAGATGAGCAGAGACCACCAAGCGCATTTCGAGAAGGATATTAGATTTCACTGGGGGCCACGAGCTCAGAAGTGAGTTATGAGAGTTTTGTTTACTATCCCCTCTGGCTATATTCTTAATTAGGTGGAACTGATAAGCTTGATAAATTCTGAACTATTGCTTTCTGTTTGCCAATAACAAAATATTACTGTGTAGGATGTTCGTTATTTTCCGCATCAAACCCTTTCTATTTTCCTGAAGATACCATTAGTTTCCATTTCAATGGACCTTTTGTTCAGAGGGAAAAGAATGTCCTTTTTACCTTTTTTAATTAAAGCACCTTGGTAGGTAATATACAATTTCTTTAGACTTTCCTCTGAACTCCATTCTCTATACTTCCTTCTCTTCAAGGCTCCAGGGTTCTGCTCTCTCAGGTAATAATTAGATCAATCAAAGGACTTAGAAACAGGTTATTTTTTTCTGACTCTCACTAGCATTTCTTACCTTATGTATTTTTTTCTTTCTTTTTTGCTTTCTTCTTTCTTTCCTTCTTCCTCCATCTATGTCTCTCTTTCTTTCCTTCTTTCAACTGTTAGTTAAGCAAACCCTACTGTCACAGATCTCATACCTATGAACATTATATTTTTAAACAATGAGAAGCTATATGGGAACTATTTTAAGGACCTCCCAACTATCAGCAATAACAGCAAGAACAAAAAGCCATAAAAAGAGAATATGTGTTTATGTTTATGAAGCAATTGCATACATAGGTTTATACCTATAAATAAACATACACACTAAAATATTTTTTTAGTGATGTCCTGGAACCATAATTATATCTTAATGAAATACTTAGTCATGTTTTAACAGATCCAAGAATAATTATTGTACTGTTCTTTTTGAAATGCAAACTTGGAAGTCTAAGCATTCAATTAATTACCTCAGAGTTGAAACAGTTTGAATGTAGAATTTTTTTTTTTTTCCAGGATGGTGTGAATATAGATTTAAGTCTGGATTCAATTGCTGCAGGCTAGAAAGATATCCTTTAGCTAACCCCCTCATTCAAAGATACTGTATCTAGGAATACTGTTCCAAGTAATTACACCTAGCGAATGAACTGGCTCATTGAGAGGTAAAAGAAAGAATCTAGATTTTGGAAATGTACAGCAAATGAGATCACCAAGAATATGTCTGGGAAGGAACAAGTCAGCAATGATTCAGGTATAAGGTTCATGAGTTATAGTGAGTTACCCTCAGAACAGAAGAATGTGAAACAATAGGATATTTTCTGTGATGTCACCATGCTTTCCTGTGGCTGGTCTACTTTGAGGGAAATCTAAGAGAAGGTTGAGGCAGAAAATATAGGGGAAGAAAATAAAGCTAAGGATTAGAAACGGCAAATATATGGGTAAGTATAAAAGACTATACACATTTATTTTTCTATTTTCTTCTAGGTTTTTCAAAAGACACTTAAAATTGTATAAAACAATAATTATAGCACTGTATTGTTGGGCTCATGATATCTATATAGCAGGTCCTCAAATAACATTGTTTCACTCAACATGATTGTATTATGACATTGATGAGATGCTGTAGGAACTAAACCCTTGTTTGTATCAGTTCGTTTATGGTAAAATTGGTTTTGTTATACATTGTGCTGCTTAAAGTCATAGGTCCCATTGATGAGGTTAAGTGAAGACTTACTGTACATGTAACAGGTGTGGCGATAATAACAAAGGAGGAGGAAAGGGAACTGTATTGAAGCAAAAGCTCTATATTTTACCAGAATTAAGTCAGAATCAAACTGAAGTAGATTGTTATAATTTAAGATTCATATTGTAATCCCTAGAACAACCACCAAGAAAAAATAGATTTTTAAAAAGTTAAAGAATAAAGAGAAATTGAATTAGTACACTACAAAATATCTACTTAACACAAAATAAAGTAGTAAAAGGGAAACAGAAGGACAAAAAAAGACTCGACACATGGAAAAATTAGCAAAAGAGCATATGCAAATCCAACCAAATCAATGATTACATTAAATGGACTAACCACAAAAACAGGCAGAGATTGCTGGAATGTGTGAAAAAGCCAGATCTAACAATATACTGTCTGCAACAAATACACTTTAAGGTCTAAGGACAAATAAACTGAATGTGAAAAGATAGAAAACATATACCATGCAAATAGTAATCATAATAGAGCTCATGTGCTTGTATTAATAGTATACAAAATAGTCGTTAGTCAAAAAGTGTCACTAGAGAGGGAGAGGGACATTTTACAATAATGAAAGAATCAATACATGGAGATATAACAAGTATACCGATGCTCCCAAAATATATGAACCAAAATCTGACAGAAGGAAAGGAGAAATGTCAAATCCAACAGTATGAGATGGAGATTTCAAACCTTCCCTTTCCATAACTGAGAGAATAACTAAGCAGAGAATCAGCAGAGATCAGAAGACTTGAATGACACTATAAAACTTGACCTAAACGGAATAAAATGACATTTATAGAACTCTACACCCAACAGCAGCATAATATATATTCTTTTCAGGTACAAAAGGAATAGCTTCCAGGATAGACTATATGCTATGCCATGAAACAAATCTTAATAAATTTTAAAGAACTGAATGCATTCGACCATGACAGAATTAAAGTAGAAATCAACAACAGAAATAAAATTTGGGATTCTCCTAATATTCAGGAATTAAGCAACATGATTCTAAATAAGTCATGGATAGAAGAGGAATTCAAAGGGGGCACTAGAAAATGTTTTTAACTGAGTAAACATAAGAACATAACATATAAAATACTCCAGTGTACCTAAAGCAGTATTTAGAGTTAAATGTGTGGGCTTAAATACCTATATTAGAGAAGAGGTTCTCAAAACCAACAAAAAAAGAGCAAATGAAATCCCAAGCAAGCAGGAGGAAGGATATAATAAAGAGTAGTCGTCCACGAAACAGAAAACAAAACCACAATGGAGAAAACCATTGAAATCAAAGTAGGTTCTTTGATGAGATGAAGAAAACTGACAAACCTTCAGTCAGACTGACCAGGAAAAAAGTGAAAAACAAATCAGGAATGAATGAAGGGATGTTACTACTGACCATACAGAAATGAAAAGAATTATAAAAGGAATATTATATAACTTTATGATAACAAATTAGACAACTTAGATAAAATAGACAAATTCCCAGACAGGGATTAATTACCAAAATTAACAAAAATAAAAGCATAAAAATTTGAATCGAAGTATAACATGTAAAGAGGTTGAAATAGTAACTAAAAATCTGCCCACAAAGAAAACCCCAGTCCCAAGTAGCGTCACTGTAAATTATATCAAGTCTTTAAAGATGAAATAATATGAATTTTAGACAAATTTTTTCAGAAAATAGAAGGAAGAACACTTCCCAACTTATTCTTTGAGGCTAGTATTACCCTGATACCAAAGCCAAACAAAGAAGTCACAAGAAAAGAAAACTACATGCCAATTTTCCTCATAAACATAGATGCAAAAACTTTAAAAATATTAGCAAACAATATAGCAGCATCCCAAAAAATGATGATACACCATCACCAAGTGAGATTCATCCTCAAAACACAAGTTGGTTTAACATAAAAAATGGATTAATGTAACATATCACATTAATAAAGGACATCCAAAAAATCCCACATGATTAATTAATGATAATCTCTTAATGAACTGAGTACTTACACTAATCCTATATAATATCACACTGGAGGTTCTAACCAGTGAAATAAAGCGAGAAAAAGAAGTTAAAGGCATCTAGATTGGAAAGAAAATTGTCACATGATCATGCAGACACATGATCCTTTATAGAAGATGCTAAAGAAATTACAAGAGTTACCAAAACTAATAAGAGTGGTTAGCAAGTTTCCAGGATAAAAGATTATTATATACAAATCAATTGTTTTTCTATCTCTTAGCCACAAACAATCCAAAAAATGAAATTAGGAACAATTTCACTTATAGTAACTTCCAAAAGAATGAAATACTTAGAAAAAATTTTAACAAAAGAAGTGCAAGATTTTTACACTGAAAATCGAAAAACATTGCTAACATAAATGTAAGATCTAAATAAATGGGGAGATGCTCCATGTTCATGGACTGGAACATTCATTATTGTTAAGTTAACAATTCTCCCCAAATTCATGTATAGACCCAGCACTCTTGATATCAAAATATCAGCAGGGGGGGGGTTTGTTTTTGTTTTTGGAGAGAAATTAGCAAACTGATCCTAAATGTATATGAACATGCAAAGGACCCAAAATCGCCAAAACAATTTTGAAAATGAACAACACATCTGGACAACTTACCCTACCCATTTCAAAACTCTAAATAAAGGCATATCAACTAAGACTGTAGTATTAGCATAGGAAAAACATATAGACCAATGGAACAAAAGTTAGTGTGCAGAAATAAACTCTTACATTTATGGTTTAGTGACTTTGGCAAGAGTACAAAGGCAGGTTAGTGGGAGAAAGTACAGTCTTTTCAATAAAAGGTGTTGGAACAATAGGCATATTTTTCCATAGGAAAAAAAGAGATCTTCACCTAAATTATACACCATACACAAAAATTAACTTAAAATCAATTATAGACTCAGATGTAAGACCTAACGCTCTAAAACTTCTAGAAGAAAAAACATGAGAAAATTTTTGTGTCCTTGGGTTAGCCAAGGGTTTCTTAATAGACACCAAAGTCACCTTTCATAAAAAAATTGATAAATTGGACTTCATCAAATTTAAAAACCTTTGTTCTTCAAAAGATACCATTAAAAAAATAAAAAGACTAGCCACAGATTAAGACAAAGTATTTGCAAATCTGATAATGGACTTGTACCCAGAAAACACACACATAGAATTTTCAGCTCTTACTGTAAATTATATATTTGTAGTATCTGATAGAAAGCTTGTATATGGAATATATATCTTTAAATTCTCTTAAAATTAAATAATAATACAATAGCCTAATTAAAAATTGACAGAAGATTTAAATAGTCGTTTCACCAAAGAAGATATGCAAATTGCTAATATGTAATTGAAAAGGTGCTCAACTTCACTGGTTAGTGGGGAAATACAAATTAAAACCACAGTAAGATACCACTACACATCCCCTCAAATGGCTAAAGTCAAAAAGTCCAACAATACCAAGGAATGAAGGTGTGAGAAACTGGAACCTTAATGCATTGCTGGTGGATATGTAAGATGGTACAGCCACTTGAGAAAACAAATTGACATTTTCTTAAAAGGCTAAACATAGTCTTAAAATATAACTCAGCAATAACACTCTTAGGTATTTACCCAAGAGAAATGAAAACATATGGTCACACAAAGAGTTGAATGTGAATATTCATAACATAATTTATAATAGTCTCAAATTAGAAATAATTCAAATGTCCATTCACTGGTGAATAGACAAAATGTGTCATATCCATACAATTCAGCAATCAAAAAACAAACTATTAATAAACATTACATCATGAAGGAACTTTTAAAACATTATGCTAAGTGGAAAAAAAAAAATAGGCAGGAAAGACTACATGGTTCAATATATATGAAATGTCCCTAAAAAACGCAAAAATCTGCGGAGACCAAAAACAGGTCAGTGGCTGCCTGTGACTGGGACTGGGAATGAGGCTTAACAGTAGCCAGGCACAAGGAAACTTTTTAGAAATGTCCTAGGTCACGGTGGTAGTATGGTGATTACACAATCACATAAATGTGCTGAAGATCAGCACATTTTCCACTTACAGTAGATGAATTTTATGTACATTGTACCTGAACAGAGCTTTTTTTAAAAAAAAAACACAACAAAACACCTTGAGGTTAGATATTCATGGAGAAATTTGCTTGGTAGAACTATCAAGCAATGCTTGCAAATCATATATCTGACAAGGGGTTGATATCCAAAATATATAAAGAACTCATACAACTCAACAACAAAAAACCATCAATTCAAAAATGGGCAGAGGACCTGAAGAGACTTTTTTTTCCCCACGGAAGACATACAGATGGGCAACAGACGTAATGGAAAGATGTTCAGCATCACTAGTTATGAGGGATGCACATCAAATCCACAATGAGGTATCACTCACACCTGTTAGAATGGCTCTTACCGAGTAGATAAGAAATGAAAGTGTTGGAGAGGAGTATAGAAAAAGGAACCCTTGTTGGAATGTAAATTGGTGCAGTCACTATGGAAAACAGTATGGAGTTTCCTTAAAATATTAAAAATAGAACTACCATATGACCCAGTGATTCCACTTCTGGGTATAGATCTAAAGGAAATGAAAACAGGATCTCCAAGAGATAACCGCACTCCAATGTTTACTGCAGCATTATTCATAACAGCCAAGATTTGGAAACAATCTAAGGATCTGTCAATAGATGAATGGATAAAGGAAATGTGAGATCTATGTATCTCGCAATATATATATGTTATTCATCCATGTGAAAGAAGGAAATCCTGCTGTTTGCAACAATATGCATGGACCTTGAGGGCATTATGCCAAGCGAAATAAGTCAGAGAGAGAGAGACAAATACTGTGTGATATCACTTACATGTGGAATCTAAAAAAGCTGAGCTCATAGAAAGAGTGGAATGGTGGCTTCCGGGAGCTGGGGGTTGGGGGAATGGGGAAGATAGTGGTCAAAGGGTACAAACTTCCAGTTATAAGATGCATAATTTCTGAGGCTTTAATGTTCAGCCTGGTGATTATAGCTAATCATACTGTACTGCGTATTTGAAAGTTGCTAACGGTGTAAATCTTAAATGTTCTCGCCACACGCATTATCTTTGTGTGTGTGTGTGGCGAGAATATTTAAGTACTAGGTGACAGGATGGAGGTGTTAGCTAACACTATAGTGGTAATCATTTCATAATACATGAGCCTATATAAATGTACCAAATCAACACGTTGTACACCTTAAACTTACACAATGTTATGTGTCAGCTATATCTCAATGAAGCTGGAGAAAAATTCTAATCCACTTTGTCTCTTAGTTGATTTTTAAAAGCTGCACTTATCGAAGAGCAACAAGATGGCGGCGTAGGTAACAGCTGCACCCGCCGCCTCCTGCAACCACATCAAAATTACAACTAAAATACAGAAACACCGTCACCCTGAGCCTCCTGAAATCTGGCTGCACAGAAGCCCCACAACCACGGAGCTGAAGAAGCACCGAGACCTGTAGAAGGGGCACAGACGCAGGCGGATTGGGGCTGAATCACGGAGACGCGGCCGCGGGCCCACACCCGGTGCAGCTGCTGAAACCCGGGAGGGAATCTCGGCGGCGGAGGTTTCCCGGAGGAGGGAGGGGTCCCAGCCCCACAGCAGGCCCCCAGCCCAAGGCTCCAGGCCAGGAAGAGACGTCCCCACAACTCCAGGCTGTGAAAACAGGGGGGACTGTCCCTGAGGGTCGCGGAGGCTGCGGGAGCCCCAGCAGCTCCTCTCAAAGGGTGGCGCACGGACTCACCCGGGCGCGCTCCCTCTGGGCCCAGCGCCGGGCAGCAGCCTGAAAGGACCTGGGACACTCGGGGAGGAACTAACCTGCCTGAAGTCGGGGCGAGAGGTGGAGGGGCGGCTTCCTCCCAGGCAGAAGGGCTGGCAGAGGCCGTTGCTCCTTTGGCGAGTCCTCTCCGCATAGGGCGGGCAGGCAGGCGCCATATTTGGGTCGCCAGCACCTGACTCACGCCTTTGGCCCCGCCCCGTGATTCCAGGAGGCCCCGCCCCTCCCCACCTGCAGCTCATCCAGGCCATTCCCAGGGGCTTTTCTGTGCAAGTGGCCTCTCAAGCCTCATGCTTGGGACTTTCCTAAAATCTCTCAAACAAGCAGCAGCTGCCCCATACGGCTTGATAAGCGGCCCCAGGCCTGGCACTAGCAGCAGCCTGCACTGGCTCATAGCTTGGCCTCTCCTGGGCACCTCCAAGCCCAGCACAAGGGGCCAACTACGGTTTGCTGTGTAGCTCATGCTGGGTGGCTCTGGGCAAGGCACTGGCACAGGCTGACTTTGCACCTCCTGGGAGGCCCTAGAGACAGTGTACCTGGTGCTCAGACTTGACCACACTGGATTACAGCCCTACCACATCCACAAGTGACACTCAAGGGGTGCACTTGGTGAACACCAAAGCTCCACTGAAGTAAATCCTGCTCCATAGGGGTGTCTCCAGCACAGCAGCCCTTTGGCTGTAGTTGCAGCTGGTCTTCACAGCTGATTGGCCTGGGGGTCAGTTCCTCCCAGGGACGCCAACAGCAACCAAGGCTCAACTACAACAGGACAGTGCACACAGCCCACACAGGGGGGCACCTAGAAGGCCCAGCTCAGGTGACTGGGGAGGCTGAGCCACTGGACCCTACAGGACACCTACTACACAAAGCCACTCTACAAATTCCAGGAGACATAGCAGCTCTACCTAATACATAGAAACAAACACCTGGAAGCAGCCAAAATGTGGAGGCAAAGAAGCATGTCACAAAGGAAAGAACAGAAGAAATCTCTAGAAGAGGAACTAAATGAAATAGCTCCAAGCAAGCTAACAGATAGAGAGTTCAGAATTTTGGTTATAAGGATGTTTAGGCAGACTGTTAGGGAAATAACTGAGAAAATCGATAACATAATAAAGTACCAATTGGAAATGAAGGCTACAGGAACTGAAATGAAGAATCATTTACAGGGAATCAACAGTAGAGTAGAGGACACTGAGAATCAATTCAGCAATTTGGAACATGAGCAAATAAAAAACACCCAACCAGAAGAGCAAAAAGAAAAAAGAATCCAGAAATATGAAAACAGTATAAGGAGCCTCTGGGACAACTTCTAGAGGCCCAACATTCGTATTATTGGGGTGCCAGAAGGGGAAGAAAGAGACCAAGGAATTGAAAACCTATTTGAAAAAATAATGACAGAAAACTTCCCCTAGCTGGGGAAAGAAATCGACTTACAAGTCCAGGAAGCACAGAGGGTCCCAAAGAAGAGGAACCCAAAGAGGCCCACAGCAAGACACATCATAATTAAAATGCCAAAGTTTAAAGACAAAGAGAGAATCTTAAAAGCAGCAAGAGAAAAGCAGTTGTTACCTACAAGGGAGCACCCTTACAACTGTCAGCTGATTTCTCAACAGAAACTTTGCAGGCCAGAAGGGAGTGGCAAGAAATATTCAAAGTGATGAAAAACATGCAACTACAACCAAGATTGCTCTACCCAGCAAAGCTATCATTTAGAATTGAAGGTCAGACAAAGAACTTCACAGATAAGAAAAAGCTGAAAGAGTTCATCACCACCAGACCAGCACTATAGGAAAAGTTAAAGGGTCTTCTTTAAGATGAAGCTAATGAACAAAAGAATCGGATGAACTAAATAGATCCAGAGACACTGACACATGTAACAGACAATCATATTTCAGAGGAAAGAGGGAAGGGGGGTGGAGGGTGGGAAGAGATTAACCAAAGAAGTTATATGTATAACCCATGGACACAGTTAATAACGGGGTGAAGGCCTGGGAAGGGGGTGTGAGGGAAGTGGAGGGGATCGATTGGGGGGGGAGTGGTATACCTGTAATACTCTCAACAATAAAGATAAATTTAAAAAGTAAAAAAAAAAAAAAAGCTGCACTTATCTGAAGTTTGCTCTGGCATCAGCTCTTACACTGCAGTAAATGGCATACACCTGACCAACAGTGTTTCAAAATATATGGTGTAACTGGATAATTGGTACTGATGCTGATAAAATATATTTAATCCCAACAGTAAATTTTCTTAAAGAATATCACCTACCCCCAATATTTTATGAGTTTTATTGTAGATTTTTAGAAATAACCTTTTGCAATTTTGTAGGAAAATAAATTTAATGGACAATAGAAGAATTAGCTTTATAGACTGTAACTATTATCTTGTCCTTCTCTGAATTGGTTGAAGCCATTGTGGGCTAGCCAGTAAAAGATGCGTTGCCAGAAACAAAAGTAATTGGCCTTTATGACCGTTTAATGGGATCTTGCATTAATGTGAACTAATGTATCCAAATTAGTGTCATATTTTTAAGCAGTGGAAGTTTAGAAACTGAACCAAATGAATGCTATCACTTGCTTTGTTTTATAAAGTAAAACTGAACAGAATGATCAATTATACTGTGGGAAGTGTGCATGTATTATAATTACATTTTATTTGGCCCATATCCTCAAAAATAATGAGATTCTAGAATATTCCATTAGAATCTTGACTATGCCTCTAATGCATGAAATATATACATACATTTTCTGCCTTGTCTTCAACCACTCCAATGCACATAAACATATCATATGATATAAAATAAGTCTGATTTTTAAAAAATACACATGGTAGAAATTATATCCCAATGATGTCCACCATCTCATCACTTTCTGAACCTACACGCTTATTAAAACAATGTTGCTCAAACGTTTCTGTTGCTCAAACCAGTTTTGACTCTTTAAGATAAATACAGCCAGAATTTGTCTCAGATCTTTTTTAATAGTAAAATTGACAAATCTTTGCCCTAGGAGGTTGCTTACAAACAATTGGAAGTGTTTCAGAGCCAAATTTAATGATGCAGATGGTTTATCAGGTTGAAGAATATAAGTTTTAAATGAAAACAGAATATCCAAATTCAGTCTTGAGCTATTTACCTATGAGATTTATAAACTGTTTTGAGGAGTGGCAGTGTCTGTAGACATCAGAACATTGTTTTTTTAATGGAGATGAGTTTTCTAGTGATGCCGAGTGGAGGAAATCTTTTAGTCTGACAGTTACTGTGTAATTCTTGGGAAGAATACAAATCACATGGTCAAACTGAACTGAAATTTGGAAACTCTGATGATGTTTTTCAGAATTCTTGCAGAGTTGGAGAGGGCCAGGACTCCCTGTTTACATGAGGCTGAAGGTATGGCCTCTTGTCCCTCTAGTCCATCTTCTGTTTGGCATGGAGTAATACTTTGAAGTAGTAAGTCAGGGTCTTCTCACTTTGAAATTTTTATTGGTTCCCCAAATCTAAAAACTTACATCTGGCTCTATTAACTTGAGTCTTAAGTAGAATCATTTTTACATGTGTCCCCAGTCTTCCATTTCTCAAGTCTCTCTTCAAATATCCATCAGCGAGGGGAAAAGAGAGGTTTCACGTGGCCTTGGCACCACTGCTCTGCCTCCCTCTCTTCCAGCTGTGACTCTTTCTACGGCAGCCCATCTCCATTCCATCTCTTCGGGGCTCTAACAGAGTTTGCCAGCTCCAGGCCTGACCTCCCCAGAGTCCATCAGTTATGCTAGTGGGTGTCGATCCTCAATTGTGGACAGGGTTTCTGTTCTTTCTATAGGGTTCCTGAGTGCCCTTTTAAAGCAGAGTTGAATGTTTGAGGATTTATTGTGTTCTGAGCTCAGGAGACAGATGTGACAGATGAAAGTTCTGGAGGTAGATGAAGGAGCTTACATTGTGATGGGAGAGACAGAGAAATAAAAGATAACATACATAAGAAAATTCCAATTGGTAATGGATACCATGAAGAAAATAAATCACATTGATACGCTAGAGACTGTCTGATGGGCTGTTTACTTTGGGGACCAGGGAAGTTATCTCTGAGAAAGTGACATTTAATCTGAAATTGGAAGGATGTCAGCTCACCTTGAGCACCTCTTGGGCCAGGGCAAGGAGTCTGTATTTTATTCTAAATACAGGGGAAGCCACTGGAGGATTTTAAGGAGGGTAATGACGTGGTACAATTTCGCTGCTGGATATTGGATTTTAAGGGGCATGAGTAGAAGCAGAAAGACAGGTATATAAGTTTGTCAGAACAGCTATAACAAAATAATACAGACTGGCTGGCTAAAACAACAAACATTTATTTCTCATGGTTCTGGAGGCCAAAAGTTCGATATCAAGGTGCCAACAAGGTTGGTTTCTTCTGAGGCCTCTCTTCTTGGCTTGTAGACATCTGCCTTCTTGCTGTGTCCTCACATGGCCTTTCCTCTGCATATGTGCATCCCCGGTGTCTCTGTGGGTCCTAACCTCCTCTTCTAAGGACACCAGGCAGATTGGATTAGGGATCACCCTAAGGGCCTCATTTTAACATAATCAATCTCCAAATACAATTGCCTTTTGATGTATGAGGAGTTAGGGCTTCAACATATGAATTTGGTAGGAGCATGGAGAACACAATTCATCCCATGACAACACGGCAGGAGGCTATTGCAAAGTCCAGAGAAGGAGAGGGCTTCTGCTAGGAGGTTTTGGGAAGATAGAACTAGACAGATTTGAAATATATTTTGGAGCAAAGTCAACATGATTTATTGATTACATGTGAGCAGTGACGAAAAGAAATGGGACCAAGGGTGTGACTCCTAGGCTCTGGCTGGAGCCACTGGGTGGACATTGGTGCCACTTGTGGAGAAGTGGGCTGCTATACTTTGGGTGTAGTGTGTCCCTGTGTCAGGAGTTCCCATTCATGCACACCCAGAGTCTACCCACCACAACCCCCGCTGAGACAACCCCCTCTTCTGTCTGGTTCTGGCTAACTCCTACTCTTTCTTTATACCTTCAGCTCCAGAATTAGCTCCTCAGAGAAGTCTTATCACCCCTTGTCCCACCCAGGGACACACTGGGCGAGTGCCTGTCCTCTACACTCCTCATGCCCGTGTGTTTGCCAGGGCACTCACAGCAGTGTCTTTCCTTAGCTGGTTTGCTTGTCTGTCTCCTCGATGAGACCAAAAGGATGGCAAGCACGGTGGCTTACTCCTCGCCACATTTCAGGCCTAGAACAGTGTCTGCATTCGGTCCACAACAAATGTTTGTTGAAATGAAATGAAGCCACTTGCAAGGTTTAGTGGTCACCATTACGCCGCCCAGCTGCCACCTGGCAATGATAAGTTTTGACATTTAGACCATTTTTCCATTTTTATCTTTTCATCGCTGACCATGGCTATGCCTTTCAAGGTGCTGGTGATGTCTGTTTATTTAGGACGACAGCATCTGAGGGGTTGGCATGAGTAGAGGAAATTGTGATTATTGCCACATCTCAGGACCCAGATGCTTCAAAGGCTCCTCATGCCCTCATGTTGGCTGTTGTTTTGGCGAGATTTTCGATCACAATTTTCTCAGCCCCACTGGGATTTTGCAAGTACATTACTTTCATTTGTTTTCGCAAGTACCTTCAGTACAACATAAGAAGTGCCCGTATAATTTCATTTCAAATAGTGCCTCTCTTAGAGTCCCCTGAATCATTATTTATTATGATGCTAAATTCCTGCCGCGTAATGCAGGCAATTACAGACCCACGGCGGACTGAGCCTTTCTCTAGGCCTACACAGATTTTATACAGACGGTTGTCAATTTACTATAGTACAACTTAACAATCTTTTGACTTTGGTGTGAAAGCAATACCCATTCAGCAGAAAATGTACTTGGATTTTGAATTTAGATTTTCCCTCGGCTAGGACAGGTGGTAGCTACTCTTTCGGGTTGCTGAGCAGCCGCAGTGAACACAGCTCCCAGTCAGCCCCATGATCATGAGGCTCAACAGTGACACTCTACAGTGTATTCATTGTGTTAGATGATTTTGCCCAACTATAGGCTAATACAAATGTTCTGAGCATGTTTAGGGTAGGCTAGGCTAAGCTATGTGTTTGGTCGGTTAGATGTATTAAATGCATTTTCGCCTACGATGGGTTTATTGGGACATGAGCCTGTTGTAAAACAAGGAATGTGTTCATATGTGCACCAGCATAGAAATCTACCGGTACTAAGGCCGGACTGGCAAGATAACGACAGTGAGACTTTAAACCAGAGAATCTGCTCTCGGTCACCAGAGAGCTAATCAAAACCACCTCTGATGGACCCTAGGCTGTAAGGAAAGCCCCTTGCCCATGGGTCTCTCTTCTTTGGGCTTTCTCTGTCTCCCTTCCTCTCCCTTCCACATTTCTTTCCCTATATTTTCTGCTCACTTTTTTTCACCTATTTTTCTCTGTTTGCTCACTACCTCTCATCTGTCCCTGCTGGGGAAAATTTTGAGGAAATAATTACTATATATATAATATATTATACGTCACATACATATATGATATGTGGCTTATCCATATATCAGAAGTATATATTGCTTACATATACACATTGCTGGTGTAAAGCTTCACATTTCCAGTTTTTCCATTTAAAATGGGTAGGTTAAATATTTTCTATTGGTCTATCAAAAGGCTTATTTCCTTTTTGCTTTGTTTTTAATTTGTATGTGAGTGTTTCGTATTCGTTTTTCTTTCCGAGCATCAATTTCCCACCCCTGCCGCATTCCCACTTCTGGCTGAGCAAGGAGAGGGGCGAGGAAACCAGGTGACGTGGGTAGAGATTCCCCTCTACCTTCGTACTTTTTTGAAGAGCTTTGGACAAAAGCTTTATTTAAAACAGGAGCCTTGTTTTTCTCAACAGATACTGAAAGTCATCTTTCCCATGACAGAGGTGCCCGGCTCTCACCAGACCCTCATTTTTCAGGGGCCGCTTCAGTTGCCGGCTCAGGCCCAATGCCCAGGGGAGTCCTCCCGGAGCCGTGCTCTCTCTTGTCGCTGCAAATGAACCAGAAAATTCTCTGAAGCGACAGGACCGGGCAGATAGAGGCTTGATTTCTATTGTGTGCATGTGTGCTATGCATAAAAATCATGATTTTTTTTCCTTAGACTGGGGTCATTTTCCTCCCTCTTTCACTCCAGACCTATAAATTTAATTATTTGGTCACTGCCGCTTTAATTAAAAAGTCTTCCTTATCTTTCAAGGTTTCCTTTTTAAATTTCTAGAGATTAGGGATTAGCTGCAGCACATTGGCTCTTTTTATGTCCCTGTACTATGTGGTTTCCATAATGCTGTAAAATGAATTAGTGGGACACTAGAAGCTGATCACACTCTGCATTTCTCTCCCAATAATCCCAGCTTACATTAATCATAAATGTCAGCAGTGTCTCTAAATGACTTCTTGACTTTTGACAAAAAGCTTTCATTTTGGCCCTTTAAATTCCAAGGTCAAGGGGAATGTAACATTCAGAATAATTATTAGCATTATTTTACCTTGACATTTCATCCCTGCTTCCAGTTTAACATTCCAGGCAGGCAATGAAGACGAATGTCATCTCCCGATTCACTGGAGGGAATTACGCCAATTAAACCTGACTTACAGGCTATTGGCAACGTTGTATTAATTTGCTGTTCTTCTTTAAAATAGAAAATATTTCATGAAGGAGAATTTTCATTAAGAGCATTAAGGATTTACCTGGACACAGACAAGCAATTTTTGAATTGACTTTTTTTCTCCCCAAGCTAGAGTCATAATTATGGAGCACCTCGACCAGACCCAGGTCTCCTCGGTGGGCGCTCTGTCTGGACAAGGCCCCTTCTTTCCCTCTCAGCTCAAAGGTCATCGCTGCAGTTTTGTCACATTAAAAACAATTAGAAGTGTCTGTTAGAGATCCTGGCCTTTCCATGTAGCAGGGCCTCTGGCCTATACAGCCTCTTGATTACAATTTCTTTCCCCCAAATTCTCCCCCACCCCCATTCTTTTTTTAAAATGTCAGGCTAAGGTTGTTGGGGCATAGTCTAAAAAAAGTCTCATTCTACATTTGCCATGAGATGGGGGTGATAAGCTACTTTCTGGAACAGAAGCGCCATGAAGACAAAGACAGTGTCTGACTTACTCGACGCCGTATCTCCAGCACCTGAGAAGCGCTCAGGCAAGTATTTTTGATGCGAATGAAAGGAGGCCCTGAAACACAGGCATTGAGAGTGTGAGCTCTCAAATCACACAGACTGGGACTGGGTCCCAGCTTTGCCATCTGCTTACTGGCACATTATGTCTCTTTCTAAGCCTCAGTGTCTTCATCTGTAAATGGGAATAATAGAAACAACTTCATAGGGTCACTGAGAGGATTAAGTGAGATAAGGTATATAAAGTGCTGAATTCTGGACTGGCAAACAGCAAGTCTTCCAGCCAAGCAGAGACGGGTCAGGGCACACACTCTGCTCTCCTCCCACATGTCAATTTTCTCCTGCAGTTGCCCTGGGGTATGGGGAAAGCCCATGTGCCCCTTGGTTTGAGGCCTCTGCTAAATTGTGGTCATTCACTTTCCGAGCTTCAGTTGTGAAGCTGTAGGACTCTATCTAACCTCCTCCCTAGAGCTCTAAGGCAGAATTCCTATCCAGTCCTGCTTGATGCAAAGGAATTCCTATTCTGGCAACCAGTCGTAGCTTACTGCCTGGCTCTTGGATGCTTGTCTCTTTGGACTGCATTTCCAGTCCTGGCTCACCTGGATCTCACCTACACCTTTGCCACAGCCTCGCCTTCCCTGCTGAACTTGGATTTGGCCTGTAGTAATCTGCCTGGTCCCTCATCTCCTGTGACTGGTGGCCCATCATGGGACACGTCCATCCCCCTGCAGCCTGGCCTGGCTCTTGGTTTTGATCCCATGTAGTTGTCTTTGTATTCAGCCACCTGCCACTTGGCGCTCCTTGATGTCTTTACCTGCACACACTTAATGTTGCCTTGTAGTTGGGCTTACCTTGACGTCATGTTTATTATAACAAGGAACATTTCTCCCCTAGTACTACTTTCTCAAATACACAAACACAAAATATAGGGTGTTCCAAAAAAATGTATACACACATTTTTTGATAGCTAATTGATGTTTCTTTCTTTTCAGATTTAACCCATTAGAATTCATCATTATTCAAAGTGTATATACATTTTTTTTGCGGGGGGGGGGCACCCTGTAATTTGTCTTAACATGAAAAGAAAAACCAACCCACTATGGACAGTTAACAAATGTTGACATGGTACAGATGCAATTGAATCCCCTTTCCAAATACCTTCTTGTACCACTCCCTCCTCTTCTCCCTCGGAGGGAAGCACTATGCTGAAGTTGGCCTTTCCCCTGTCATCATGCTTTTATGCTTTCACTGTGGATTTAGGCATCCATAAATTATATACCACACTTTTTAAAATTTTTGTTTAAGTTTTTATGTGTTATGCTAAATGCATCTGTTATGGGTTGAGTTTTGTCCTTCTAAATTCACATCTTGCCTCTTCTCAGACATTTACACCGTGGAATACTATGCAGCTGTAAAAAAGAAGGATCCCTTACCCTTTGGGACAGCATGGTGAGACCTGGAGAGTATTATGTTAAGCAAAATAAGCCAGTCAGAGAAAGACAAGTATCACACGATCTCAGTCATATGTGGAATCTAATGAACACAATAAACCGATGAACAAAATAGATCCAGAGACATAGAAGCATGGAACAGACTGATGAACCTCAGAGGGAAGGCGGGGGTAGGTGGGGGACTGGTATCTTTATAGAAAGAATGTCACAGGAAGAAACAGAAACACCTACGGGGGGAGAGGATATGAAGACACCGTCATAATGCTGGAAACCCACGAGGTACCAGGAGCTAGGAGAGAGGCGTGGGGCCAATTCTCCCTCACAGCTCGGAAGGAGCCCTATGTCTTGTTCTTGGACTCCCAGCCTCCAAGACTATGAGAAGATATGGAGAACAGGCTGATAGATGCCAGAGGGGAGAAGGGCTGGGGGCTGGGTGAAAAGGTGAAGGGATTAAGAAGTAGTCACAAAATAGTCAAGGGGAAGTAAAGTGCAGCATAGGGAATATAGTCAATAATATTGTAATAACTATGTATGGTGCCAGGTGGGTACTGGAAACACTGGGGGGAACACTTTGTAAAGTTTATGATTGTCTAACCACTATGCTGTACACCTAAAACTAATACAAAATAATATTGAATGCAAACTGTAATTGAAAAATAAAACTTAAGAAAACTATGAGACAATACACTTCTGTTAATTAAGCCACTTAGTCTGTGGTACTTTGCTACAGCAGCCCTAGCAAGCTAATAGTGCCCTCCCCAAAGCCGCTTTCTTTGCCTCACAGACATGCTTTCTAGCTTTAACCATGTTGGAAAAGCAGCTCACCGCCTCCATCCTAAATATCTAATGTAGGATTAGGGACTTTTTAAAAGAACATAGCCAAATAACACATGCAGTTCTCATTCATTTTTTTCATTCAATAAAAATGTACTGAGCACCAACTATGTGCTAAGCCCTGGCGAGAGAACAGGTAAGATTAGTGAGCTAGAGAGAAAGTCTTTTAGGGATAAAGGGAATGACTTGGGATTTGGACATATGTCAACAGGGAAGGCAATGGGTGGTGTGTCTGATGGCATGAGTGTCTGAGCCATGACTTCTAGGGAGAGGGCAGAGGCTGTGCTTGGAAGTGTTTATCCTACAGCTGCTGGAATGCGCATTCTCTGTTGCAGTGCTTCTCACACTTCATCAGCCATCGGCATCCCATTGGGGGCTTGTTAAAACACAGATTTCTGATTCAGAAGGTCTGGGTAGGGCCCTAGAACTTGCATTCTACCAAGTCCCAGGTAATGCTAAGGCTGCTGGTCCAGGGAACACACTTTGAGAACCATTGGTATGTTGCATTTGACTACTCTCATTTTGTTTCTTTACCCAGCTTGTATTTCTGTTTTTATTTAATGAATTAATTTTCATCAGGATTAAAAAAAAATCTGTCATGTCCTGGATTGTAGAATTTTTGCTTGGATTAGCTTTTTTTTTTTTTTAAGTTTCTGGTGGGGTTTTCAAAATGTTAGTGTCCCTGGAACAGTTTTACATTAGTTTCTTAGTTTCCAGCTCCCACAACATGTGGATAGGATAAGTTGAAAGCCCACATCTGTATATACAACAAGCTTGGGCTTTTATATTTCTCACTGGTGATCTCCCCGCTTCCCATCTAAGGTCCCTGGTAAATGGTAAGCTTTCTTAAGCTTTTTTACTGCTGCTCGGAGCCTGTGTAGAGTTTTGTCAGGCCCTGTTATGGACTGCATTGTGTTCCCTGAAATTCATATATGAAAACCCTAATACCCAAAACCCTAGAATGTGACTGTATATGGAGATAGGGCATTTAAAGAGGTAATTAGAATTAAATGAGGTCATAAGGGTGGAGCCCTGATCCCATAGGACTGATGTCCTCATAAGAAGAGGAGGAGACACCTTGGACATGCATGTCATGGAAATGCCATGTGAGGACACAAAGAGAAATGGCCATTTGCAGGCCAGGAAGAGAGACCTCAGGAGAAACTAAATCTGCCAGTACCTTGATCTTGGACTTCCAGCCTCCCCAACTATGAGAAAATAAATTCCTCATAAGCTAGTCTGTGGTGTTTCATTATGGTAGCCTGAGCAGACTAATAAAACCCCTTTTAATGGCTGAGTAGCTCTTCTCTCAGAACTTGATCTTCTCATAACCGTCCAAAGGCTCAACCTCTTATCTCAGGGGCCCTAACAATGCATTGCTCTGCATCTGGGAACTTTGGAAATCCAGTGGGAACCCAGGGGGGCTGCTTCTCATCAGCTCTTACTCCTCTGGCTTTGAGTTCTTTCATTTCTGGCACTTGAAAATTTCCCATATTTTCCTTGAAGTTCAGCTCTCCCTCAACATAAATGTTAGATTTTATCCAATATTCAAGTGTCTTTGTAACTGGAGGAATCCAGGACACAGTAGGTTCATCTGCCATGTTGCTAGAAGTTCAATATTACGTTCTTAAATCCATTTAACAGTTTCTTGAGTCCAATTTGATTCGCATTTCTCCAAGGGTTTGCATATGACAGTATTATCACCCTCAGGTTACAGGCAGAAAGCTAAAGGTCAGAGAGTTTAATCCATTTTCCCAATGTTGCATAGCTAATAAATAATGGAACTTGTCCTGGAACCGACCGGTGCTCCCTGGCACCTAGTACAGTCAAAGTGCAATTGAGCCTTTCTATAAAGTGTAAGTGATACTCTAGTTCTGCAGGATAGAGCTTTATTTTAAAAAGCCATAGAATATGCTTGAAAACTCTCCAAATTTCAGAAAACACTGCTAAAACTCTCCCAAGTAAAGCTGTGAGATGCTGTCAGAAACATCCACATTTGACTGTTTCGCTTCTGTAGCTCCAAAAGCATCTTTCGAGAATCTGAGAAAACGTTTTCTTCCACACCATCCATGCCATCCATCCTAACAGACAGATTTTCATCTCTGTTTATGCTTGAAATTCAGCAGAAATTCTATTTTCTTCTAGTAGATTCTGGTGCCAACACCCAAAGGATTTTCCTCTTTAAGATATAATGTTGGAGCCCTTCAGAGTGCAATGTGTATTATGGGATGGGGAATTTGGAAATATAACTTATCCACTGGGATACCCATTCCAGGTGCTCAGCTTAGAAATAAACTTGAAGGTGAGTTTTCTTATACCCGCAGGCTTGGGTATCAAGTAGGTCCTTTCTGGAGAGGAATTTTCCACATTGAGACAGCATTCTGTCCTGACCTAGCTCACTACTTGGAGCTCTGCCTTCTGTTAGGATCTGTTAATCATCCCTCACCCCCAGCCCGGGTCAAGAAGATTGCATGCTGTACTTCCATCCATAAACTCTAGGATTCTCTAGTTTTGTTTAGACTCTCGCAACTCCTTCCCTGGTTCATCCCATTTCCATTCATCTCCAACCTTTTTTGTCTTACTCTCATGTATACTTCTTGCCAGCACCCTTCAGTCACTGCCTTTCGTGAGACTCATTTCCTGGCTGGTTCTGAGAGAGGGGCAGTGCCTTTGCTTTTGATTCCTGTAGCTGCGTGTCTTTCTGCACGTCTGCTGCAGGAGGCCCTCCAGTGAAATTTGTGGCCCAGCTTTTGCAATGTGCTGGACTTTGTCACATAGTTTTTATGTACTAAAGTTACAGACCTCTTTCTACTCTTGTCTACCCTCATGTAGTTCTGTTCCAGTTCCCTTACCAGCCTTTTTCATTCTGTAGAAAGGAATTGTCAGATTGGTAGGCAAAATGTTTCCACATCAAAAGTTTTCCTTAATGAATAGTAAAGGTCATTAGATTTTGCTTATTTTTTAAAATATGAGACATTCCTCATTTTGTTTGTTTCTTTATTTTTTATTTTTCATTTAAGTAGAGTTGGCATACAAAATTAATTTCAGGTGTATAATATAGCGATGATATTTATATACCTTATGATGTAATCATCACACTAAGTCTGATAGCCATTTGTCACCATGCAAAGTTGTCAAAATATTGACTATATTTCCTCTTCACCTTTCTCACCCATCCTCACCCTGTCTTTGGCTATCATCACTTTGATCTCTGATTCTATGGGTCTGTTTTGCTTTTAGATTCCACATGTAAGTGAAGTCATATGATATTTGTCTTTATCTGCCTTATTTCACTTAGCATAATACCCTCTAGGTCCATTCATGTTGTCAAAAATGGCAAGATTTCATTCATTTTTATGGCTGAGTAATATTCTATTGTGTGTGTGTGTGTGTATCACATCTTTTTTATCCATTTATCTAGTGACGGACACCTGGGTTACTTCCATACATTGGGGATTGTAAATAATGCTGTGGCAAACACAGGGGCACACATATGTTTTCAAATTAGTGTTTTTGTTTTCTTCAGATAAATACCCAGAAGCAGAATTGCTGGGTCATATGTAGTTCTATTTTTGTGTTTTTGAGGAATCTTCATACTGTTTTCCACAGTGGCTATACCAAGTTATAATCCCACCTACAGTGCACGAGTTTTCCCTTTTCTTCACATCCTTGCCAATAGCTGTCATTTGTTGACTTTTTGATCACAGTCATTCTGACAGGTGTGAACTGGTATCTCATTGTGGTTTTGATTTGCATTCCCCAGATGATTAGTGGTATTGAACATCTTTTCATGTATCTGGTAGCCATCTGTATGTCTTCTTTGGAGAAATATCTATTGACTATATCATTTGTGAATATCTTCTTCCATTCTGTAGGTTGCCTTTTTTGTTTTGTTGATGGTTTCCTTTGCTATGCAGAGACTTTTTTGTTTGATGTAGTCCAATTTGTTTATTTTTGCTTTTGTTTCCCTTGCTAGAGGGGACATTTCCAAAAAGATATTACTAAGACTGATGTCAAAGAGTTTACTACATATGTTTTCTTATAGGAGTTTTATGGTTTCAGGCCTTACAAGTAAGTCTTTAATCCATTTTGAGTTTATTTTAGTATATAGAGTGAGACAGTGGTTCAGTTTCATTTTTTTTTGCATATATCTGTCCAGTTTTCCTAACACTACTTATTGAAGAGACTGACATTTCTCCATTGTATATTCTTGCCTCCTTTGTTATAGATTAATTGACTATATTCTGGGCTCTCCATTCCATTCTATTGATCTGTGTGTCTATTTCTATGCCAGTACCATACTATTTGATTATTACAGCTTTGTAATGTAGTTTGAAATCAGGGAGCATGATATCTTTCTCAAGATTGCTTTGGCTAGTCATGGCTTTTTGATTTGATAGAACTTTTCGGATTTTTTTCCTAGTTCTGAGAAGAATGTCATTGGTATTTTGATAGGGATTATATTGAATCTGTATATTTCTTCAGGTAGTATGAACATTTTAACTGTACTAATGTTTCCAATCCATGACCATGGTATATCCTTTCATTTATTTGCCTTCTCTTCCATTTCTCTCTTCTATGTGCTTAATTTTTAAAGTATTTTTTATTTTCATTAAGTAATATACAAACTTGTTATTAAAAACAATTTGTTAATTGGGAGTTGTCAATGAGTATAGAGCTTCAGTTTTGCAAGATGAGAAAGTTCTGAAGATTGGTTGCACAACAGTGTGAATATACTTAACACTACTGTACACTTAGAAGTGGTTAAGATGATAAATTTATGTTATGTGTATTTTACCACAATTAAAAGACAACCTCAAACAACTTGTCTTAAATTTTACATATTTTTGCTGTAAAATATTTGGGCTGCCCAAATCCTTTTTGTAACAAGTCTACTTACAGCCGTGAGTACGCGAATACAGTTTATTCTTGTATTACTATCTAGTAATGATTGTATTATTTTCCATACAAACAACTGTAAACCTACTTTTGCCCCACCCTGCATAAGGCATCTACATTTCCACCATTGCATTTTGTCCATCTGGTATTGGCATACAATGCCCACCTCAGCTTCTATATGCTTAAGCTCTTTCATGGACACAGAACTACAATCACAGCATGTATTTAAGGCCAAAGGGTTCTTTCACATGCATCATGGCACTTCTTTCTCAGCTTTCAGTGTTTCAAAGGAACCCTGTGCAGACAGACACAAATGCTCAGGGCTGGGCAGCTCCTTTATGCTCCTTGTTGCTGAGATTATCCCATCACAGTAGCAACCCCTGTACGAGTTCTCAGGCACACACTATGCTGGAGATAATCATAGTAAAGAAAGTTTGTGTCTTTGGAGTAATGTCCTCTAGCTCTGTTTTCTTCGAATTTATTAAATCTGAGAAAACAAGGGTTGAGGTCAAAGCCCACGTGGTCCTGTCACACAAAAGGCATTTCTCAACAAAACTGCGCCGAAAGCATCATGCTGACAAGTCATGGGGATAGTATCAAAGCAGATTTGAGATGTGGTCTCTTCCAGGGAAGAGAAGACGCTGTTTCCACCTGCCGTGTGCCCTTCGATAAGTACCCCCGGCTTCACGGGTGCTTACGTGCCACCCACACACACAGCGGGCTTTCCTTATGCCAGGAATCTGTTTAATTGTCTAACATGATTTAAAGCTTCTCAGGAGATTCAGGTGATTATTTCAAGCAGCAGGGATTTCTTATAAAATGGCTGGGGGGATCCAAAAATCAGAAACATAACAACACTTGGATCACGTTTGAAGCGCATCTATTTTTGCTTTGTTGCCTGAGACCAAAATGCTCTTGGCAAAGTCTGTTCCTGAAATGATGAATATCTTAAGTCATGGAGTCCAAAAGAAGGCAGGGGGCCCAGAGCACTAGGAAGTAAAGCGGGAAGCAGAAATTCAAATGTGAATATTTGCCTGTGATTACCTGAGTGAGTGAAGCCTTGGACAAAACAGTACTTTCTGAGGATGGAAAAAAAAAAAAAAAGCCCAGGTATTTGTTAACTGCTTACCTCACAGCGGTGCTTGACTCCAACAGCAGCTTTGCAAACGCATGAGAAGTTACAGAGGTTTCTGCATCTGCAAATTAAATGCTCCTGGAGGTTTTTCCAAACGCAGCAAAAACATCATCTGAATAATTGCTATGAAGAAATTTGGTGTCTCAGGTGGACTTTAAAAGTCTGTCAGCTTCCCAAGATTCCCCATCTTTCCATTCCTCCTTATGTGTGTTGGAGAGGAAATTGGCAGATGAAGCCACTATGTGCATCATGTATTTTCACACTTACTCTTTTAACCTTTTGGTGAGTCCTTGTTTTTGTTTCTGCGCATTTTCTTGGCTCACCTTAACAAGTTTTGGCACCTAGATGTCTTCGAATTGCCAGCCACATCTGACCCCTGAAACTAGTTTGTTAAGTACTCAGGTTTTTGGGGCTTTCGTGTTTTTATTTTTTGATAAGTATTTCTCAACCCATTCTGTGCCCCGAGGGTATTGAAAGCAGATAACGATGGGAAGTACTTTACATGTGCTGGGCACAATTCTTCGCATTTTGAGTCAATTACTCATTCAGTCCTCTTACAGTTTCTGTCCTTATTTTGCAGGGAAGGGAGCAGAGGCTCAGACAGCTTCGGGACCTGCCCCAGTGTTTTCCAGGTAGTGAGTGGAAGGGCTGGGAGAGGAACCCAGCCTCATCCCACGCGTGGGACTCGCTGCCTGTGGGGCCCCGGCAGTGCTGTGCTGGGGCAGTTTGACAACCGGTTCTCAAATAAACAAAAAGAGAGTCCTCACGGTTAGCAGCCTTAGCTAGGGTCCGAGGTTCGTTACTCCTTTGTTGATTTCAAGCTGCGGGTGGGAACTCCCCTGGCTCCCAAACTTCTGAAAAGTGGAATCATCCGGCTTTCATGAGCTGGCCCCGCATCACATCTCTGTTTCCATTAGCTGCAGCTGAGGGATGGTCTGTGTGCTGGGCGCAGCCCCCTCGACAAATAGCCCCACGACTGGGCACACCTCGGGCGCCTTCCCAGGGAGAGCTGGCTCACTCTGCGGCTGCCTCCTGCCTTCTCAGCCTCTCTCGATGCTGGAGCTCCTCCCTTGGTGACCTTCTGGGTCAGGAGCCCAGAGGCAGGAGCAGGCCGTGAGGCACACTCTCAGGACGACGCGGGCAGCTTGCTTAGGCCATGAACGCACAGGAAAACAAATGGACCTGGGCTCAGTGGGAATAACCTAAGGAAATTTACTTTAAGAGTATTTATAGGGATGTATACAGATAGTCCCCACCTTCCAGGCTGATTTTCATCCAGACCTGACCTTAGTCCACTGGCACTGAACCATCAGAGAGGCGCACAGCAGGGAGAGATGAGGGCCCCTTTGATCAGGGCCCCATGAAGGACAGTGTGGTTTCACCAGTTCCCGTACCTACGTCAGGGCTTGGACTTTGACTCCTCAGGGGCTGACCGTGTGGCACTCACACTGTATCCCAGTGCAGCTTTCCTCGAACCCCTGGACTGGACTGTAGTTTTGTTTGACGTCCACAAGGTCCTTAGCAAGAGCTTATGTCAGCACAAATGGAACTTGCCCGAGAGTTTTCTGCGGGCAGGAAATGGGAGATTTCTGGTGGCAGCTTCTGTTGAGGTCGCTGCTACACAGGAAGGGAATTTGGGGTGAAACACATGAGAAACCTGAGTAGGCTTTTAAATTTTTATTTGTTGTTTTGGGGGGGCATTTTTCTGCAAAGGAGAAATTTTCCTTGTGTTCTGCTACCAATTACTTCTGTGTTTTCTCGGTATACTGCTTACGGCGCCGCATTTCAGCTCAGCTCTCTGGATCCCAGCCTTGATTTCCCCGGAGAGATCAACCTCAGTCAGCTTCCCATGACTGAGGGGCAGGAACCGATTTGAGGGTGTGAGTGGGGTGGCGCAGGCCAGTGAGGCAGGGAGGGACCCCCTTCGCCATTCCTTCTGTGCCTCTCCCTGGCTGCATCCCGGCGGCTGGGCACCTTCATCCCTGCTGCTGAGGCTGGATGGGTTGTCACACCTCTCCTGCCTCCAGAGGGTTCTCTCTGAGCTCCAGACAGAATGATTAATGGCCCTGTGGCCCGACCCAAAAAGACTGAAGAGACAAATACACCTCGTTCTCGGGGAGGCCAGCCCCAGGACATACATTATCGAGGACAAATGAGATGGCCAGGGAGCTATTCTGTTGGGTGTTTATCAGCTTTATTCTTTAATGTAGGACTTTACAGTGGCATCTCAGTTTTCGAGTGTAACCCGTTCCAGAGGCCATTCGAGCTCTGAGACGCTGGAAAACCGAGGGATCCACAGCCAGCAGCTGGGCCTCAGGATCCTGCCCTCAGCGAAGCCGTGTGGCATGTTCGACTTCCGAGGCGTGTTCCAAAACCGAAGCATTTCCTCCCAGGTTTACGGCTTCATAACCCGAAATGCTCATCCACGGAGACGTTCGAAAACCAAGGTACCATTGCATTTGGTTTTTATATACATA
Organism: Miniopterus natalensis; assembly: GCF_054644295.1. Classification (NCBI taxonomy): domain Eukaryota; kingdom Metazoa; phylum Chordata; class Mammalia; order Chiroptera; family Miniopteridae; genus Miniopterus; species Miniopterus natalensis. Next base: position 62,794,570 of record NC_142089.1, on the reverse strand, counting down.
TATACTTCTATGTATATATCTACTTTTAAATATATACATATATAATATATACACACACTTAATTTTTTAGAAGAAAGCACAAGATACTAGAATAGTATTCCAGGATAGCTTTTCTTACATTATTTTTCTTATTACAAAAGGTGGAGAAGACTTAGATAAAAGTAGGTATAAGTGAAAAAGAAAATATGGATAATCTGCATTTCTTTAATCACACAAATAAACTACTTTTAACAAACTGGTATATATCTCTCCAGTTACTTGTTGATGCATACAGAAACACTTTTTTAAGCAATTAGGATTATACTGTGCATACAGTGTTATAATTGCTTTTTTAAACTTAATGTATTGTGAGGATTAAACAGGATAATTTATTAGAAACAAAACTTAAAACATACTCCTCAGTAGTATCCACTAAATAAATGTTAGCTGTTACAGTCATTATTATTTTATTTCTATATCAAATATCATTACTTATTTTATTTCCAGTTATAAGCAATCCTATAACGAATATTTTTATGGATAAACCCTTTCACACAGCCATTATTATTTCTTGATTATAGTTCCTGGGAGGAGGATTGCTGAGTTGAAGGATATTCACTTATTCTTTAAACGACTCTCTATTAAGCCTTTACTGTTTGCCAGCAACTATCTTAGGAACCAAAAATAATGGGTAAGATAACAGGACATGTGTGGTACCTGCTCTGGTGGAGCTAACACTCCAGGGAGAGAGAAAACAATTAAACAATTACAGGGAACTTGAAGAAAAGCAAATTTGGTTAGTAAACTATTGAAAAGATGTTTAACCTTCCTCGTAGGAAGGAAAGTGCAGAATAAAATAACAATATGGTGCCACTTTACACCCATTAGATTGACCAAACAAACCAGCAAACACCAACAGCCAGCTAGGATGGAGAAGAGATGGGTGTTCGTGGATTAATAGCACTGGCTAAAATGTGAATTATTGTTACCGCCTTTTAGGAAAGTAATCCGGCCACATCTATAAAAAATAAAATGCACATAGACTTTAACTCGGCACTTTGGGGGATTTATCCCATAGAAATAATATCTAAGAACATGCATTTGAAAGGGATCAGAATATGCCACACCAAAATATGACACTTCGGCATAAGGATTATTCTGAGCTGGAGAAGTCGTAGGAGGAACTCTCTGCCCTTCCCTTTTCTGCCTCGTAGCAGGGCATACATTTCCCTGTGTAAAGGCACCCCACTCCCCTCCCACAGCAGGAAGGACAGATGACCTTATCACTGGAGCCAGCACTAACTGGAGTCTGCATAGGTAAACCTTACTAAGATAACCGTTATCTTGCATTAATTTCTCCTACATATTTACCTTCCTACAAGTGACCAGCCCTAGAAGCCAAAATCTCCTTTCCTTTATCTCGTCACATCTCCTCCCTTTATCACCCTTTGTTAAAATGGTATGGAAGCCCAGAGACCTACCCGCCTCTTTGGAGTCTGTGAAACGCCTGTGTGCATGTGTAATAAACTTTTTCTCCTGTTAATTGTCTTTTATCAGTTGCATTTGCAGATCCCAGGAACTGAACCTGAGGGTAGAGAAAAAGGTTTGTTTGTTTTTTCTCCCCTACATTCCCAACAGTATTTATTACAATGTTGCTCATAGTGGCAAAGAACTGGAAATAAAGAGATCAAGAAAGGAATTGTGACATAGCCACTCCACAGGTATTGTTACGCTTTCATCATTTCTCATACGATGGTATCCCCTGTGTGTAATGTTACGTGTCTTTATAATATATAAATAAACTAGGGGAGAATAGATTAGGATACCCACGATATATTATTAAGCAAAAAGGAGAAGAAGGGGCAGGAGTTGGAAGGGAAGAAAGAAGAAGGCAGAAAAGTGTTACAGAGCAAATGAACAGGTGTGATTCTCTCAGTGACAAACAGGCCGACAAACCCATGAACATATGGTGAAGCTTGTGTTTTTATGTGACCAAGGAGAATTGTGTGTACAGATACCTAGCTCAGTATTAATATTGGTTAGTATTGGGAGATGGGATTGGGTAGGTGATTAGGGTCTCTTTTTTTTTATACCTTATTGTGTGTTACTTCTGTAATGTTATCAAATAAAGAGAGTTTTAACAACTAGCAGTTTATTACTAATAAAAATACTGCGGAGAAGATTGAGAGTGTTCCCGGAGATTTTAGCAGAAGCACCTAGCGCTCCTCCAACTTCACTACGTATCATCCATCTGAAGGGCTGGCCATAGGCCGGATCCTTGTTCAAAAACAAGGAGCCACGAATGGGCACATGCAACAAGCTGTGGCCATAACTGGTCACTGTTGTTAGATTGTGAGATATTATTCGCTTGCGTATATTGCCATTTCTTGGGGTCCCTGTAGTTAAGGAAAGAATTCTAACAGAGGCTCAGAGTTTGAAACAGATTACATGTAGTGCAGAGAAGGGTCGGCTGTCGGCTCTGGAGCATTGCCCTCTCCGACCCGCAAGCCTTGCCTCTGCAGGGTGGGCACCCTCCGGTGGGCACCCTCCCTTTGCCCAGTCTGCAGGACTGTCAGCAGGACCACCTGAGGTGAAATATATGAAGATAGCTAGGAGAAGACCCGGCACAAGGCAAACCCCCCAACCGTGTTGCTTGGTCTGAACCTGCCCACTCAGCCTCCCGGAGCTGTCATAAAGAACAAAGCAGGAACAGATGTGAGGGCGCTTTGGAAAGAGTGAGGCGTGATACAAAGTGAGGCGGTAAGAAAGGCAGCAAGAGCCCGTGTTAGAAACCCGGGGGCCTTGGCACACACTTCACGTCTTGGATACGCTCTTTGCATATTATCGCTGCAAACGGTTTCACCAAGTTCAAGAAATTGGTTACTTGTCTCACGGCCGGGAGGCTGAGGATCTGGGTGAGGTGAAGTGCTCCAAAGGAATGTCTGGCACCGACTCCTTATATCCAGAACTTTCCAGCGCTGGCAGGTGTGAGATTGTGCAGCCACCGAGAGCCCTGCCAAGGAGATTCGGCGCTAACTGCTGAACACGGAGGGGAAAGTCCCTCGGTGGGCCGGGTGTGCTGTTAAAGGCAAGTCGCAGAAGAGGGTACAATAAATATCGGTTCCAAAAACACTTTGCAGGCCTTGAGACGTGGCCAATTACAGTCAGAGTGTTTTGGCCAGCTCTGAAGTGTGGGGAGAGAAGTGATGAGACAACGCTTGTCTCCTAGCATTCTTTTTAGAATGTTCTGCGCGTACCAAGTGTCTCATAGCACAAGGTGGAAATATTTGAAAAGAAAAGAGAAAGAATAAAGGTACTGGTTTATATTCATGAAAATGAAGCCTTTGAGAATCATCTCTTTCCCCCTGTATCCACCTAAAACGCGGTAAGCGTTCCAGCTTTTGTCAAATCCAGCTGTAATTATGCCGCAGGCTTTTCTGTTGCTGTGCGCTTTGACCTTGAGGTAGAAATCTGCTTCCAGACAGTTTCCAGTCCCAGTTCTTCTGAGAGGAGAAATGGAGCTCCTGCGACGGCTGGATGGGCCCACATGCACACCAGCTACGGAAGGGGAATGTGGTGAGGGCACCCTTGGTCTGCAGGTAGGTCAAAGTCAAAGGTCGAAGGTCAAAGGGTGAGACTGTGGCCAAAACGTACGCAGTGTGCTTTGGTTTTGCGTCCCGAGGTAAAAGCCTGGTCCTGCTCTGCCTCCTCACTTACTGCCTTTCAACCCGCCCCTTCCGTGCTTGATGATCTCATCAGGTTGGGTCATGGTGGAACTTCTGTTAAATAACTGACCGGAACGAAAATCCCCTCCTGCCCTCGCCTCTCGTGGTCAGCAGAGGTAACTGTAGTCATTCATTAACCTTTTAGTGCTTGCTGTTTCCATTGGCCACAGACACACCAAGGCTTTGGTGTAAAAACAGCAGCCACCAGTCACAGCTCAGTAGTTTCCTGGGCTTGTGTGAACAAATATTCGGAAAAAAACTGAGGGTACTGTGTATTTAATCACTTTTAAAAAAACTCCGTTGCACAATCGCTATAGGTAGAAAATCAGCTCTTTTGGGTGACTCTGGGTCTGGTCCTGCTGCTGTTTAGGATGGCATGTAGCTCCCCTCCTCCAGGCCTCTTTTTCTCATTTAAAAAAAAAAAAAAAAAAAAGTGGAGGTTGAATTAGATTGTATGTTCTTAAAAAAAAATTTCTATGATTCTGCTGCCTCAGGCAGCAGGTTAGGGTCACCAGATTTAGCAATATTTGAGACACACTTATTCTAACAAATTATTCATTCTTTGTTTGAAATTCAAATTTGACTGGGTGTTCTATATTGTATCTGGCAACCTACAACAGTTAAAATGTTGTTGGGAGAAGGGCAGATAACCCTGGCTCTGCCCCCTTGCCCTGGCACCAAGGCGGGCAAGAAGAAGAGGCCTGGAAGGATGATTCCCCCACCCCATCTCATGGCTCCCCCAGGCTCGGAGAGGGCCCGCCACCCCATCTCATGGCTCCCCCAGGCTCGGAGAGGGCCCGCCACCCCATCTCATGGCTCCCCCAGGCTCGGAGACGGCCCCTCTGTCCCAGGCAGCTCTCCTCTGATCAGGGACACAGCAAACTAAATTCTCGTCAGCTCCTTGGGGGCAGAAAAGCTTTAGCATATGTGATTTGGCCTTATTTCCAATCAGCATTAAAACAAAACAAAACAAAACAAAACTCCCTTTCACTACGTGGAGACAATTCTTTTTCTTTTTTCATGGAATTAAATTCTAACATGACCAAGGAGGTAGATGCCTCCTCAACAACAACAAAATCTTGGGTATTGTGTGCATGAGAATAAAATTTGCTCTGTGAGGGTCGCATACTCAACATTCAGTGACAATAAGAGTCCTCTGACTCAAGAAGCAGGATTTGCCTGAACAGGAAATGGGGGGAGATGACTGCTGTACAGAATTAGATAGCTTATACATTTTTTCTTACAGTGTTTGATTTAATTTTTAAAATAACCCAATAAAAGGGTGTTATATTAATTACATTTTACAGGTAAGGAATTTGGCCTAGAAATGTTGTTTCTTACCCAAATTTCTCAGCTTATAAATAGTGACATGTCCAAATCCCCCAGCTAGTCAGTAGAAGGACCGGGTTTTTGTCACAGTTACTTTGCTCTGTCTACTCAGCTGCCCTGCTGAGTGAGGACTCTCCTAACAGAAGAGTCCCCCGGAATTTAGAAAGAAAACCCCAATGCCTTTCGATGCTTTGGCAGAATGGTAACATGTCGGTCTCTACTCCGTCTCCTGTTTGCTTCCCAGCTCTTGCAGGCCTCGCCAGCAAGCCACGACACAAGGCTCTGAGAGCTGGCTGGTAAAAGCCAACCAGTCTGATTAGCATTATTTCCAGAGAGAAGGAGACTGCGGCACAGATTGGTGAAATTAGAGGCACAGATTGGTGAAATTAGAGCCCAGACATTCAAGCAAGCCCCTGCTCACTTCCTCTCCCTCCAGCGATCCGGCTGGCTGTGCTCAGCCCCCGCGGCTGGGGAAATACTCGGGAAAGCTGGAGTTCAGAGTAGGTGATGAAGGGCACTCACATTCCCTGGTAGTGGCTTCGGGAAAACAACACACGCTCTTCTTTCTCTCTCCTGTTGCTGATATGGGAGCCTGCCCCGTGTGTGTTTGACCGGTGACTAAGTAATAACTCAATTGCCAGTGGTCAGATTCACTTCTGTGGTCTCTGGATGGATAGACTAGACTGGGTTCCAGGGGTTGTTTGTGCCAGAAAACTGGAAAATTGACCAGGACTCTTATTATATGAGCTTTGCCATAACTTCTCTGAAAAAGATCAGCTAATGCTAGGGTTGTGGATACTAAGCAGCATGTTTCCTTTTACATGGAGAGCCCCAAATGTTTTCCTGTTGCCTCTGAAGGTATGTCTACTGATTTTATATTTTATTTAATTTTGTTTAGCTCCTGGAAAATAAATCACTTGCAGCCCCTGTATTCTGTGTGTATTTATTCATTTCCATTTTTTATATATTTTTGATCACTTATGAGGAAGAAGAATTAAAACCTACTGAAGCCACATGGGATCGATGGCTTTAAGATAATACATCCTAGCTGAGATCAGGGTGACCTTTTAGTTTCTTCTTTCATTCTCATAAATATAAAATCCCCGTTTTAAAAAAGTTTAAAAAAAATGTATAACAGAAAAGAAACCTTCATTGCCCAAACCTACACCCAAAAACCAATCTCCCCAACTGCCTGACAGGCTCCTCTCTCTTTCTGGCTGTTGACAAACAACACACATTTACATAATTGATATAATTAAGGGCAGTGCCAGGTACTGTTATCACACAGTCTTCTGCAGTTCAGGGGCTGCCAGTTTCTGCTCCCTTCTAAAAGCCCGGAGGCATGGAGATTAGCACCCACAAAGCGCGGTGGCTCGAATGTAGATGAGGGAGAGAGACGGGCTGCTTCCTTTGATTAAAGCATTAGTAGAATAATTATTACAATAGTGAAATGGCTTCAGCCTTCTGTTAAGATTTTGTTTCTCCTGCAGTTTACTATGTATCCCTGAAACTTTTTTTTAATTATTATTAATTCTCCATATGGCAGATTACTGTCAGTGACAATCTTACACTTCAAGTCGAGAACATTTTGTGTGGATTGATTTAGTGGTCCCCAAGACGGAGTAATTTTCATTGTTGCTGAGGAGAGGAGAATATTACTTCTGGAGACCCAGCAGGCATTTTATTAAACAATTGTACCAGCTGGAAACAAATTATTGCCTTTATTCGAAACTACCGTTTAGAAGTCGAATGCTTTCATTTCAGTGGGAAATAAGTGTTGGGACCAGCGAGGGTTCTCACCTTGGTGGATTTCTTAGCGGGCCAACCTGGACCTAAATCATGGCCAACGCCGAGGCTGTTGGCTGCCGATTTTACACCAAGGCTGTGATTGCTTTTAACTCAGAAACTGATTCCACTGCCACTGTTTTCTCTGTCTAAGGCTCTGGAATATTTATGAAGGCGTAGAGGGAGGGAGACACACATATTGGGCAAAATCCAAATGCAATATTAATGTGCCTCTTCTTCAGCTCTGATTTCTACAACATCATGACACATACACTATTGCTGCAGCCTCTGGGTCCCATGATGAGACAAGGGATGGCACCACATTTTTGCAAAGGGTGAAGAACTGCTCACTATTATTTCTAAAGGCCATGTGACCCAGAACTTGGGTCTGTTCTTGAGGGGAAAAACAAAACAAAAGAAAACAAAGAAACATGTTATGCAAAAAGTAGCACAGGCCATGTTATCAACTAATATATCCATTCTGTATATTTAGTGGGAAAATAGAGTGTATCAGGACAGTGTAATTTAGAAGGGTGGAGAGAGCCACATAATTTCCAGGGCAGAGAGAAGAGTGCTCTTGGGTGCATTTTTGGTGGAGCTGATCTGTTTTGGCAATCATTTCCAGCTTCCTTTTTTTTTCTATGCATAGTCCTTTTTTTTTCTTTTTCGTAATGGAAAAATACAGCACAAGACCCTGAAAGCTGAGAAGTGGCTACTGAGAACACTGCCTATTGCTTTCTTACTAGAATTTGCTTACTGCTGCCTTCTAGCTGGTTACCTGTTTATTAGTAAAATTAAGTGCCTTCCTGTTAGAAATTTAATTGAATTGGGATTATTCAAATCCTGGGGGGAAACTGCATGTGCTGTGCCTTTTAAAAAAAAACAAAAACAATTTTAGAGAGAGGAAGGGAGAGACACAGACAGACAGACATCAGTGTGAGAGAGAAATGTTGCTTGGTTGCCTCCTGCACGCTCCCTGACTGGGGGTCAAACCCAAAACCTAGGTATGTGTATGTGCCCTGACCGGGAATTGATCCCGTAACCCTTTGGTGTACGGGAAGATGCTCCAATCAGCTGAGCCACACGGGCCAGGTCTGTGCTGTGCCTTTTGACCTAATTGATTAACACAAAAAAAGCCCTCCATGTAATTGTGCAAGTCAGAAGCCCAGATAATTTTCTCAGCCAAACTGTTCTCCTCAGACCTCCCCCAGATTCCAACCTCTCCCTTGTCGTTTCTCAAGCAAGACAGAAGTCAACTCTGGGTAAACAAGCAGCTTTTTTAGGGGTGATGAAACTGAGACAGAATTAAAATATTGCATAAGATTAATGGGGAGACAGGAACGGGGGAGATTCTCCCGTCAGGCTCAAGAAGGTAGCCAGATGGAACCTCACTTCAGCAGCTCAGAAACGAAGGGGCGTTTAAAGAGGTCGGGGTTCCCCGTGTTCTGAGCACAGTGAGAGAATGAAGGGAAGCGTGGTACATTGCCTTAATTCTTTCTCCGTGAAACGCAAGTCAAATCCCTGGTGAAAGTTTGTGATCCCCTCCGGCTCCATTGAATCTGGTTGGTTGGTCCTGTGAGAAGTTTCTCTCCCTCTCCGCCCGCAGTCCCTCCTCCCACCCCAAACACATGCCTCTCTACAACCAAGCGAGGTGCTTTTTGCCTGTCCCAGAACCAGCGCAGGAGCTGAAACCAGGTCTGTTGGGAGGTCTCGGTTCATGGAGGTATATAATAGCAGCAGCTCAATGTGAGTGATCTCTCTCTCTCTCGCCCCCCCCCATTTGAAATTTAACAAAAACACATTTAAAAAAATTAAGTTCATTTGTGTACATTTTCTGTGCTGCTATAACAAATTACCACATAGTGGTGGCTTAAAGCAACAGAACTTCATTCTCTCACAGCTCGGAAGGCTAAACATATAAAATCAAGGTGTCAGTGGGGCTGTCCTGACCCTCTAAAGGCTCTAGGGGAGAATCTGTGCCTTGCCTCTTCCAGCTTCCAGCGGCATCCCTTGGCCTGCGGCTGCATCACTCTAATCGCTGCCTCCATGGCCGCATGACCTTTTCCTCTGCGGGTCTCTATTCAGGATACTTGTCATTGGACTTCGGGTCCCCCTGCATAATCCATAACAATCGCCGCACCTCAAGGTCCTTAACTTAATTACATCTGCAAAACCCCTTTTCTAATAAAGTCACATTCAAAGGTTCTGGGGATTAAGACGTGGACATATTTGGGGGGGCGGAACCATCTAGCCCACTACAGTTCCCCGACCTGATTGTTAGCACATAGGAAGATGTTTGGAAATAGATGCAATATAAATGTATTTCTTTGTTGTATATGCCTTAATTTGTTCCAGGAATGTTTTAAGGTCCTGCATTATTTATGAAGAGAAATGATGTGTATTCTAGACTTGTACTGTTCTTACAGACACACTCCACGGTCCCTGGGGATTGCAAGCCCTTGCCTGGAACCTCCCAGCGCGAGGGGCGCTCAGTCCCAGAAGGAGGAGAGGATATTCCTGCCTCTGTCCTGCCCGGGTTCTGTCAAGGACCTCGGCATCCGGGCTTTGCCTCACCTCCTGGCAAGCTTCTCCCGCAAGCTCTTTCAAAGGCAACGATTCTCAGTCTTCCCGCAATTGCAGATACTCCTTCACTGCTTGTTGGCCCATGTTCCGTAGAGGAGGTGAAGGGAAGAAATATCCTCAACATCCCAGAATTTTCCCTGGTGAAGTGGCCAAAGATGAAGAGACAGAGGACCTCCACTGACCAGCATACGCTCCTTTGCTTGCAGTAGGCAGTACAGCTGACAAACTGCAGTGAAACGTGGTGACTGAGGTGTAACACGAAAGCCATGCTCCCTTCTTCCGTGTGCCTCTTGGCCCTCTCCCTGAAGCTCACATGCCATTCCTCTCTTGTACATCTTTTTCCCATTTTTTTACTTTATTTTCATTGTTGACACTATTATAGATGTCACAGGTTTTCCCTCCTTGCCCACCTCCGCCCAGACCCTGCCCCCCTTCCCTCTGGCCACCACCACACTGCTGTCTGTGTCTAGGGGTTATGCATATATGTTCTTTGGCTAATCCTTTCATCTCCTTTCACCCAGCCCCCCTCCCACACACACACACATAGTCTTCCACAAAGGGAAGCATTATTAGTAAACTGAGTCAAGATCCCACTTAGGGCGGTCCTTTTTTTTTAAAAAAATCCTCATTGGAGGATATTTTTTCCATTGCTTTTTAGAGAAAGTGAAGGGGGTAGAGAGAGAGAGAGACATTGACGTGAAAGAGACACAGCGATTGGTTGCCTTCCATACATGTCCCAACAGGGCTGGGGATTGAACCTGCAACCCAGATACATGCCCTTCACCCTTTGGTGTGCAGGCCGATGCTCTAACCACTGAGCACACCGGCCAGGAGGGTGAAGTCACATTTTTAACTCTAGCTCCTCACAACCATGTCCAAGTGTGCTGGTCCTGATTCTTGGATTTAGTGATAAAGGGTGAATGCAGTTTGCATTCTTGGGTTCCCAGTCAAAAGGCCTAATTATATCATCAAAATCTCTCTCAGGGACACTCACTTCTTTGATTGGCTCAATGAAATACAATCTTTGTAACTGGCATCTGGTATCATAAAAAGGAGCACTTCTTCAGAAACTATGGACTATAATCAAAGCCCATACTGCATCTTGGCTAGGTCCTGTGCCCTCTACTCAAGAGATTGCGAGGGGAAAGAGACCCAACCTTCAACTTGGGCTGTGACCAATCAGATTAGCAGTTCCTTCTAAGAATGAGAAAAGCAGAGGCAGGTACAATCAGGGAAGAGCCAAGTACATTTCCCTCTCCATTCCTTTCAGTTACCTTGATTGGATTGAACTTGGGTTTAAAGTGTGATTGTCCCTGTTTCACTCAGTTATCACTCTGTCTGATCAAAGTGATCAAAAATCCACGACCTGTCTCAGGTGGGCTGCCATGGGGTGTTAACCTGTCTGATATCTCAGCCTGACACCATTTCTCAGAAATGTCTTCTCTGTAGCTTGTACTTACACTTAGTGAAGTGTCTCCTAGACTCTGATCCAAGAAGCATGAGTCTTGAGAGCTGCTTGAAGAATGAAAGCGGTATAGTGTCTAATATGTTTGGAAAACAGCATGCTATAACCCCCTCTTGGAAATTCATAGTAAACATTAAAAGCTTCCTTAACCTTGATTAATGTGGAGTTTCCCAAACTTATTTGACTCTTGAACTACTCTTCCACATAATACCAATTATTAGTGAGAGACACATTCTGGAAAATATTGGCACAGTAGAAGATGTGTTAGACTTTGAAACAAAAGGCCTATGTCTGAATCTCCACTCTGCAATTTTCTAACTGTTGGCGTCGGATAAGTTACCAGTGAGCCTCAATGGCCTTATCTATAAAATGGGTGTACACAACACTGGCCCACGTCTACCAGGGTTGGGAGAAACAAAGATGTTTGTGGAAGCACTTCTAAAATAATCACAGGCTATGTAAAAATAGTTAAGTATATATACATCTGTAACAGGAATATGGCCCACAGACTGACTCTGTCCCACTGCCTGATTTTGTAGATAAAGTTTTATTGGAACACAGCTACGTTCACTTTTTCACATATCATCTGTGGCTGCTGTTGCATTACCATGGCGAATTGAGTCGTTGCGACAGAGACCATATGGCTCAGAAAGCCCCAAATTTTCATTATTTCATCCTGTACAGGACAAGTTCACTGACCCTTGATTTATAATAAGAAATAATTTATATTCAAGGATATGTTATGTCCTTGGGAGCAGAGATGACAGATGTGGCTCTGCTTCACTTGGGAAACTGTGACATGGACATAGAGCAAAGCCCTGACCTGGATTCTTGTCTCAGGGGGCCCGGATGCTCTTGCCCTCACCAGGTAGAGCAGGTGGTAAGGTCTCCAGACCTAGCAGGTAGGTGGCGAAATAACTACGCTCAGGCTTTCTCCACATAATAACTTGGGTGATGAACATGTCTGGACACTTGTAGTAAAATCCTGGAAGGGGGCCCAGTCCACCCTGAGTGGAAAGAGGAGCCAAGGAGCACACAGCTCCAGGCCTTTGGAAAGGGCAGAGTGACAGTTTGTCTCAAATGCATTGTTGAAAATTGTAGCTGAGAGCATAGTGTTTCCATGAGTTTTGAAAATCCTTAGGGACCAGAAACAGGTATTCACTTGCAAGAGCAATTCTCAAAAGATTAACAGAGCAATGAAACATCACAGTGACACTTCCAAACATTTCCTCCTTAGGTCCCCTCTGGCGTGTGGACTGGTGTGTACGACCCCTGGCTCTTTACTCTCCAACTGGACAGAATACAGTGAGATAGATCAGCTCTCTGAACATCCATCTCAACGATCTTCTGAAACTCAGCACCCTAAACTCAACTGCTTCATGTTCACAGACCAAGTATGCAAACAGCAAAGCACACAAATAAGTGGCCAGTTCCTGGAAAGAAGAATGTCCTCCACTTAGTAGGTGGGTGAATAGCATGATAACAGCCTTAACACAGGGACCTAGATTATGGTGGTATCACTAGGGGCCCTGTTTCTGGTCTTCGCAGTCCCGAGCTGCTAACAGCATCTGGCATCCATAACTCTTGGTTGAGGAATGTTTGCAGGGCTATTTGTGGAGCCTATCTCTGAGAACACACTTAAGACACCTCATATATTTCCAGCCTTCCTCCCCGCCGCGCGTGGGGGTGTAGGCTGTGATTATGTTTATGACCGGGGGGATGAAATGTTTTGGAGAGTCACCATGACATTTCAATGCTCTGTTAATCTTTTGAGAATTGCTCTTGCAAGTGAATACTTAATGCTAGTCCCTAAGGATTTTAGAAACTCATAGAAACAGAGTAAAAAAAATCACAACTTGGGGTTGGACCAGCTCATTACCATTCTGCCTATTTTACCCTGCAGAGCAGTCAACTTCCCTTAGCAATTTAAGGCAAATGGACTTTCCTCCTGCTTGGATTTCAAGTCCTTCTGCAACCTGGGAACAGTTTTATGCCCCACAACTTTTTGGCTTTCCACTGCAGGCAGGTGGATGCGTGAATGTCCCCAAATATTCCGCCCTCACCCTTCTCCTGGCCTCCCCCTTCCCCTGGCCTCACTCATGCATTCCCTTCACCTTGCCCTTCGCACCCCATTTTCATGAGGCCTTTCCTGACCCCTCTAAACCCTTTTCTCGAAACGCCCTCAAAACCTAAGCTGTGCGTTGCTTAAATTAAATTTAGCTTCTAATTGATACTACTATTTAGAAGACACTTTAAAAAGTATATTTTACTCTCTTCTCTCCAGCAAGAACATCAACTTCTTGAAGGCAGAAAACGTCCTCTTCATTTGCTCCTACCCCACTGGCCTAAAACCATGGTTAACGTATAAAAATAGTTGGTCAGGAAACACTGTTGAAAATGGGAATTTGGGAGGTAGGTTTTTAGGGGCCTCTTTGTCTACTACATTTAGAAAATTTGACACATTTCAGAGAGATACAGTGGAAGGTCCAGCTTAAGAGTTTTAGCTGCATTCATCCTAAGACTCAGATGCATCTGGATAGCCAAGGGTAGGCCCACCAAGACCTTTCTGCATTTGATCCAAGGAGTTTCTTGGGAAGGAACTCACCCTCAGGGAAGACGGAGTAAGGGTCTTGATATCTGGACAAGGCCTGTAGGCCAACGAGGGACAAAACAGGATTATTAATTTCTTGGGCTGCTATAACAAAGTACACATATTGGGTGGTGTAAAACAACAGGAATTTGTTCTCTCATTGTTTTGGAAGCTAGAAGTCCAAAATCAAGATGTTGGCAGGTTCATGCTCCCTCCATATCCTCTAGGGGAGGATCATTCCTGGCCTCTTCCAGCTTCTGGCAACCCCAGGAGTTTTTTGGCTTGTGGACACATCACTCCAGTCTCTGTCTCTGTCTTCACATGGTCATCTTCCCTGCATGTGTTCATGTGTTCAGCTGGGTTCTCTCTTATAGAGACAGCAGTTATGTTGGATTAAGAGTCTAGCCTAATGACCTCATCTTAACTTAATTACATCTGCAAAGATTCTTTTTCCAGATAAGGTCACATTCATAGGTACTAGGACTGTAAGAGAAGTACAGGAGCTCTTCAGTTTGCAATGGGGTTACCTCCCGATAAACTCATCATAAATTATCATAAATTATCATAAAATATCATAAGTCAAAAATGCATTTAATACACACTTAACCTACCAAACATCATAGTTTAGTCCAGCCTCCCTTAAATGTGCTCATAACACCTGCATTAGCCAATAGCTGGCAAAATCACCTACCACAACTGAAGAGTACCGTTGTTGACCCTTGTGATCGTGTGGCTGACCAGGAGCTGTGCTCCCGGCCACTGCCCAGCCTCACGGGAGAATAGCTAGTGCATACCCTAGCCCAGGAAAAGATCAAAATTCAAAATTCGAAGTACAGTTTCTACTAAACACATATCACTTTCACACTGTCATAAAGTCAAAAATCGTAAGTTGAACCATCGTAAATCAGAGAGTGTCTGTACAAGTGAGGTTAGGGGCTGCTTTCTCCCCTGGAGCCTGGTACCTGGTGGAGCCTGTTGCTCCGTTTTTAATTGTGCAACTCTCAAGGAGGGCATCTTTGCCTGTAAGAATGAAGGTTGCTTGTGCTTGAGAATGAACTCACTGGGGGGGGGGGACATGGTCGTTGCTCCGCTCCGATTCAGAGCTTCTCTAATCTGCCCCGCCCATGCTGTGGGGTAGGTAGCCCCTTGTAGCTTTAGGTGGAAGAGAGCAACTTCTAGAATGTGTGAAGCTCTCCTGCCCTTTGCTCTCTCACCCCCCTCAATGGGCAGAGGGTAGAGATCCTAAGATGCTTCCGAGTAGCACAAATATCCTCCAGGGGCAACAGCCCTGACCACCCCTCCCTACGACCTTACCCTCGCCCCTTACCCCTCAGAGCGGTGTGGTGGGTTAGAACCCTCTGTACCTGCCTTTGGCTGAGCGGACTTTTAAACGTCTCCAATGAGCTCTCTTCGCCTTTCTTATTTGGTTGTGTGCATCATCTTTTCTGACATAAATAGGAACTAGGCTAATAGCTGCCTTTCAATCTTGAGGCCCTACTTGGGTGCCTTGGGGAAGCCTTGGGTTAGAAAGCAGGCTGTTGACTGGGGCCAGCCGATCCAGGTGTCCCCAGAAGGTGCTCCTGAGGAAGGCTGCGGAGGCCGGGGTGAAGCTGCAGCAACCACAGCCCCAGCCGATCCTGCAGAGCCAGACCTCTGGGGACCTTGTGACTGGAAACCCGAGCCTCTGCTGGTGTCACAGCTTTCTCCAAGGGGCGGAGGGAGCGGGGAAGAAATGAGCTCACCCTTCCCCTCCCTGGCCAGCTTGGCTCTGCGCGGTGCCCTCGCTCACCTCTTTGTCACCAGGCCCTCGGCAGGCTGGCGCTGACAGGTAGAAAAGGCTGCTGTGGTCACAAGCCTGCCAGCCAGACTCCACTTGCTGCTTTTGCGGAATTTATAATCAGGGCATCAGAGGGAACTAGGCGAACAGAAAGAACAAAGAAAAGTCCTGAGATTTGGGCGGATGGTTGGGCATTGAAAAATCTTTGCTAACGTGAGAGTTTCTATGGGTGCTATGTGCTTACATATTGACTTACAGAGGCGAGATCACGAAGTCACGTGATCTCCAAAAGATGTTCAGCAGCAACAAATCTCTTGGCATGAGATAGCACAGCAATAAAAACTACTCATGATAGTCAGGATGCTGCTGGGGTATGTAAAATAAATTTTGAAAACTATGCTAAAACAGTAGGAGGCATGATAGTCTTGCAGAAATAAAAACGACAGCCTGAGATGGTCGAATCTTGATCTTCTTTTCCTGAGTAATCCAGGAGTTATTTTTAGCTTTTTTTTTTCCATGTGTCAAAACGATGAGAACATTGCCTTTTCTCCCAGTTCCTTCCCAGAGCCTCCCCATATTCCTCAAGTCTGGAATCAATAGCATGCAAAAAAAAAAAAAAAAGAAAGAAACAAAGAAACAAAAAATGATATCATTATTTGATAGATTGATAACTTGATTCAACAAACTGGGTTCAGAATAAATGATAGGAGTGAGGGAGAAGGAAGGAGGAAACTTTAGGGAAATAAAGCATATTTTCATGTTCTTAAAGAGCTTCTTGTCACATGGAATTGGCTATGATTTTTAGCCTGGTATCAGTGAGTCGAGATTAGTAATGATATTGACAATCTGAGTGGCCTGTAATGTACGAGGCAGCCTGGTAGCGGCTCTTTTTCATTAACTACTCAATTAACCACACCGTCTCCCTGAGGAAGGGTAACGTTCCCTGTTTCACTGATGAGAATACAGAAGTTCAAAAACCCGATGACTTACTTGCCTAGGATCACATGACTCGTGGCTACCGGAGACTGGCCCCCATTCAGTGAAATGAGCTGCTGCAAATATGTATCTTGAATGTTGATGCTCAAGTCTTGGTGTTCTGTGGCTGCTCAGCTGTCTGCTATCGTTTCTACCCTCTCCTTTTCCCAAGAAGACTGTGCCCTACGGCTTTCTGTGCTTCTAGCACCTTAGCTACTCATCCAGGCTCATGGGAATAGACTCAGAACAGATCCTTGTCCTGCAGGCAAAGCTAGAGAGCAGGACATTAGGTCAGCATGGCCGTGGAGCAATCAGAGGACTCAAGGCCTTCTCAGGCCCTGACTTCCCCTTCCCTTGAAGAGGTGGGAGGGAGTGATGCTGCCTCCAAGGGGAAAACCCTGGGCGACGTGTGGGATCAGTCTGGCACTGGGCTTTTCTTAACCCTAAGGCCTTACATGTTCCAAAAAGACAGCCCATGAGATACACAGATAAGATTTCATCTCTTTTCTGGAGTGGTTCTTGTGTGCTCCGATCAGGAGCACCCCCTCCAGGGGTGGCTCGTTGGCATTTGCAGTCCTCTGTTCAGCAATTCAGAGTAGCTCCTCCCAGGCTCCCCTTCTTGTCTGTGTCCATCGCAGCAGAGGCTGTGTGAGTTCAGATAGGAGATGGTAAAAAACTTTTTTTTATTGCCAAGACGAGTGCATGGTGTTCGACATGCATGGACTGGCTGGGACTAGTCTTGGGCACCCCCGCCTTCATACAGACAGGGTTAAGGATGCTGTGAATCTGTCGCTTACACTCCTTGGACTCACATTTTGTTTGGCCCTGATTCCATTAATTGATACCCACTGGAAAGTAAACGGAATCCCCTGCTGGGGTTTGGGAATGTGTGCTTCACATGAGCCTTTCTCAGAGAGTGCTGGTTGGAGCGGCTAACAGGGCAGAGACCTGGGCTTCCCTCTCTTCCCAGAGCACGTGCTGTGACTGTGTGCATGCTGCCTGCCACAAGTGTTAACAGAATCAGTCTCAGATTTACTTTCCTTATAACATACCCCTGGTGGTGTGTGTGCACGTGTGTACACATATGTGTAGGTATCTGTCGTCCAACCGGTGTGCTGAAGCTGCACACACTGGCCCATATGGGCTCAAAGAAGGTCGGTGTGCCCACTCGGCACTTGGTGACATCACAAAGTCACTTGAAATCCACCATGAACATAAGCAGATGCTGTAAATCAGGACTGTTCTTTTTCCTGGGAAAGCTGGTCGTTACACATGTATCTGTACATGCCTGCCTGTGGCCTGTGGAGGCTGATGGAGAATGTCCAGTTTGGTTTAGGATGATTTGCAATATCACTAACATAAATCAACCTGTTTACTCCTATTTTTAGCCCATGATCATGCTCAAGAAAGGTTTTAATATGTCTTACAAGAACCATAAGGTTTGTATATATATATATATATATATATATATATATATATATATTTACACACAAGGTATAAAAGTGAGAAAAGCAAAATACACTTATTAGAGAATAAGACAGTAAAGAGAAGTAAAAATGCTGAAAAAAATCACCCTTAGTTCTACCCTCCAAAGATTAAAAAAAAAAAAAAAGGTGGGGGGGACACACTCTTCTTGATTCCATTGAAATGACCCTCATTCCTTGTGGAAGGCCAGTTGGAAAGGTTAATTTTCAGGCTCTCATGATCACTTAAGTTAGTCATGGTTTCCAAAAAGAAAACCTACTTTTCCACAAACTTAACAAAGTGCCAGTTGCCCTCCTCTTGCCTTAGATCCCAGTGTCCAAAAAGTTACAATATTTGCTGACTTCAGTGTGTTAGCAGGCGCTTTAGGGGTTATGAAATAACAAGTTACAGTTTGCTCCATATGAGCTCCCTGAGAAACTGTCCTCTAGAATGAGTCCAGTCTTTGGAATCACTTAAAAACGAAGACCTCTTCCAATTGCACCATGAGAAAGTCAGCAATAACGGGTGCGTTTGAGAATCCACAAAGTGCAACTGTCAGGGTCTGCCTGGGACAAGAAGCACACATTGACTGAGATGTGTTTGCTTTGGAAACAAGACTATTTTAGAAATAAATTGAGGATCCAAATGTAATAAAAGAAGCAGGGACAAGACTCTTCTTATTAAGCAACATTTGTAACTTGTTGCCCCACATTTTGACGCTGTCACAATACAGGTTTGGGTTGAACCCCTTGTACCTGACACTGCTTAAGTGATATCAGTACATCCAACTGGCCAACTTTATAACCCTATGGGGCAGGACAATCAACCCCGTCCTGAAAGCTCACCCACAAGATATCATGGAAACAGCCCCTGATGGCTTATTAAAGTCATGCTTGTTCCTATTCCAGAACTTTAAGGTAAGTATAATTTTTCTATTCCAGAACTTTAAGATAAATATAAGTCCATAACAATAGCATAACAATATTCTAGCAACAGACTATTGAAGGCTGTTGGAATTATACAGAACTCAGAATTGAGGTCCCTGAGCTCGTGTTTTATGCCCTCTGATAGGGGATATAGGGTAAGCATCAATTTATAAGACCTAGGAGAGCCCAAACCTCAGAACAGATGTCATAAAACCCTTTGCTAAAATGCTTTCATTCACCAAGAGTGAAACCTAATGTAAACTATGGACTCTGGGTGACTATGATGCGTCAGTGTCGGCTCATCAGTTGTAGTGAATGTACCACTCTAGTGCAAGATGCTGATGACCAGGAGGCTGTGCATATGTGGGCAGGGGATATATGGGAACTCTACTTGCTTTTCCCTCAATTTTGCTGGGAACTGCTCTGCAAAATAAAAATATTTCATGTTCTAAGGAACCATTCCCAGGATGGGAAGAGTTAAATGTCTCAGCTGTGACATTTCTGGCAGAGACCAGGAATACCAGGCCCTGAGTAGTATGTGTTTGGGTATGTGCTGGACCTCGAGTCAATAGGGAAGGAAGGAAGGAAGGGAGGGAGGGAGGGAGGAAGGAAGGAAGGGAGGGAGGGAGGGAGGGAGGGAGGGAGGGAGGGAGGAAGGAAGGAAGGAAGGAAGGAAGGAAGGAAGGAAGGAAGGAAGGAAGGAAGGAAGGAAGGAAGGAAGGAAGGGGGGAGGGGGGGAAGGAGGGAGGGAGGGAGGGAGGGAGGGAGGGAGGGAGGGAGGGAGGGAGGGAGGGAGGGAGGGAGGGAGGGAGGGAGGGAGGGGAAATGAAGAGACCCATTTGAAAACCTTTCTTTCCAATAAACATATCAAAGGTTTTCTGTTAAAAGGATGTGAGAGAGATGTTGTGTTCTCATTATGGCTTCTCTGAGAACATTGGTTTAGGAGAGTGAAGGCAAGAGAGAAACATGAAAGAGAATGTGATTGTCAAAGGAAAACTAATTCGATTAGTGCTGGGTTATTATTGTTTTTTAACTGTAATGGTCAATTTTGGGAATATTATTACAGCCAGAAGCTGGATATATTATACCCTAACCTAGAAATTGCTGACATCAACAGTCACAACAGATGGTGGTTTCTAAACTGATTTAATAATAGAATCCAGAGTTCTCACACAGAAGAACTTCAACTACTAGATCAGTTTAATCAGAGTGGTGCTGAGAAGGTATAATAGGGACATTCAGGACAGTTCCAGTCATGTGGGAAAGAACTCACACTCTATTAATCCTAGAAGAGACTTACAGAAACAGAAATTACCTGGGCATCCACTGGGTTTATGGTTAGATCGATCAAATGATGGTGACGAGAAGTCATGACATCTGCTAAGTACTTTGAACTTGGCCAGAAAATTATACCATCTTCTCCAAGATGGCTTTGACAGGATTTACTGCTTTTAAGCATATTCATAATCAAACAAGAAAGAAGGTGCCAAGATTCTAATACAGTGCTCAAAAGATACTTTTGAGAGAAACACATAGGTACTAAATTTCCCTTCTGCTAGACGTGGAGCAGCTCTGAGACATCTTTGTGTTGGATCCACGGAGCCCAGGAGGGATGCTGGGAGAATGCAGGTACCTCAAGCTGTGGATGATTGAGCCCACCCATACTCAGGCACTCTGAGGTGGCAGGGCATTGCAGGGAGGCGGAGCTGGGGAGGGGGTGTCTAGTAGGAGACCACAGCCCCGGGATCCCTGTTGATAAGCTTGGCACTGAGGGAGTGAAGTCGACACGTTGAGGGGCTTATGTAGACCAGGGAATAATAGCAGTTTGACTACCCACAGACCAAAGATCAGGTTCTCTTCCATTTTCCCAGGCCCAAAGACATGTTTTATAATCAGGGTAGTTACCACTGCCCAAGCACCTACATCAAGTTCTACCTTCCTCTGCCTCCTTGTACTCCCTTTCCTAACCAGGGGTCATCTATTTCCTTCCCTGTCCTTACCTGTAGGTAAGCTCTTGTTTCTGCGGTGTAGACTGATGATTTCCCGTAATCTGATTCTGTGATGTGATGCCGTGATACAAGACTACTATCTGTCCCAGCAGACTTGTGTAAGGAATCTTTAACTCAGTGTTTCTCAATTCTGACTGAGAATTAGAGTCACCAGGGGAAGTATTTTAAACATAATGATATCCATACTTCAAACGCCAATTCAGTTGGTATGGACATGGGTTGATTGGAATTATATTAAACCATAGCCCAGGTGGGTCTAGTGTGTTGCCAAAGTTGAGAATCATTTCTAAGTTGAATCTGCATCTGGGTTCCGTGTAAGGTTTATCTTACCCTTCTACTGTGCGGACTTCTAGTGTATTGACTCTCCAGTTTGCCTGGGTTCTGATCTTTGATAATTATTTGTCTTGTCTCTTAACCTACTGCCTACTTGGCCTCTAAAACTTGCATTCTCCTACACAAGCCTTCTTGAATATGGCTTTTCCAGAGAAAAACCCCAATCATGTCAAAAGGCACTTTAGTGGAACCTTTGCTTCCAGTGACCAGGACATGATTTTCTGGTTCCTTCTTCAGTTTCTGGCTGTGAAACACTACGCAAAGAGAACACATGGCTGTGGGAGCATCTGGAAACACAACCCCAAGGCTGTAATGACATGTCTTCAGGGTTTTTGCCATCTGCATGGCTCCTTGAGCTCAGGACCCAAGAAGGAACTGGAACGCGTGTGTAACTTCCTAAGTTCTCCAGCTCAGAGCCAGCACTTTAATTCTAGAACTTTATACACCTCAGACAGCTAGATAGACAGGGTGATCAAAGTTCACACTTTGCCTTAGTGAAATGTACTGCCAAAGGAGGCAAACTTTTGTTTCTGAAGTGTCTATCCTTTGTTTTGTCTAAACTTCATTTCATGGTTGAGGAAACAGAAAGGACGATCTGTGGCTTACAACGGAATTTCGAAACAAGGTAGGATGCTCATAAACTTTTAGTAGGCCTCACAAATACCTTCATACTCCAAGTCTCTTATTCTGAGGCACTGTCCTCCGGAGTTGCATTCAAAACAAACGAAAAAAGAGTAAGAACTTTCCACATCTCAATAACTTTGGTTAAAATTTCAGGAGTCCTGGTCTCTTGCAAGTGAGAGGTTTAAAAAGTTTAGAAGCTGTGAAATCTTCCTTTGAAATTCATTTGCCTTTGAACATATTATTTTGCCTTGAAGAAGAGTTACCTATATTATTCACAGCCAGGGCTGATTGGGAGAAATTCTCAATTCTGCAAAGCTAACTTGGTGTTTCATAGAGTTATTTCTTTTTCTTTCTTAAATGTTTCTGCGATGTAGACTGATGTTTTCCCAGAGCTCAGATTCTGTGACCTGATGCACCACCCCTAGGTTATTAATCTTACATATAGCCTTAAAAACCTGCATTTGAGAAAAAACAATATGAAAAACCAAACTTAACTTTCAAATAGATTTATAAGTAAAGATGTCCCCAAAAGGTATTGAATCATGTATTTGCTAAGTTAGACAGAAGTAGTTTTTAAAGCAGCTTGATTCATTAAATTCTTGGTTCATTATAAATTTCTAATAGTTTTCTAGACTTGTCCCCACCTCCACTTTGTAGTTATTCGTAGGGTAGTGGTGCTAATTTTTCAAGACACTGGAATGGGGATTTAAAATAAAATACAGCTTTAGGCTGTCTGGTGAAATCCAATAAAATCAATAGGAAGCTCCTATATTTGCATGCCTAGCATTGGAACTAAGGAGGTGTCAAGGCGCCTACATTTCCCAATAATGAAACTTCTTACTGGAAGGTAATCAGCTGCAATGCCAATTTAACGAACTCTGATTTTGGAATGCACAAACAAATCCTCTATCCTGTGGAAAATTAACCTCGTCAGTAATCCGATTTGAAGCTTGAAAGTGAGACCAAGGCACTCCTCCGACTAAGTCTGCCTTTTCAGGTGCTAAGGCCAAGGAGGTGGCCCCCTTCTCAGGTTCCCTCTGGGCTCCACACTGCCGCTCTCATCCTTAACAGGGATGCTATTGAACTTACGGTACCACCCAGGAAATGTTGGCTTCCATAAGACTGTGGAAAAGCACAAAACCCGAAGCTCATGTAAGAGAAGAAAGGGAAATCTCCTTGTCAGCCATACTGGGCTCCAGTTTAACGCAGGCATCGCCCCCCACAGAGCAGCTCATCCTTTCTCCCTCTGTCTTCCGTCAAGCTTTGGGCAGCTTTTTTTACTTTTCTTGAACCACAGATAATCTCCGTTGGCCCCAGTGTCTCTGAAAATGGGGTATTTGCCCTGCATCTACCCTTCAGAGCGGAACTCCCTTCCCTGATTCCGTGGTCTTGCAGCCTTCAAAGGCCCCCGGAGAGGGAGACCGCCTGCAGAGGACTCTCCTTTTCCAGTGTAAACGCCTTCCTGTGGTTATAGGGTGCTCACCTTTCATCACGCATTTTTAGGAGTGGCCTGCAATCAGTGGGCCCAAGATGTTTTTCTGGCTCTTTTGATGAAGCACCCCGGTGCCAGGTTGAGCTTGCAGTTGAATACTGAGGTCTGGAACTGAGAGATCACAGCTGGAGATGTGGGTTTTAACCATCCCCATGGAGCTATTAGCTGACATCATTGCAGAGAGTAAGATTGTCAGCCAATGAGATGGAAAATGGAAACAAAATTCCACAGCTCCCTGAATCCTCTAAAGGTGTGGATAGGTTCCAAGAGGCCTGGTCTCCTGCATTGGGGGTGCGGGGTGGGGTGGGGGGAGCAGCTGGGAGGCCGCGCCACATGGAGAAAGCTTCTGGCGCAGAAAAAATATATGATGCGATTTTGTGCAGCGTTTTCTAAGTTAATGAGGACTACAGGTTATTAAGACTTTTGAAGAGTAATCTGGAGGCAAACAACGCCTTCTGCAGAAGTTAACTTATAAAGATTTACAGACTTGGTACTGAACAACTGCACTTAGAGTAAATGCATAAGGAAGATAAAGACTTAGCTATAACGGCCTGGAAACAATAAGGGGCCGCCATAGCACAGTGGTGTGATTTGTGGTTCACAAACCACGTATGGTATATACAGTGGGGTCGAGACTTGAGATGGAGGGAGACCGTTTCCGAAGCCACACTAGTTAAAGGTTACCCGCTCCCCGCCCCCCAGTTCCTTAGAGGAAAAAGAATTGGAGGCATGTGTCAAAGCCCGCTATGTAAACTTTGTAGTTCATTTTGTATAAATAATCATAGTATGCACTGCAAACCAAATGTGGGTTGCCAGACTTAGCAAATAAAAATACAGGATGCCTAGTTACATTTGAATTTTAGATAAACAATAAATAATGGGTTTTTTTAGTGCATGTCCATCCCATGCAATATTCGTCCTGTATTTTTATAGGACAACCCTAAACTGGATCAAAGTCTCATTGAGTCATATTAAACATCTCAACAAAACCTACTGCTTTCCTCACAAGGACTGAAGTTAAAGGCCCTCTAGGTATGGCTTGGTGTCCTCAGTATGTCCACCACACGTTCTGTCTAATTTCTCTATCGTCTCCATTCCCTTGTATGCCAATGGCTTGAAGAAACACTCCAGATCTTCACCTCCCAATCTGGTAGACCTTTCATATCTATTCCTACTGTTAACCTCTTTCTTCAAATCTTTTCTCTTCCTTCTACCCATTTGGCTTTTCAGATGGTTTCTTGCTTCCCAAGGCAGCCTTCCTCTCATCCGTAGATTTCCTCTGCTTCCCACCTCACCCACTTGCAAGTTACAGCCCGACTTTGAGGACTGTGGCCGAGACTGTGCTATGCATGCTACTTACTTCAATTAGCAAGAGAGACAGATCTCGCAGATCCTCTCTGACTATTCCAGTCAGGAATTTTATGCCCATGGTGATCCAGATGAGGAAAGAAGTTCCTCCTATGGAGCACTGTCCATCTCTTTAAGGCTGCTTTTTGCAAGATGCTCACAGTGATGGATGTCTGGGCAGGCCCTGCAGGGAGTGAGGAGCCAAATTGAACAATCACATGGTTAAAGGCAGAGGTACATCTGAATTATTTTTACACTATTTTATTTTATAAATATTAGAATTTGGGGGAAGGGGCATTGCACAATTTTCTTAGGAGCTCCGGACTCAAGCTCGGAGCCTAATTCCAAACAACACTTTCGTAGTTATTCACCTTGAAATAAAAAGATTTTAATTGGAGCTGACACCCTCAGCATCTCATTAGCATGAAATCTTGTAAGATCAATTCATGTCACCAATATTCTTTATTATAGAGAAGGAATAAAAAAATGCAGCCAAACAGTGGCAGATTTTACCCAATGGTTATGGAGAGGAAAAGACACCTCTCTTGGCTGCTGATAAACTTAATTCCTCCGAGTTGCTCGGGAACTGCTCTCCCCGGTTATCTCTGTGCAGTTATCTCAGCATTTCTTGTGACCTGGAGCCCTAGGAGCCCTGTTCTTGGTCCTCAGAGGCATTTTCACCCCTGCCCAGGCCGGCAGTGATAAATACTGTGTCTTTTTAACCAGAGGTTATTTCTCCCAGAACCCTGCTGAACTATTCCTACTGGTTTAGTACCTGGGTCTAGTTTTTGCAGTGGCCCAGGGTGGGTTAGATCTGGGCAGGATCGGGGCAGGCTCCAGGAACCACTCCCAGCTAGTTAAAACATTATTTCCATGTGAGCTAATGCCATTCCTACAGCTCTTCATGGAAACTGCGCAGCATTATCTAGCAACATCTGGAATGACTCTCTCTTTTCCCTCAAAGCGTGAACACTGTCAGAGACTTTTACTTCATGTGACTCTTCGCCCTGGAAATGTGATTATTGGTGTGACCACATTGATCCACGTGGACAGATAAGTTTGTACATGTAAAAATCCTCGAGGCTGAGGCCAAACAAGGCCCTTTTCAGAAACAGAGTTTTGCCACCCTTCAGTCCTTCTGGGTCACAGCTATTTTTACAGCACTGCTAGAGTCTGGAGTTTTGGGAACAAGCCAAATGTTTTGGGTGTGTCTGTGCAGACTCGAAGATCTCTGGGAAAAAACAGCACAAGGAAACAATTTTCCTTTCCTCGGCCTCTAAGCATTTCTGTTCATCGGCATCGTGGATGTGATTGTTGTGTTAAATGTTTTTACATTGTGGGTTGCAGGCTGTATTTTAATATTCTCTTTAATCTTGCTTTTTGGTCCCTCTCGAGCCCTTTGTTCTACAGCCAACTCGCTGACCTGTCTAACCTTTGCTGTGGGGATAAACTCTGACCTTCGTGGAAATTCCACCATCTCAGGAAAGGAAAACGCTAGCTCCAGCCAGGCCTAGAATCCTGCAACAAAGGGAAGCCAAAATGAGGTTTTTGTTGGAATAAGGCACTGTTGACTGGTTTACTCAAAATGAATGTTTTAAATAATTTCTTTTGTTAAAAATTGTCTCTAGCATTATTATTTTGAAATATGTAGCTTTAGATGGTGTCTGGAAGGAGACTGTGAAAAATTATAAAATAAGAATAAAGTCAATGTTTTTCATACTATACAGATCTTAGGCTCAAATCCTAAAATTTTATAATAATGATGGTAGTTCTTGATATCACTCATATGAAAAGCTTCTTCATGAATTATTTAGTCACTCTCTTCTCTGTCTTGCCATATCTCTTCCCAATTCTGAAGGGCATTTTCAGTCACTAAATACACTGTGATATTGATTTTTCAAACTTTTAATTCCATCGGCTGTGGAAGGTTTATTAAAATGAGCATGATTCCAAGCACCATAGAAAAAGTATGAAAATCTGCAGCAGTTAAAGTCAGACTCCGGATAAAGTTGTCCGCTATGGGCACAGGGATGCTGGAAGAGTAGAATGGACCATCTTTCCAGCTGCAAAGTCTGAGGGCCTTTAGAGTATGTAGTCAAATCACTATTAACTGGCCAGGAAAATAAGTCAATGGGTAATTTCATGACCCCTCTTCTCTCCATCAAAAGCAGGAAAAACAACCAAACAAATATCTATATTGAACACCTATTATATGCTGTGAGATATTTCAAAAGGGAAAGACTGGATTTTTACCTTGCAGCCCAGCTTTGCCAGAGAGCTGAGCTAAGTTCAGGTGAACTTAGAGTCTGGCAAGAACAAGTCTACCTTCAGCTGAGTAGACATCACAATGATCACGGTCCCTTGGAAAGCTTGTTAAAAATGCAGATTACTGCCTGGCCGGGCGTGGCTCAGCGGTTGAGCATCGACCTAGGATCCAGGAGATCAGGGTTCGATTCCCGGTCAGAGCACATGCCCGGGTTATGGGCTCGATCAGTGACTCTCTCATCATTGATGTTTTTATCTCTCTCTCCCCCTCTTTTCCTCTCTCTGAAATCAATAAAGATATGTTTAAATAAATAAATAAATAAATAAATATTTTTAAAAATGCAGATTACTTGCAGTTCATCCCCCAACGTTCTGATTTTGTTAGTAAGATGCAGGGCCTGGGAATCTGCCTTTTTATGAACACCCATGGTTTCTAGATGCAACCAATCAATGCCGTCCTCATTTACACCAGGCTTCATGTTTTAAGAAAATGTTAGGCAGGAGAGATGGGCCCCAGCTTATGAGGTTTGCTCAGGGTCCTTGTGCTGAAAGGTGACCTTGAGCATTAAGGGTTCTGCAACCATATATACAGTTAAATTTTAAATTCAATTTATATATAAGTTTATTATATATAGACAGGTTTTATTTAAAGTTGGAAAATATTAATGCTCCTTAGTAAAGAGAACTATTTTGTACCACATGAGAACTATTTTTGGAAAAATATTCCAGCAGGGGGCTGTTTCTCAAATTCTTTTTGCTAGATTCTAAAAATCATTCAAATCTTTTATGAAGACTTCTTGTGGCAGAAAGTCTTCGTGTTGTATGCATATAAGGAAGTTGTGTGGCTACAGGGAATATATATATAAATTGTATGTGTATATGGGAGAGAAGGAACAGAGCCCTGCATAGTTTTAATTTGGCCATTTGCCCCTCCAACCGTGCATAAAGTACAGTGGTTATGACTGAATGTGGGAGGAAGTTAAAAGCCTGAAAGAGAAGTGTCACATTCTTGACACCGACATCTCACTTCAAAAGCTCAGCAGCAGCAGCCCTATTTTCAGAGTTTCTAAACTGGCATAGATTTGAATTGGCAGCTAGTTAGGGAAGGTAGGATATATTAATAGACTCAGGGGGTGTGACCCAAAGGCATTGGATTTTGCATTATAAATAAGACCCTTGGTTTTCAAAATGTCCCCCCATCCACCTGCAGCCTCCCACACTTTCTACAAATTGGTCATAAATCCTCAAGTTCCTATAATTGAGGACAGTGCCTTCCACTAAAAAAAAATCCCTGATATATGTTATCAGACAGACTGCAGTCATGCTAAGCCCAATAAGCAGGCCTCAAACCTTATCTCCTAATATTCTTCAGTGGGTCTGGGTGAGGCCAGGAATGCGCATTTTAGCAAGAATGCATACTTTAACCCAAGGGCTTTCTGAGGGGGTGTGCTTAGAGGACAGTGTGAGCCCTTCTGCACTAAGTGTGCATCCCTGAAGTCCAAAATTCTCTCCAGAAGAAAAGGGAACCTGGACCCATCACCCATGGGAAGTGCAGGGACTATGCAAGCCGGGGCTTAACACCACCTCCTTCACTCCTTTTCTCAAGATTGGCCTGGAATAATCATCTCAACTAGACAGATGTTTAAAATATAGAACCAAATGACACAGAACAGAACAAGCTCTTCACCTTCTTAAGGGCAGTATGGGTAAGATCATAGCATGGCACTGCTTTTTACTGGGGGGGAGGCTCTGAAGCCTTTAAGTAAATAAACATCCCTGGTGTTTGTTCTGGAGAATGGAGATGGGCGGCAGAGCAACCTCCCGTGATAGCTGGGGACCCCCCACCCCTCATTGCTTCACCAGCAGCACCGACAGTTCTGTGAGGAAGATTGTGATTGAACTTGTGACCGAGAGTTTGGGAAGTCTGCTGAGGAGACTACATGGTCACGAGGTTGAGCAGCAAGGGCCTCAGAAAGACTGAGTGCAGGGAAATGGGCCGGTCCTGGGTCAGAAGGAGTAGCCCTCCCTGGCCAAGACTGAGGCCCCGGAAAGAACTGAAAGCTGAATGGTCTTGAGTGAGGGACCACCTGGGAGAAGATACAGGGCCCTTCCCTGAAGAGCAGAGGAGGTATCTCAGCCAGAGGGGAGTGGCTGTGGACCTCGCGCCTGGCCCAGGGAGCTTCTTGGGTCTACGTGGAGCCTGGGTCGACACTCATCCATGTTCCTAGTTGCCCAATAAGTGCTCTACTGGAACAAAATGGGATGTCCTCTGATACGTTTAGCAGCGGTTTGTCTGCTACGGCTGTGCCATCAGATCTAATTTCTTTACCAGTAAAAATCTCTGCTTGTGCACATAACTTATGGTATAGCACTCAGTTGATTACATGTTTGAAATCAGAGTTGGGGCCAATTATAAAAAGGTGGGAAAAATTAACTTTTCCTTTTGATGAGGCTAGTAACTTTTTTGGTTTAAGAAGTAAATGACATGATAGGAGAAAACGGTTACCTTGTTCTGTAAACAACAGGCATTGTCTTAGGTGTTGGGAGAAAGGTTGTGATTTAGTGGAAAAGATTTAAGAGATCTTCCTAATCTCAGCATTAGTTTCATGGATGAAGAAGGCAGCACTGGGTGTGGTCAAATGATTTGTTCAGAGAGAACACCTGGCAGAACTTAAGTTCTTGACTCTAGTCCATGTGCTTCCTGCTGCCCCCTGCCGAAGCCACAGTCTCGGAGATGATGGGTGGAGAAGACATAGGAGAAATAAATCATCCGGACTATTGGTCATAATTTTACAGGCTAGGCAGTGTGGTTTGGAGAAGAGATGGAAGGGGAGAAACTGTCAGTAGGCAGAGCAACTAAGAGCAGGATTAGTGTCAACAGGAGAGTAGTTACCAAGTGCGGTAGGGAGGAACCACTTCAGGTAGAGGGAATCAGAGAAGGCGTGAGGAAGGACTAGCATCAGCTGGAAGGACCTAGAAGAAAGAAGGGATAAAGAAGACAGGTGGGGGAGCAAAGGAAGGGACAGGAGCCAAGACGCTGTAGAATGCTCGAGACTTGTGGTGCAGTTTGTTGTCATAGATAAGGCAGCTGGGGACCGTCGTATGTCAGGCTAATGGTGTGTCGGTGTGTGCCACTAATGTGCCTAAACAGGTGTGTACTCTGGTCAAGCCCAGTTTTTAGGAAGATTAATCTGGAAGCCGCAGACAGGGTGGATTCATGCAGGGCAGGAGTGGAGTCAGTAACATAAGCGAGAGTCTTGCCATCGTAAAGGGAAGTGTTAATGAAGGCCTGGGCTAGGGCAGTAGCAATTATGGCCTTTGGGACACATGAACTGGAAATAAAGCTGGGCCTGGTCAGGGAAAATTATGAGTTTGGTTTTGGGCCTATTGCATTTGAGAGGCTGGCAGGCTGTCCCCATGTGCATGTCCAACTGGCAGATGGGGAAATGAGCCCTCTGGTAGAAGCTCACTGGGTTAGGGAGCAGAGCCTAAGGAGACTATGCTTTTAGGGTCAGGAGGGGAGAGAGGAATGAGGGAAAGAGATGGCAAAGGGGGCACTGTGTGTGAGGGACTGCTGGGACACAGCCTGGCGGAAGCCCAGGAATGAAAGAGTTTCCAAGAGGAGGGGGCAGCAAACAGCGTTGCCTCCTGCAGAAGGCGGGGCCAATGATTCTGGGGCTGGGGGTGTAGCTGGTGTTGGTGATACAGGCAGAGGACAGAATGACTTGGAACGTAGGCTTGGAAGGAAGGATCTTAAAAATATACATTCAGCCTAGCGGATGTGGCTCAGCAGTTGAGCATCCACCTATGAACCAGGAGGTCACGGTTCGATTCCCGGTCAGGGCACATGCCCGGGTTGCGGGCTCGATCCCTGGTAGGGGGCGTGCAGAAGGCAGCCGATCAAGGACTCTCTCATCATTGATGTTCCTATCTCTCTCTCTCCCTCTCCCTTCCTCTCTCTGAAATAAATAAAAACATATTTTTAAAGATATATACATTCATTCATTTGTTCACTTATTCCATTACTGTAGGAAAGACATATACAGGCCTGTTTATCAGGGAAGTAGAACGAGAGAGCGCAGAGACTGAAACTGGAAGCAGGCTGTGTCCAGGGAAATGGCTCAGAGGCGGCCAGAGAGGGCAGGGTGAAGAACAGCGTAGAGCCCATGCCTTGGCACGGAGAGGCCCACTTTCCTTCAGGACAGCAAGTTGCTGCTGATAGCACAGAGGAGGGATGTTAACAGAGAAAGAATGTTACTGAGTGAGCACAAAGTTCCTGTTTAGGATGGTGAGAAAGCTCTGGAAATGGGCAGCGTGATAGTTGCACAACATTGTGGACATCCACGCCACTGATGCACACTTAAGAATGGTGAACGTGGCCAGTTTTATGTTAGGTACATTCCGCCACAATAAAAAAGACAGAGAGAGAATGGATACCCTAACCTTTCAGTCAAGTAGATGGGGAAGCTGTGTGCCCAGGGCGGGGCCTGCGGTGGGGGCTCGGCGGTGAGTTCCTACGGAGAAGAGCATCCATGTCAGGCAACACCATCAGAAGCCGTGAGAACTGAACGCCAGGTGCCCAGTTTTAGGGGTGGCGTGCGCGAATCCGTTTTTCTTGGTAAATCTTAATCCTCTCATGTTCATCCTTTGCTTAAAAGTTGTCAATCGTTTCCCATTTCTCCAAGGATAAAATTCTAGCTCTGCCAGGACTTCGCAGGCCTGGCGTAAGCTGAACCCTGCCTCTCTACCCCTGATCCACACCACACTGTCCTCGAACTCCTCGCAACACAGCCCTTCCCAGGTCCTCAGTCACATTCCCTGCCCAGCGCACTCGCATGTGTTGTTGGCTCTGAATGCCCTGTCTCATCCTTCAGGTTTCGGTTTGAATGCCCCCTCCTGAGGAAGGCCTTGAACTGGCCTCCCCTCCACCATTGTCTCGGATCACAGCATTCGGTCATTGCCTTCCTAGCGCCTGTCATTGTGGGGCAGTGTAGGTGTTTGTGTGTTGACTTGTTCATCTGCTGTCTCTCCACTAGCCTGTGATGGGCGTTAGGACAGCTATATTTGTCCAGTTTATGACCAGGGTCTAGTAAAGTGCTGTCCACATGAAGTGGAAGCTCAGTAAATATTTGTTGAATGAATAAATGAATCGATCCATCTCTTCACTAATTGCAACAAGGCCCGGCAGCCTGAGCATGAGAGAGAAAATAAAGCAGAGAGTGGTGTTTACATGGGACTGGGAAGGACAGTGTGGGGGGGTAAGAACTAAGGCATGTTAGGGAGAACACTACCAAGAAGTGATCGACTCTGAAGTGCAGGCTGGAAATGGAAGTAATTGAAGCAAGGCAGGGGGGTGGGGGAGACAGGTTGGATTAGGAAAGTCACCTCCAAGCAAAAGCTCGCTGATCAGGAACATTCTGTGTGTCTGGTTCTGCAATGAAGTGTCTCAGTATGCGCGAAACATGGGACATGTGAGGGTAGGGGGAGTTTGCAGATTCGAGAGAAATGGAAGCATGAGCCCCCTAAGACCTCGAGTAGACTGACTCAGACGAAAGTGCCCAAACGAGGACGAGGTGTGTGTCTGTGC
This sequence comes from Miniopterus natalensis, assembly GCF_054644295.1. NCBI lineage: Eukaryota > Metazoa > Chordata > Mammalia > Chiroptera > Miniopteridae > Miniopterus > Miniopterus natalensis. The sequence continues at coordinate 62,762,315 of NC_142089.1, read as the reverse complement.
TCTGCAGAGCAACGGAAGGCGGTCAGGCCTGAGAGCCCATTAGAGTCCCACCTGGATTTCCCGAGTGCCCATCATGGTCTGAAGCATCAGCAGCAGTGAAAGCTAACTCTGAGCACTTGCTCCCAATCAGTGCTTGCACTTTACACATTAGCTCATGGCATCCTCACAACGCTGGCTGGTAAGTAATTTTCTGAAGACCAGACAGTGAGCCAGGTGGCAGGGCCCCCCTTCAACTCAGGCCTCTGTCTGCAGACCTGGGCTTTTCCCCTCCTCAATTACTACCAAGTATGCAGAGTCTTACATTCACGGTCACTGCTGTTAAGGAGATGACAACCCAAAGGAATCACAGAGAGGACTGCAAATGAAGGTCAAACCCTCAGAAGGCTGACAGAAGGCGTATCTTCTATGGGCTCATGTGAGACAAATAGCTGGTCCCTCACATGACATTTGATTACCAAATTACTTGCATTTGGGTCTAAAATCTTGTTTTTTTGCAAAGGATTGTTTAAAAATATCTTGCCCAACCCTGGCCTGTGTGGCTCAGTTGATTGAATGTGGTCCCCTACACCGAAAGGTTACTAGTTCAATTCCTGGTCAAGGCACCTGGGTTTCAGGTTCGATCCCCGGTGAGGGGGTGCAGGAGGCAGCTGATCAATGTTGCACTCTCACATCGATGTTTCTCTCTCTCTCTCTCCCTTCCTCTTTCTCTAAAATTCAATAAACTATTTTAAAAAAACACACACCTTGCCCAGAATATACCGTTTAGTGGTTCCTTGATTGGAAAGCCCCTGGAAGCACCACATACTGAGTCCCATTTACAGTCATCCTTTCTCCCCCTTTTAAGTACCAAATGCTGTCTTTGGCACTTTGCAGATTGGACAGAAGGTGTTGCCTTCAGGGGCATAGAGTGAAGACCATAATTTTCTGCCCTGCTTAATGCTACACCAGATTTTAGTTTTCTGTTTATAAAAATTATTAGGACCAGCAGTATAGGGAGCAGCAGCTTTTTGGGTGGAGCTCTGTTGAAATTTCAGCTTGGGTGCTTGGAAGGAAAAAGTAAGATCAAAGTGAAGTAATGTGAGGAAATGTAAATATTAGGGAATCTGCCTGGAGAGGATGATGAAATGCCAGTCCATCTGACTGCACATTTCCAAGGAGAACTGCATTTTCATGCCTGGCTCACATGTAAATAGCCCACCAAATGGATTGTTTTGGCAAAAGGGAGTTCAGAAAATCTGCTTGATAATATTCGTTCAACCTGCTTCGCCTTCCTGTCGATGTCAGTGTTTTGCAGTGAAAGCGAGCGCTCACGGGCCACGCGGAGGGGGCGATCCTGGGCAGCATGCCTTCCCAAATCAGCCTCCTCTGGGCAACGGAGAGACAGTTCCATCTGGGATCCACAAGGAGACTTCTCAGCCCTGCAGTAATCGTCATGGGCCAAAACAAATCAATCGGTGCTTCCAGAGATTTCTGCTTCCTTTCCTGACTCCTGCTGAGCCCCGAGCAAACGGTTTTATCAGTAATAAAGATATTAGCGTACTTAAGGGGTTAGCGCAGAAGGGCCGGGGCGTGGCAGAGGAAGTGTTGATGTGACGGCTGCGGGAATTATTTTTTCTTATTTTCACTGACATCTGTGCTGCTCTGGGAGGGGTGGCGGCACACACTGGACAGGCTGAAATAACAGTGCGGCTACAGGGAGATGGCCGCGAGGGACGCAGAGGGGAAACAGTTCTAAGAATCACTCCCATCGTCGTCAGAGCCCAGCTGTGTGGGAAAGAAGTTAACCTGTTAATACCCCGAGGTGGACAAGACTTACCCAGAGGTGAACGACCAAAATGCATTACTTTTTGCATTGAATCACAAACAGTGAGGAGTTCTTTTCACTAGAGTGAGACTCTCACACATCACTCCGTAAACACAAAGCTGTCTCAAGTTCAAGTGGGTGCCCACGCTCTTCCATCCATGGTTAGAGGGCCCTGTTTACAAATCATAGGGGTTTAAATTCAAAGATATATTCGTTGTCTAGGGCTGCCAGAACAAAGTACCACACGCTGGGTGGCTTAAACAGCAGAGATTTATTGTTTCACGTTTCTGGAGTCCAGAGTCTGAGATCAAGGTGTCGGTAGAGTTGGTTCCTCCTGCAGGTAGGGAGAATCAGTCCCAGGCCTTCCTCTACCTTCTGGTGGTTGCTGGGAATCTCTGGTGCTCCTTGGCTTGTAGAAACTTCCCCTTCCCCTCTGCCTTCGTTTGGACTTGGTGTGCTCCTTGTGTGCATGTGTCTGTGTCCAAATTTCTCCTTTTATAAGGACACCAGTCGAATTGGCTTAAGGGACACCCTACTCCAGGGTGGTATCTTAGGTAGTGGCCTCTACAATGACTATTTGCAAATAAGGTCGCATTCTGAGGTGCTGTTGGTTAGAATTTCAACATATGAATTTTGGGGAAACACAATTCAACCCATAACAGAAGAGTTGGCCTCTTAATTTAGGAGCTGATTCACTGGTTTATAGATTATATAGGCTCTTGATTTCTCCTTTCTACTTTTTTTGCTGCCCAGTTTCTTATAATAAAAGTTAGGTAAAGAAAGGGGGGGAAATAAAGTTCAAGCCAATGCATCTCACTTGTTGCCTTAAGCTTTAATGAAAGATGGGGTCAAAATGAGGCTTTTAGTTCATGGTGTGTGTAGGTGGCTTCCCATCACCACGATAGGTAATGGGGCGGTGGCTGAATTAAGTACAGAACACCAGACCCAACTGTAAATGACAGCGATGAAGGAAGGATTGTAATCCAACTTGGAGTCGGGAGCCATGATGTTAAATGTCGTCTTCTGACAGCACCCACTGTGCTCCGTGTGATACCTCCGTCAGGTGTGTATATGAGGCAGGTTCTGCTCCAGGCTGACCTCAGGAAGCCCACACTCCAGGGGACAGAGCTGAACATCCCTGCCTGGAGGCCCAGGACCTGGGACAGTGTGGACACACTGTTGGTGCTTGAAGCAGGTTGTGGTGCATTGAACAGACTGGGGCAGACTGGTGGGCTTCACACCAACACGCATGCTTGTTTGTGGGTCAAAAGGCGATGCAGCCCTTATTTTAAAAACCTCCTTTCTCCCACACATCACCACCTCACTTACCTCCTAACCCATTCTCAGACCTCAGTCATGTGAGACAGGCCACTTTGCCCCATCTTTCCATCTCATTAACTTATTTTAGGGGAAATAGTTTCAACAGATTTCTCTTAGGAAAATTATTCTGAAATTTTGACCACCAGAGTTTTTCCAGAACATTCTACAACTCAGCAGTGACTTTTTAAGGTACGAAGGGAAAGATGTTTAGAAAATGACATTTCATTTTACTAATTGCCACGCTGCACAGCTTTTATGGGGCTGTGGTCAGGATTACGGGAGAAAGGCACTAGCGTGGATTACAACACAGCGCTGACCTTTCACCGCCCAGCCGAAGCTCGAAAAACAAAACCAAATCCCATCTTACTAAACCATACCTGCGTCTTTTCTGGGAAATACCCCAGAATACATTTTGTTTGTTTTTTAAGATGGTTTTCCTCGCCTGGGAGAGCAATCCCAAAACTTAAGTCAATAAGGTTCTCATACTACGTAAGCATTTTGCCTCCTCGGGCTGGGCTTGGGGCCTTTTCTCCCTCCTTTCTCTAACACACATCAAATGCCTTAGATTACAGTCTGTCGTGGTCAGGTTATGCAATTTTAATCTTAAAAATATGAAAATAAAAGGCATGATTAAAGCTAAAACGGGACACTTTATTTTTAAACCAAAAGATGCAAAAACAGCAGCAGAGAAGAAAAAAGCCTAATTAGAACTGTCTCTGGGGCAAGTGTACGTTTGGCTTAGTTCCTCCTGCGTTCCCACTAATCCCTTCATCCCATCCCAGCGCTCTCAGCCTCCTCTATCTTTGTCTCCCTTGGTGTGGCTCTCATGTTCTAATTCTATCCCAGCTTCTTCCACTGAAACAATGAAATTCAGCAAACAAATGCAATCTAATGTTTTTGTAACGATGTATTTTTTTCTCTCTCAAGAATAAAAGGGACTCGGGGACCAGGAGATGCTTGACGCAGTGACTGAATTGTTGTTGGTGTCAGATAAGGCGGCTTCCGAGTGGCATAGGTGTCTTTGCCTACTGGCATCGACCCTGTTAGGAATAATGACTAGTAGCCCTGGCCGGTGTGGCTCAGTTGTCCTGGGCACCGAAAGTTGCCAGTTTGATTCCTCGTCAGGGTACATGCTTGGGTTGTGGGCTCAATCCCCAGTAAGGGGTGTGCAGGAGGCAGCCAATTGATGTTTTGCTCTCACATCGATGTTTCTCTCTCCCTTTCTCCTCCTCTCTCTCTAAAAAAAAAAAGTAAAAAAATATTAAAATAAAATAACAATGACTAATATTTATTAGACACTTATTATGTGTGCATGTTAAATTGTTTGCATTTGATAACAATCCATAATAAAATGTAAAGTTGTTTCATTTTATAAGAGAGGAATTTGAGGGTAAAGAAATGAAATCACTTCACAAGTTGCTCGGCTCTCTCTCTGGCAGAGTTGGGAAAGGAACTTGGGTCTTTCCAGATCAAAATGTTAACCATTACTCTCTATCTAATAAGGATGGGAGAAGAACCAGGAGGACAGGAAGGCAGAGATGACTTAAGTGGCCTTGAAAGCAGGGTTCCTCATGATTCAGAAGTTGGGAGTGCCAGGGAAAGTCATCAAGTTCCAGTCTTTTCCACTCTCCTTCAGCCATGGGGAAGCGTGAGTGTGATTCTGACTACAGAGGAGGCAGGAAAATCTTAGAGCTAAAGCTTAAACACTAAATGTATACATACAACGGAATATTACTCAGCCTTAAAAACAATTAAAAAATAAAAGGAAGGAAATCCTGCCATTTGCAACAAAATGGATGAACCTGGAGAATAAGCTAAGTGAAATAAGTCAGGTAGAGAAGGACAAATACTGAACGATTCCAGTTATATAGGAAGCTAAAATAGCCAGGCTCGTAGAAACAGGGAGTAAGTGGTGGTTGCCAGGAACTAGGGCCTGGGGGTTGTTGCTGTTCAACAGATACAGAATTTCAGTTATGCAAAATGAATAATTTCTAGAGGTTTGCTCTACAATGTTGTGTCTAGAGTTAACAATACTGCATTGCACACTTAAAAATCTGTTAAGAAGGTAGATCTCACGTTGTGTTCTTACCGCAATAAAAACAACAGCAATAAACAACCTCAAATGTGTAATGGAGCCAATCAACTTCCATGGACAGGGTTTGGGGATGGACAGTGGTGGGGAAAGTCAGTGACTAGATGGACTTAGAGAGGCAAAGGATGAGAGGAAGACACAAGGGAATGGAGGTGCTGGGGAGAGCTCTGGAGGGACCCAGGGGTCCCCATGGCTAAGAGAGGGAACAGGCCATTAACTCGTGCTCCCGTGATTCTCTCCCTTTCCCTCGTGCTGGTGGCCTCCTGGTTGCAGCTGACATGCCCGCTTCCAAGTAGAAGAAGGGTAATGAAAGGTGCCACAGATGTCTGTCCCCTTCTATCAGGAAAACACTTTCAAGGACATCCCCAGCAGTCCCTTGGCCAGAACTATGACTCCTGGGCTAAAAAGGAGGCTGGGGAAGCAAGTCCAGAAGCTGGGCTCATAGCTAGAGGGAGAGAGAATGGGCGATCTGCCGCTGCTGCTGGTCACACGTTGCTGTGAATAACTGATCGCTTTGCTTTTCTACCTGAAACCAGTTACACTACAAGAAAGGAACCTTGACAGGTATATTGGATGGAAATAGACCCAAGGTGAGGAAAGGGAAGGATAGTTTCCGCGTAGGGAGTACTTTAAGAAGACGGGTTTCTGAGGAGTTAAAGTGCAGATCGTTTTATAGAAAGAAAATAGCCAGGGGGCCTGGGGGTCCAGGTGAAAGTAGGGCCAGGTGACAGGACAGGTGTGATAAAGGTGGGATTGGATGGAGTCAATGATGACCATAGTCTGTATTTTCATTTTCCCAGGATTGACAACTTTTGTGATGTACCTGTTGCTAAAAAGACATCTTCTCCAATGTCTTGTCTTTTCTTTTGCCGTACAAACTTAACTTCACAGACGCCTGCTGTAAAAAACACCCAACAAAACAAAATACCCAGGACCCTTTCTAGGGGATTAAGAAAGGTGCTGGCAACAGGCAGCCCAGCGGAGACTGCCAGGTGGGGGGCATGAGGACGGGCCCTTGAGACCTTAGGTCACTGTTGCCTCCTCACGCGAGCTACATGACCTCTGAGGTGAGGACCCTGGGAGCTGCCTGCATTAGGGTCAGTCTTGAATTAGTTTATCAAGAACAAGACCAATGATGAATCAGTTCAGCAGAAAGAGCCAAAAGGAAGGGAGATTCTGAATCACCCCATTGAATTTCTTTTCTCTCATTTTTTCCACTTACTTTTATTTCAGTTTCATCTTGGAAGTTTCTTTGGCTGCAAAGGCATGGGTTTCCTCCCCTCCCGCTGTGAGGTCAAGGCACTGGGCCTGGCGAGGATCATTTACATTCTTGGGCTCCTGAGAGATAGAGCTGCTGGCAGCTCTGGAAGGCAGACAATGACTTTTTTGTAGACACCACAGTGGGTGACTCGCCAAAGGTCGTTTATGGAGCTAGGGAAAAGCTGCCATCTTCAGGACTCCTGGTTGACCTCACAGCCCACAGCAAGCCCAGAGAAGGGTTTGCCCTTTGGTGTAACTTCTACCATCTTCACCTCAAGCATTTGGCATCAAATTGCTGGAAGAAGATTTTTAAAACTTGCCTTATTTGAAGGGATTCTACTGATTTCCCTTGCTACTGCTGCTACTTCAGCTTCCCCGAATGCGAGTAAGAATGATTTATGAAAATGCTTTTATCTCCTGCAATGGTAATTCTTGAATGTCAGTGTGTTCTTCTCCTGCGTACTCAGTAATGAGCTCTGATTGCACGAATCACCCATCCTCCTTTAAAGTCAAGCCCTGTCTTCAAGGCTAGGTGTTTGTACCTGACAATTTGTTATCACAATCTCATCCATGTTTACTACAAGTAAAAAAATAATAATAAATTTTAATCAAAAAAATTTTTAATCAAATAAAACATTTTTATTTGGAGAGAAGAGAGGTAATGAAGATAGTTCTATTTATTTTTGCATTTTGATATTCTAGTGAGATTAATATGTTAAAGCAATTTAATTAATTTTTCAATTACCAAAATATGTTTACCAAATGCCTGGGCTAGAGGCGAAGTAGTTTTCAATCTAGGGAATGAATTCCCTATTTTCTATTCAAGTTCACAAAATTAATTTCAAGGTGATTTGAAAATTAATTTTTGTACAATCAATTGGTTTTAGGTTCATGTTTCCTTCCTCTGTGGTCTCACAGGTGTTTGTAGATACCTCCATTCATGTGCCACATTGAATTTCAACTATCCATTTATTTGCTGGTCTCCGCTACCAGCCAATGAGCTACTAAATGATTTTGGATGAATAAATAAACATCTGGGAATGGGAAGGAGAGTACAATTGAACAATTATTAATGAGCTAAAGCACTCGTAAAAAGGGTGGTAATTACTGGAACAGAAATGCACAGTGTAAGGTACTGACTTACTGAGATAGCAGTACAAAAACACAAGAAATATTTGTATCTTACTTCCCCCCAGCTTAGCTAGGATCCTTTGGGCAGTGAAGAGCAGCAAGAGTAGAAATGAAGGTTTTGTTTTCAGACCATTGGACTTCACTTCTCCCTTCAATTCAGAGAGATCCCACCCTCATTCCCACCATCATCTCTCTGGTGGGTCCCACTGCAATAGCCTCCACTTTGATGGGCACTCAGATAACCTTTTCAAGTTAGAGGTCCAAAGATGTGATCCCTCCCCTAAAACCACCCAATGCCTCATTGTCTTAAAAGAAAAGGAAGCCAAGCCTCTCAGCACGACCTGTCTCCCAAGCTCCCCCATACCCACTGCCCACCCCCATCTGCCACCAAGTTGACCGTGAGAAGTACAGGATGGCCTTGAATTCCAAAATATATGTGGATTTTAGTTCCAAATACTGTCTACTATTTTTAGAAAAGCCTTCTTTTCAGTCCTAGAGCAGTGGTTCTCAAAGTGGGATCCCCAGACTAGCAGCGTCAGAGTTATCTGAGAACTTGTCAGAAATGCAAATTCTTGGACCCCCACCCCAGACCTAGTGAGACAGAAACTCTGGGATGGGGACCCAGTGATCTCTCCTTTAACAGGTCCTCCAGGTGATTCTGAAGCACACTTAAATTTGTGAGCCACTGCCCCAGGGAATGGGGAGTCAGGATTTCACAATATGCTGGTGTCCTAGGTTGATTCGGTGCCAATGAATGAGTTTACACAGGCTCACAGTGGAGGAAAACCACCAGTGATGGTCTTCAATTTACTCAAGTACCTAAGACCCCGTTCAGATCTACTCTTCTTTCTTAGACTGAATTTCCCACCCCTCCATTTCTAATAGCAGAACAAAGAATTCTAGACGATAAGATCTAGAACATTTGATTAGCAGGACAAGATGTATCTGAAGCGAAAAAAGCCTATTTATGTTGGAACAAGTCCACCAGGCTCAGAACCTGCAATGCCTCGCTGGGAAGAGGAAAGGAGACAGTGGCGGGCAGTGGACAAGATCATGGCTTTGCAGTTAGGGACGCCTGGGTTAGCATCACACCCCCAACACTTAGAAGCTCACAAACTTCTTGACTTTCATGGAGTTCCATGTGAAACGGGAATAATAGTCCCCATCCTTTCAGGGTGTTGGGAGGGTCAAATGGGACACAAAGTATGCAGCTGCTCAGCAAATGCTCGCCCCTTTCCCTTCTCCCACCACCGGGGAAAGGCCTGTCCTGGGCCACATTCACCAGGGGTTTCAGGATAGGGCAGAATCCGTTTCTGCTATACTCTCAGACTGGGCTACCCATGACATTCCAGCTAGGTTTGGTGACAGAGGGATCCTGATGGGGCTGCCAGATAAAATACAGGACCCTCAGTTAAATTTAAACTTCAGATAAGAGATGGACACTATTTTAGTTGGTATTAGTGTGTCCCATGCAATATTTAGGACATACTTATGCTATTTTTTTTTTTAAAAAAAAAGTCATTTATCTGAAATTCAAATTTAACTGGCTGTCTTATATTTTTATTTGCTAAATTTGACTACCTTAGGGTAGAAGCAAGTTCCAAGGCTAGGCTTTCCTCTCCGCTCCCTAGCCTTTTAATAAAGGCCATTCCTGAGAGGAACACGCTGGGCACACCTGATGAGGAAACCCAGCACCTGAAGACACTGGGTGGTGTGAGGCTGAAGGGGAGGCCCGTCTAACTGTCTTGGGATTTGGGTGGGAGGGAAGGAAGGCGAGTCCAGGACTGATGATGATGGTCTTTGCACCTCGGAGTCTTGCCTCCACTAGCAGAAGGATGGAAGCCCCCTGCTCCCTTTTCTCCCCACCCTGGGTGCTTTGGGAGGTGAGCTCTGGTCACCGTCCCATCTCTGTGCAGTTGTTGCACAACTGTAAGTCAGACATGATACTAAAAGCAATAGCTGTTCTTTTTAGGATCCTCTGGTGCTTATTTTTATTTTCCAGTCTGGTGTCCTTATGGTAACAGAACTTCACTAAACCTAGCAAACGACTTAGATCTTAAGGCATTTGCTTATTTCCACTCCTTTGAAAACGTTTAGGAGTTGAATTATTTAAACTAGAAAGAGATGAGGGAGTTAGAAGGGAGGGCTGCTGGCCCCAGGCACAGCCAGGGGAGGGTGCTAAATGTGGTTATCAAGAGATCAAAGCACCCAGGAGAGACTCCTTTGATCTGATGCTTGTCAGAGTTGCAATTAGATCTTTAATACTCTGCACTTGTCTACCCCCCTTCTTCACATTTCTCTTTTCATGGACACCTGGAAGTGCTAGACCAAGGCATGCCCTAGAAACAGCCCCGGTGGCTAAGGGAAATGTGAGTGTGCTCTGGGACACAAGAGACATATCTCCTGGAGGAAAACCCCTTTTCTAAATACAGTTGCTGTCATTCCTTATTTTTGAAGGGAAATAAGATAAATATGAAATCCCCCCAGTTATTCCTGCAGATGTCTGTCTCAGTGTGTGAGCTGATATTAATCATCCTGTGGTTTCCACACTTCTCCTTTGATACAAACAGGAACGGTACCAATTGGCTGAGACTAAATTTGGGTTTGGGGTTCGGGGGACTCAGGAGCAGTCAGTCAAACCTGAGCAACATCTGCTCCATACCCAAGCCAAATTCTACCTCTTACTTTCTGTGACTTTTATTTTCTGAACAACATAGGACTACGCAGACTGCACTGAGAGCCCTGCTCTGTCTTCCCTTTATCCTGGAAAAGCTATTTATCAGGGACTTGAAGGTCTTATTTATGGTGTTCTTCTAAGTAGCTTCAGTCTCATTCTCAGAATTTTTTACACAATTTGTACTAGTCCCAGAAGTATAAGAATAATGGTACGTTTCTGCAGATGAGTCAAATATTCGTCCCTATCAGTCTGTAAAAGATACAGAATGTCTGTTGTTTCCTTAATGGACAAGATTTGATATGCATGTTTCCTAATCCTGAGCTATTGAAATATTGATTCTCATGCTGACCTGGCCTCCTGGGAACGGAGCCAGCCTATCTGCATCTCTGAGCTCCACACTTAGACTGTCTTCCTGCTGGCCCAGCCTGCGAGCACCAGAATGAGATTAGATTGGTTTGGGGGCCAGAGAATGTAAATCCTAATGAAATAGCTGTCTGGCCGTATTTCTATTTGACAGGATGGGGCAGCCATTCCTGACATTTTTGGCCAATGTTATCATGTGTTTACCCTAATAACCTGTATGCTCCTTTCTTCCTATTTGATTTAAATGTATGTAGGCTGTTAGGTGAAAATAAGAAAAGAAATCCTAGGTAAAAATCCATTTGAACTTCTGAACAGGATTGTCTGAAAAATGTAAAATATTTTGCAAGGAATTTCAGAGAGATGGATAATTTACACCACATCAGAAATGCCTCCTGACTTGCAAAATGTGAGAAGCCTTTGCATGACTTGTGTGACCTTTGAACGCAGATGAAAGGCGGGTCGGAACCATGCTGTCACGGCCTGGTGCTGGGCACAGTGCTTGACAGACTATAATTCCATCCTGTTTCAGGATGGAGGGGCGGGGAACCTGTGTGCCATTCGTCACCAGTTCAGTGATGATGAATCACTGCACCAGGACAATATTTAGGAAACAGAACAAACGTGAACCCCGAGAAGACCAAAAGGCCTTCCTGTAACATGTTTAATATCTTTTAAATATTGCTTGACTCCCTTCATCGTCCTCTCTTCTACCATTTTCCCAGTTTGGACCCACACAATTATTCATCTGGACCAGGGTGACGACTTCCCACTGGGCCTCCTCCCTCAGTCTCCTGGCTTCCAATATTCATCCTCCGTACCGTTTCCAGACTGAGGTTTTGAAAATGCCTACATGTTTACAATCTTCTAGGGGCCCCCTACTACCCACAGTCCCATGCTCCTTTTCTAACATATACAGCCATCTGTGATCTGACCTGCCTCCCTCTGCAGACTTGGCTTCTTTACAAACCCATCTTGAACTTCACCTTCCAGAAATACTTGAAAGGCTATTTTCCATGTTTGCCTTTTCTCACGCAGCTTATTTTTCTTAGAGGTCCAATCCTTTCTCTTCCCTTGGAGACTCCCCTCAAGGACATCTCCTCCAGGAATCCCATCACATTTGCTGTCTCTCCCTCCAGGATCAGCTGTTCCCGGTACTTCCTTAGCAGTGCCCCTGTTTGCCTCTATCAGTGACCTCACCATCTTTCCTGACTTTGTTTTGGCCCATCCATCCCCTTGACTACACTGGTACTTCATGAGTGAGAGCATGCCTTATTCAACTTCGTATCCACAGTGACTTACGCAGCGCATGGAGCAGAGAAGGTGTTCATGAGGGTTTTTGAACTAAATTTAAGAGAGGATGCTGAGAATAGAAACAAAAAATAATAAAGGCAAAAAGAAGTGGGTATTGATAACATTTTAATTTTGATAACAACCCTTTGAGGAATGATTATCTCTTTTACTGACGAGGAAACTGAGGGCCATAGAGATTAAGTTTGGCCAAGGGTCATAGATAACATTTGGGGGAGCCATAACTGGAGCATGAACACCTGGAACAGTTCCAAGAAAAGACCAATAAGGATTGATAAATATTTGTTGAATTGAACTGGTTGCTAGAATGTCTGCAAGCATTACCCTTGAGTGAGTTTGTTATCAAATCACATGTAGGAAGAGGTTCTTTAAAGACCCTCTAGTTTGCTTCTCTCTGTAGGGTTATATCTTAACAATACCAATTTGATATAGTAAAATTAAGTAACAGTCTTCTGGATTTAAAATATTTATTAATTAGTTCCTTCAACAAGTATTTATTGAGTATCTATTATATGCCAGGCACTGTGATAAAACATGGGTGTGTGATTTAGGGCAAGAAAACCTGCCCCAATGAAACTTTCTGGAAAATAATCTGCCCAGGAAAATTCTCCTACTAATGTGGATTGAACTAACCATTGACTCACCAGTGGATGAGATATTTTATCAGTCAGACTCATATAAATCATGCACAATGGTAGACCAAATCACTGGAAACAGAAACATTTATGAATCACCAAGGAGCTTGGATCTTTTGGTTTTGCTAGTTGCAACAGAAAGGGTGATAAGCAGAAAAAGAATTTATTGAAGATTAGTTGCCTCAGAGAACCACTAGGATGGCTGGAGGACCAGGCTCGGGAGTTGGGCAGAAACAGAGGGAGGCAATGCATCAGATCCTTGGTTAACATCCCTTTGCAGAATGGGCCAGTGGGGCACTGTTGCTGCCCACCATTCACTGTGGTCTGTGTGGCTGCTGGTGCTGAATTTTGATATTTCTGATACCATTCCTTCCACCAGAGAAGAATTAGCCTCTGTCTTCATACCTTACTGTCATCAGCTCCTGCTCCTTATGGCTACATATAATTGGTGAGCTCAGTGCACACATAAGTCTGTGCTCTGCCTGGAAGGGATGCTGGGAATGTGAGTACACTACCTCTACAACTACTATAGCAGGCCAGGGGCTCTGCATCCCCAAAAGACTTATACAGAGGCCAATTCTGCAAACATAGGAAGGGTATCTGGATAGCCAAAAACATGACCAATTTCCACTATAGTTACTAAGTTTAGTATTTTTTAATCTTAGGATTGAGGTATTTCACCAATGGCAACATAGTACAATATGACAATGAATAAATATTTATCTTTTCTAACACTACTAATTGAATTCCTGAACTGCCTTAGGTAAATTGCTTCAAGTGTTTTATAGAAATGTTTCTCTCCCTCTTTTTCTCTCCTTCCTTCCTTCCTTCCTTCCTTCCTTCCTTCCTTCCTTCCTTCCTTCCTTCCTTCCTTCCTTCCTTCCTTCCATCCTTCTTTCCTTCCGAAAACACTTATCAAGTGCCTATTATATGCCAGGCACTATGCTTGGTAGCAGAAAATTAAAAATAATAAGACTTGCTCTTTACCATCAAATTGTCCCCAACATCACAGGGGAGAGATAGGCATTGAACAAATGATTGTCCTACTAGGAGAGAACTTGAAACAGAATTCTCCAAGGAACAAAAGGTAGAGTGTTCTTCTTTAACCTGTGGAATTGAGAGGTTAGGAAATCTTCATAGAGAAAGTGGCTCTTGAATTGAGTCTTTAAAGATGTAAATGATCACAACTAAAATGCAAAGGGACATTCCCAGGCGATAAACTCACTAAGAGAGAACAGAGCATGAAAAAGCAGCAGCTAGTCAGGGGAACTCTGAGAGCGTGGAATGGCTGGGACATAGTGTCTGGGAAGGACTGGGAAGGAGGAGGCAGGTGGGCTGTGTGAAGGAAGGCCTGAATGACACGAAGTGAAAGGCAGGTCATGGAGGTCCTTGTTGCATGTGAAGGGGTTTGGGGCTTATCTTGATGGACTACAGACCACCGAAGGAATAACAGGATCAGATATATATTTTCGAAAGATCACTCCGGTGGCAGCAAGGGAAAGGATCTGGAATGGGATAAAAAACAGGGGCCAATGAGGAAATTATCACAGTCCAGGTAGAAGATGGTAAAATCAGAAAGTCCTGTACTGTAGTAGCAGTGGAAATGGGAAAGAGGGAGTAACATTTTAGGAGCTGGAGTCTGTAGGACTTTGTGTTCCTGAGGGGAATGCTGGTGGTGCCTATCCCCAAACAGAGAACTGAAAGGAGTGACAGGATTTTGTTGGGGGAGAAGGGACTGGCTGGGTGGAACCTAAGATAACAAGTAAGCTTTAACCCTGTCGATCATTTAGATGGATTTTTTGTGTGTGTATAAAGGATGAGCACTTGAGATATCTGGACTTAGGGTCAAAAATAAGAGTTTCATCTCTGTAGTTAGCTAACCAAGAAATCTCTAGACTTCCTTAGCGATTAGAGGAAACCTATTAACTTATGTCCCAAAGTGTGAAACTGGAAAATTCAGACTCTCTCCAAATTCCAAAGTAGGAGCTGAAGTTTTCCTTCTTCTAAATCCCAGACTCCTAAAAGCAAACAATATCACATTTAGGGGGTGTTCAAGTTTTGACAATGGTGAAGACACTGGGTTGGCAGTTAGCTCTGCATATTCTATACAGACTCTACCCATGACTTGCTTTGAGATGGTAAATTAATCTGGACTTGATTAGTTCTTCTTTGAAAAAATGGGAACTAAATGATCATTGCAGTCTCTTTTGGTTCTAAATTAGCCTGTGTGCCTGGAGTCCCACCTTGGGTACATATGAAGCCACACCCTTTTGTTTTTCAAATTAAGTCTAGCTCAGGCCTCCAGAGATTGGCAAGGTATCCAATCCTCTCTCCCTAAATTGTCCAGATTATGTGGTTCTGGGAATAAACACCTCTTGGAGAGGGAACCGCCATATGCAACCAGTCGCTAGGAGCCCGCTGTGGCTGCCTGTGTGCCATCTCTGCCTCACCATGGGTCCGTACAGTTGGGCTCAATGTTGCCATCCTCTCCCATGATGATGCCGTGGCTGGTCCAGGCTTTTGTGCTGATGGCTCTTTAGGGCAGGATGATGCTCTCACTCTCCAGGTCCGCAACTCTCAGTTGGCATTTCCTTGCTCAGCTGTTTCCCTTCCCCAGCATACTCACTGTCTGCTCTGCAACAGGGCCACCTCTCCGTCGCTGCACTGTGGTGGAGTTGGGGTTACATTTCTGGACCTTCCCTTTGCCATCATGGTGAGTCTGCTCTTGGGGGCCCTTGGTGTCTTTTCCTGCCGCTGGGCTTGGATCAGACTCCTGCCATCCACCAGAGATTAGTTAGCAGACTTGGCCATTTACTCTGCACTAGAGCTATTCCTCTCACAGCAAGGGTGGCCTCCAAGAGGGCGTGCCAGCTCCAGGAAAGAGACGTGGCTGCAAATTTTAAATAACTACCTATTTTCGTTGGAAAATAAAAGTTAACAATTCTGACTAACCAGGTACCCACTGAACATTCAGTGTCTCTACAAACAATGAACAATGATAAAAATAAGAACACAAAAAGGAGAGACCAGGAAAGGAGGCTGAGAAGTGCAACAGCTGTCAGTCGCCATCCCATTAAGCAGATACAGTCACTGGTTGGAAATCATCTGCCAGGATCCAACTTTTCAGCTGAGGCTGTGGGGAATTCTTGTGGCGTGTGGGTAGGAGGGTGTCCGTCATCATGAGAGGAAGGATGGGTAGTGTGCCACCACCCACCCAGCGACCAGCTCTATACATATGGCGGCCACATGCTGCGAGCTGGCCTTCCTGCTTCTCCCAGCGGGGACAGGAAAGTGAGGGCCAACCCTGACCGCCTGGGGGTGGGGGTGGGGCTGGGGGTGAGAATGTCCCCCCACAGCATCACAGAAGAGTGGGTGAAGCTGAGCCAGCAAAGTGGGAGGGCCTCTGAGACTGCTGAGTGATTTTCAAAGAGAAGGGGCAGCTTTTGCAAGGCAGCGTGGGGAAAGCAAGCTGGATTGATGCATAAGGAGGCAAAACAAGCTAGAAAAACACCCCTCTTGCACAATCAACCGCTGAATGTGTGTCATCAAACATGAGATCATCCTTACCTGGCAACAACACAGCTGAAATAGATCACTGAGGTCGTTTTTCATTATTACTGAGCCCAACACGGCCTTTAGCTGATAACCATCCCATAACAAGAATACTGACATAATAGCCCCGAGTGCAGGAAAATTTTATTTTCTTCATAATCAGATGAAAAATGTTGTGGGTACAGAGCCAGACAATATGCTTATATAGGATTTCTTTAGTACCTTAAATTTAAGCAATTGTATTTTTTTAATTTTTATTATTGCACCATCCTAGTAAACACTTTGAGATAAAATGAAGGAGTTGAGTTTTATTAGGAAATCTAATTCGTCTTAAAGGTGATACATATCTTCAGCAAAGAATCACTTTGTCATTCTCTGAAGATGAGTTCTTTGAGAATCAGGGTCCTGTGTTGTCAGGCGGGCCTTAAAGAGCATCCAGCAGATGGAGTGGGGCCAGCCAGGCTGATGCACACAACATGAAACACACGTGCACGCAGTTCCAGAACCCTCCGTCCCATCTGACGAAACCCTGGGAAGGTGACTCGCTGATCCCTGGTTTCATAATTAGAAGTTTGCAGGAACAGAACAAGTCAAGAGAAAAAATACACTTTTATAACTAGCGGTTGCTATAATTAAAGTTATTAGTTAAGGAAGGGCTGTTACTCGGGGCAAAACAATCAGAAGGAAGTTTTAGCAATTAAGTCAAATTCACTGTGGTTGCAAGGGTTTTTTGGGTTTTTTTATTTTCCCCTCTCTTTCTTTCTGGAAAACAAAACAACCTCGGGCAAGTGTCCTGTGCTTCCCAGAGAGCATCTTGACTCGCAGGGCTGGAGCGCAAACAGCAAACAGTGAGCCGCGCTGTTGACTCTGTCAGCGAGGACACAAAGGCCGGCGCATTTTCAGCTCCTATTGACAAAATCCATGACGTGGGCAGCACTGATGTTGGTTCAGTACTAGGAAGGCGTGCTAGAGGCATTTAGAGGAAAAGGCTGGCAAAGAAACTTGAAGTCCAGGACCGGATGTCCCGTATTAATAAATGTCAGCAGAGGTGATCGTCTGAAGCTCCACATGCTTTTTCCTCGCACATGAGTTATGCAGGCAGAGATTGCAGCATCTCAGATTCACTCCCAAAAGCCCGGTTCACTCGTAAAGGAGGAATTGTAAAGGAGCGCTGGCTTGAGGGCTGGGGGACTGGGTTCTAGTCCCCAATCTGAAAGGAAAGTGCCCAGTGAGTGTGGGCCAGTGGATTTGACCCTGGGTTTCCACTTCTAATCGATGTGTACCTTCAATATGGTCCAGCTGCAAGAGTTCAAGACACCTACCTTTCCCATTGTAGCATCTCCCACCGGGAGAAATCTGTTCCAGAGCCTGATAGGATGGCAGGAAGGCATTGCCCCCGGCTGGTGGCACTGGGTGGGACCACCCTCCCGCTCCGCCTGCTGCGGGGGGGGGGGGGGGGGGGGGGGGGGGGGGGGGCAACTCTACAAAAGAGTGGCCTGAGAGGAAATTGTTTTGGGATTGTCCTGCATTTGCAAATCCTGAAGTCAGACCTTGACCAGGAAAAACCTCCCAGTTTCCTAATCAAGTTTTTTTATTTCATGGATGCTGGGTTTAGCTCTTGGGCTTCTTTTCCCATGGCCATCACTTGTCCTCCCCCAGGGTTTGTCTGCTTGGAAACACCACAAGCCTTTTCCTCGCACTACCAATGAGCACAGTGCTTGTGCAATTGCTTAGGGGACCTGGGGGAGGGGAAATGAGGGTTCCTGCTAGACCTGCTTTCACTCCCTGGGTGGTTCTCCCTTAGGGAGGTCACACTGGTGAATTCCCAGTTGGTCCTGGCCCATGGCAAGAGCCATTATGGAAAAGAGAAACAGCTATAGGATGTAAGGGAGATGTCACTGACAAACCTCTGACTGCAAACAAGGAGGTCAGATGTACTTCAAGTATTATTTAGACACAGTTACTCACCACCTCAGGGATGGGTTAACAGATCATTTCTTGAGGCCTTTTCTGTTTGTCAATATTTGAGCATCTTTAATGACCTAAGATCTAAATTTCATCCTGCAATATTTTGTACCCTTTTAAAGTCAGTGGTAAAAGATAAAAATATTGACTCCCAAAAGTAAGTTCAGAGATGTGATTGAGAAATAAAGATACTTTTAAATAATGTCACTCCCTCTGGTGCATAAGAGCAAGAATATTACTGCGTGTCTGGATGAAGGGGTTAGATGCCACGCTGGAAATCCCAAGTGAAAATAAGAGGGAGAGAGACCTTAACAGTGATATGGAAATGAAAGTAAAAACACTAAATTAAGCAGTTGATTTTTCAAAAAGCTACCTTCATGTGAGAAATGAACTGAAAATGAAAATTTAAGAATACGGTCTCTCTGGTAGGTCTGATTGAGTGAAATTTAATGATAAAAATGAATGACATTGTGAACAATAGTATCAGCTCACTTGCAAAGCTCTTTGCCTCTAAAATGCAAGAGTAGCCTGGCTGGCGTGGCTCAGTGGTTGAGCATTGACCCATACACCAAGAGGTGGCCAGTTGGATTCCCAGTCAGGGTGCATGCCTGGGTTGCAGGCTCAGTCCCCAGAAGGGGCGTACAGGAGGCAGCCGATCAATGTTTCTCTCTCTCATTGATGTTTTTCTCTCTCCCTCTCCCTCTCCTTTCCTCTCTCTAAAATCAAAAAAAGTACTTAAAATAAATAAATAAAATGCAAGAGTAAATCACCTAGAGCGCCTGGCTATGGTTTCTCAGGTTTCTCAGTTAAGTGAAACAGATACCCAAATTTCAAAAGCAAATTGACAGCAAAGTGGGAACAAAAGTCAGTACAGATATTGTGCTCCCAACTCATTTGATGAAATATTGGCTAGTAAGGTTTACAATACTGTGATAAACCTAAGGAATTAGGAGACTGCCATCTTGGTTTGAGACAAAGGTTATGGTCTACACTGCAAAGTGACAATAGAATCACAGCTCTTTAGTATCAGAAATCATGGGCTTGAAACTTGCATTTCTCTTTTATGGGGTCTTTTAAAGCACTGATATTATTTGCTGATCTCTCACTAATGTCTTACTGTAAGGATACTACTGTGATTGCAGAGACATTTTAACTTCATGGTTTTGTTTATTTTAATTAATTTGAAATATTTTATACATACAGATGAATCACAGAAGCTAATATTAGATGCCTTATATATCCAGCATCCTATTGAATATGCTAATACTTTGCCACATTGGTAATATTTATTTTACATATTATGTATCTCATCCTCTTGTGTGATACTCAATAAATTTCTACTCAAATTCTGAATTCACTAATTCGTTATGATTTTCTTGATATTTATTTATTTGTTTGTTTGTTTGTTTATTTATGTTTTATCTGCCAGATGCCACTTCATTTAATGAGTTGATGCTATAGTTAAATCTGAACAATACAAATATTTAAATTTATTTGCATTCACATTTAGTTACATATAAAACATGGACCATTACCATTTTTTATCTCTTTTTTCTCCCACCCCACCTCAGGCCTTCACCACACTATTGTCTGTGTCCCTGAGTTATGCATATATGCATGTAAATTCTTTGGTTAATCTCCACCCACCCCTGCCTTCCCTCTGAGATTCATCAGTCTTTTCCATGTTTCTATGTCTCTGGATCTATTTTGTTCATCAGTTTATTTTGTTCATTAGATTCTACATATGAGTGAGATCATGTGATACTTGTCTTCCTCTGACTGGCTTATTTCACTTAGCATAATATCCTTTAGGTCCCTCTATACTGTCCCAAAGGGTAAGAGATTTTCTTTGTTACAGCTACATAGTATTCCATGGGGCAAATGTATTAACAGCTTTTTTATCCACTCTTCTACTGATGGGCACTTGAGTTATTTCCAGATCTTAGCTATTGTAAATTGCACTGCTATGAACAAAGGGGTGCATATATTCTTTCTGATTGGTGTTTCGGGTTTCTTAGGATATATTCCTAGAAGTGGGATCACTGGGTCAAACGGCAGTTTCATATTTAATTTTTTGAGGAAACTCCATACTGTTTTCCATAGTGGCTGCACCAGTCTGCATTCCCACCAGCAGTGTACTAGGGTGCCCTTTTCTCCACACCCTCGCTAGCACTTGATGGTAACCGTTCTGACAGGTATGAGGTACGACTTAACAACATGAAGACAAACAATCCAATTAAAAAATGGGTGAAGGACCTAAGTAGACACTTCTCCAAAGAGGACATACAGACGGCCAAGAGACATATGAAAAAATACTCCACATCACTAATCATCAGAGAAGATGCAAATTAAAATGACAAAGAGGTATCACTTCACACCTGTCAGAATGATTTTTATTTTTAATTCAGACAAAATTTACAGACTGAGTAAAATGTAGTTAATAAATGTAACTCCAATGACTTTTGACAGACACACACCAGTGTAAAAAACAATCCAATAAAAATGTACATTTTCATCACTCTAAAAAGTTTAGTTGTGCCACATTGTAGTCAATCCCCTTCAAGGAACAAATTTTGTTCTATTACAATAGATTAGTTTTGTTCTTAAATGTCATTTAAATGAAATCACATAATATGTGCTCTGGTGTCTGTTCAAAGCTTCTGACCATTTTAAAAACTGGGTTGTTTTCTTATTAAATTTGAGAGTTCTTTATTTTTTCTGGATACAAGTCTTTTTATCAGATATATGATATGCAGACATTTCCTCCCAGTTTTCAGCTGGTCTTTCATCTTCATTTTTTCCGCATATACAAAATTTCTAATTCTGGTTAAGTCTAATTTATCAACTTGTTCTATTATGGTCTTACTTTTGGCATCATAGTAAGAAACCTTTGCCTTACACCAGGTCACAGAGATTTTCTCCTATGTTTTCTTCCATAAGTTTTAGAGTTTTGAGTTTGACATTTAGGTTGATGATCCACTTTGAGTTAAATTTTTTATATGGTACAAGGTATTGATTGAAGTTCATTTTTTGCATATGAATAGCCAGTTGTGAGAGCAACATTTGTTGAATGTCTATTGACCTTTTAAGTATTCCTCTTTGTGTTTTTTTTAAATGTTGGTCTAGGGTTTTATGCTATGCATTTAATTTATCACAGTCCACTTAAAAAATATTATACAACTTTGTATAAAATATGAGAATCTTGTGATAATATAATTCCGTATACCTCCACTTCATCTTGTATGAATTGTCATTTATTTTACTTCTATGTTATAAAACCTGTATCTATCACAATTTTATTGTATTTAATCAGTCCCCTTTCTATTTCTTTCCAAAAAAAAAGTGATTTTAGAGAGAGAGGAAGGGAGAGGGAGAGAGAGAAACATTGATCAGTTGCCTCCTGTTTGCTCCCCAACCTGGGATTGAACCCGAAACCTGTGTACGTGCCCAGACCAGGAATCAAATCCACGACCCTTCGGTGCACGGGATGATACTCCAACCCACTGAGCCACACCAGTCAAGGCAACAGTCCCTTTTCTTTTAAAGAAATTTTTAAAAAATTTTAAAGGCAGATTTTTTATTTACTCACATATTTACTATGACTGATGGCATTGATTTCTTTCTCTATAACTAATTGTGTTTCCATCTGTTATTATTTCCCTTCAGTCTGAAGAACTTCCTTTAGCATTTCTTGAAGTGAGGTTCTGTTGCTTATAAATTTTCTGAGCTTTCTTTTATCCATAAACTTATTTAAACCTAATTTATTGAAGGATATTTTCTTTGGCTGTAGAATTCTAGGTTGATAGTTTTCTAACTCTGTTTTATAGGTATCAATTTATTTTTTTCTGACCTTCATTATTTTTCATGAGTAATAGTCATTCATAATTCTTACCTTTGCCGCCTAATACACAATGTACCTTCCCCCCCCACCCCCCCGAATCCTTTGTATTTTTATCTTTGTTTTTCAGTGTTCTGACTATGATACAACCAGGTATGATTTTCTTGAGGACTGATGGCTCTCTTCAATTTTGGAAAACTTCTCATACTGTTGCTTAAAATGTTTTCTCTGTTTTCTCTCTTCTTCTTTTATATCTCCATTTACACTATATTAAATAACTTTATATTGTCCCACAGGTCACTGAGGCTTTGTTTTTGTTTCAATCTTCTTTTTCTATGTTCATCAATTTGGGAAACTTCTATTGAGCTATCTTCAAGGTCATGGAGACTTTCTGCTGTTATGCTTATCCAAGGGATTTTTATTTCAGATTTTTTATTTTTCAGCTTTGTATTTACATTGGCTCTTTTCATAGTTTTTATATTTTGACTGAGATTACCCATCTCTTAGTTCTCACTTATTTATTTCATATCCTTAAGCATATTTGTAATAGGTGTTTTAAAATTCTTATCTGTTAATCCTAACATCTGAGTCATTTCATGATCTGGTTTCATTTTTTCCCCTTTGATCATGAATTATACCATCTGCTTTTTACAGGTCTAGTAATTTTGATTGCATGCTGGACATTGTTGATGATACTTTGTAGGGAGAATAGATTATGTTGTCTTCCTTTAAAAGGTGTTGAGTTCTATTTTGGTAGCAGATATATAATAGGTAGATCTCGATCCAGACAGACTTTGTTTTAGGCTTTCTTAGGGTGCTCTACTAGCATTTGTGTTCTGAGTCCCAGGGTATGGCCCTTACTCTGTAACATAGATGTTACTTGTAAAATGTGGCTTTCCTCGGATCTTAATCTAATGCCTTATGTTTTCATTGAGGGCTCTCCATCTGGCTGGGCCACAATCCCAAAGTCTGAAAACTCTGTGTCATATCTAGAACCTCTGTTTAGCTCTCAGCCTCCCAGCAGCAGGATTCACAGAGACAGGCCCCTTCTCATTTCTTGGCCCAGGATCTGTGGGGACTCTTAATGCAGATTTCTTGGGGCCCAGTTCTGTGTAACTCCCTCCTTTCTCTGGCCATAGCCTCACCCATTCTGGCTGCCTTCTAAACGCTTTTTGAATAACAGTGGTAATAATAGGCAGCTCTATCTTGTTTCTCATTTTAATGAATGTTTCTTTAGTATTTTATTTCATTATTTGCTGGTTTCCAAAAAACACTCTATCCTGTTTAGGAATTTTCTTCTATTTTTATTTTACCATAAATGCCCACTGAATTGTATCAATTACTGTTTTGTCATATATTGGTATAATCCTATATTTTCCCCTTAATTTATTAATGGATTAATTATGCTGATAAAATTATTAATGCTCAGTCATTCTTGGATTTCTATAATAAATTCTTATTTTATATACTGTTAGGTATGATATTCACATTTTTAGGTCCTTAGCATTTAAATTACTAACAGAATAATAAGTTTTTAAATATAGGGTGTTAAATAGAAAGAAAAATGCTTATTAAGTTTCAGTCACTTTATTTTACTTAAATCTACAAAGACAAGTTGATTAATAACAGTAAGAGAAATTTATACAGCATTTCTCTGCTTATGCTTCTAAGACAACTGCATATTAAAGACTGAGTTGATATTGTGAGGTGGTAAGAATTTAGAATCCTATCTCTGCCACTTGTAATCAAAGTAACCTTGCTTAAGTCACTTAGAGATCCTCTTGGAGCTTCAGTTACCTTCTCTATAAAATGAGATGGAAATCACACCTACTTTGCAAGGTTGGTGTGAGCCTCAAATGTGGTGATGGATATAAGCATGTTTTATAAACGGGATAAATTAACATACAATGTTAGTACCTATTCTTTTTTCCCCAGAATTGCTACATGTATTCCCCTACCTTCCACCTTTTCAAATGACTTTATTTTTTTAAGAGTAGCCTTAGGTTCATAACAAAACTGAGAGGAAGTACGGAGATTTCCCACGTGCTCCCTGCACCCCCACATGTGCAACCTTCCCCATTAACATCCTGCACCAGAGTGGTGCATGTTACAGCTGGCACATCATTATCACCCAAAGTCCATAGTTTACGTTGGGATCTCTCTTGGTGTTGTACATTCAGTGGATTTGAACAAATGTATAATGACATGTATCTATCATTACAGTACCATACAGAGGGTTTTTACTGCTCTGAAATTCCTGCGCTCTGTCTAGTCATCCCTCTCTCCCCAAACCCTTGGCAACTGATCTTTTTACTGTAATCATAGTTTTGCTGTGGCTATCCTTTATTACCAGTGGTCCCCAAGGGCTACACAGCTGACATAGGACATTCTCTGTTTAAGGATGGGCTGTGGGAAGATTCTCTCTCGACCCTCGTTGTCACTGCCCACTATTGGGTTAACTTCCCTGGCTGCTGGGCAGTACCCCCTGGGGTCCTGGTTTTTTTTGAGAGAAACATGAAAGGGAAGAAGAAATCTACTCTCACTTCCTGGGAGAGAGGGGAAAAGGGAAGAGAAAACTCTATGTCCTGCGTGGAGAAGGAGGAGAGGAATATCAAGGAAATTCAACTCTGGAGACTGGGACTGTAGCAAAGGCAGAGTTCTTATCTTACTTCCAATATCTTTGTTAGGACTATTCCATTGTTTTTCCCCAAAGAAACAATGGGAAATGCTTTTAGCATTCTAATTTAACTGCCTTAATGTTTACATAAATTTTCAGAGAAAAACCTGGAAAACGAATCCCCTAAAGAATTCTGTTTTTTCGCCCGGCCCGGGCATGGCTCAGCAGTTGAGCATCTACCTAGGATCCAGGCGATTAGGGTTTGATTCCCAGTCAGGGCACATGCCTGGCTTGCGGGCTCGATCAATGACTCTCTCATCATTGGTGTTTCTATCTCTCTCTCTCCTTCTCCTTTCCTCTTTCTGAAATCAATAAAGATATATTAAAAAAAAAAAAAGAATTCTGTTTTGAACAAAAATCATGCATTCTGGATATAAAAACAAACAAACAAAAACTTACAAAGATATTTTATAACTTGATCTGCCTTTCTATTTCTGTTGGGGGCAGAAATATTGATTATGCTCTGTTGGTCGTGATTGTAAAAGGGGGGAGGGCACCTAATAGGAATAGGACCATATTTGTTTAATGATTATTCACCTTACTAACTGTAGATAAGAAATTTTCTTACAGACCCTGGGAAAGTGGAGGATGTGATGCAAAGAAAAACAGAGCTATAAAGAAATAAGAGACACCTTGGGGCCTGGATGGGCCCATTGCTCAGAAAAGAAAATGCATTTTGAGAATAGACAAAGGACAGGATGTGCTTTGATTTGGTTGCTCTGCCTGGGGCCTGACCCCCCTCCGGGAGTTTGCCTCAGGAATGCTCACCATTCTCAGGTCTCAGGAACTGGCGGAACTGGGTTTTAACACCATCAAAAATTAACTACCTTGTTATCAGACTTCAAGATCCTGGAAGAAGAGACAAGGACCACAGACTCTGCAGCCATCCTCCCCACT
Source organism: Miniopterus natalensis (assembly GCF_054644295.1). NCBI lineage: Eukaryota > Metazoa > Chordata > Mammalia > Chiroptera > Miniopteridae > Miniopterus > Miniopterus natalensis. The sequence goes on along the minus strand of NC_142089.1, from coordinate 62,736,796 downwards.
AGCCCTCCCCTTTGTATGCAGCGTGTCCTCCTCACCCCTATATAATCAACCAGCTAGTAAGGAGAGACAGAGCAGATTTTATGTAGATGAATCCCTCTGCTCTCCCATTTTGCTGCAAGAATGGAATAAAACGTTCATATATGATTCAACCTTGTCTCTGCTTAATTGGCTGAAGTAGCAACAGGCAGCCTAGACCCATTGTGTCCAGTTTATTTCTACCTAGATCTATATATATCATCTCAAACTCAAAATGACTAAACACACAATAGCAATTCTTATGAAGAATTCTATGTTGAAAGGGAGCTTTTGAATGGCTGAAGAATGGTGAGCAAGCCTCAGGATATACGCAGAGGAAAGCAGCTAGTTTGTCCTGGGAAGCCATGAGAATGCTTTGGAATGGTCTTCAAGGAACAGTCACCACGCCTCCAGTTGAGTGTTAGAAACACCAGGCTGTCCTGATGCCAGACAATAAGAAAAATGGAGAGTTGTGAGCAATTCCAGAGTTGGGAATGTCCTTAAAAAAATCCCAATAAACTTATTCTTGGCTAGGTGGCTAAAGTTCTACATGTACCCAGACAGAGTATTAATTAAACAAATGTGCACATATGCCCTCAACTTGTTGCTCTGGGCAATAAAACCATTAAGTTGCAATATTAAGACTTAAGTACATTCACTTGAGCTCATTTAAGTTATGTTTCAGATAATGGCTTAGTCAAGTTCCTGGAACTTACCTCCTCTCCTAATTTTCTCCCTTCTGAATTTAAATCCTAGTTCACCCAGGGGTCTCAGTATTCTGGGAGATCTGATTTGCCTAAAATAGATGGAAAGAGAAGCTCCCTCTATATTTATAACCAGAACAGAGCATGCTCAGCGGTGAGAGAAACACCCCCATCGTTGAGCTCGAAAGCACTGAAGACAGCTGAGAGAGAAGTTGGGGTGGTGGGCAACTGTCTGTCGGTGGCATCACACGCTTAGGAGACCTGCTTTTCCTTTGTCATGTTATCTGTTTGGTTGGTAGCTTGGGTTGTTGTATTTCGGGAAAAAATACTGCAAGATAAACACACGGTGTCATGTTGCGATTCTTTCGGTTTCCACATCCAGGATATAGGCCTGCCTGCTTTTCCATTTGTCTCCCTTGGGAGACACAAAATTGATTTATTAAGTTGGATTAGCTTGGGTTGGTGGCAAAGAAAGGTCAGGGACTATTCAAAAATAGAGATGGAAAAGGGTGTTTTTTTAAAAAAATAAAGGATGGCAGGAGGAAAGGAAAAAGTAAGGAATTGGTGAAAATGATGATTAATGTTGATGTTTTAACATGATGCCGTTTTCACCGAGACTTTTAAAGGCTGTGAAACGTTGAGAAATAAGATTAACGACCTGGAAAATAAACTCGGATTAAGAAATGTCAGATTGGAGGATAATCTACATGGGGTAGAAGGAAGAGAAACAGGGAACCCCCCCCCCCCAAGAGCATTGCAAAACGTCTTTGGACGAATACTTTTCACTCCTTTCCATCAGCCTTACTCTCATTTTCCGAAACTGTGATGCAGCGACAGCCATCTGTATTTTACACGTGACATGAGAAATTCTTGCAGTGAGAAAAGGCTAATATCTTAACTTCCTCTGGCCTCTGACTGCTTTTCGATTCTGTGGAGGATCTGGCAGAGTCACCACCTGGATGGGAGTTAACCTATTCTGGGTCACATACTTACCTGGCTGACTCCAGTGACCATAGTTAAAGCATATACTCCTGGCCGGCCGGGTGTGGCTCGGCGGTTGAGCACTGACCTAGGATCCAGGAGATCCTGGCTCAGTTCTTGGTCAGGGCACATGCCCGGGTTGCGGGCTCGATCCCTTGGGGGGGGGTGCAGGAGGCAACCGATCAATGACTTTCTCTCATCATTGCTATTTCTATCTCTCTCTCCCTTCCTCTTTCTGAAATCAATAAACATGTGTTGAGAAAAAAAAAACACAGATAAAAGTCTTTAAAAAAATAAAATAAAAAATAAAATAAAGTATATACTCCTTTGGACTGTTATATTGATAAATATCTTACTAAGGTTGTGCTGAATCAAAACTATTTTTTAACAGTTAAGAGGAAAGTGTTTAAGAGAGGAAGTAAGATGTGAAACAGTCACTTTGTTTCTGATTCTACCTAGAGTTTCCCAGAAGCCGTCCTGGAGTCACAGTGGGTGAGTGGGACTGGGTGTGGTGCATAATTATCGCAGGAATAACAGAATACAGTCATTAAACACGTACTCTATGCCAGACACTGTTCTAAGTGCTTTATATGTATAAATTCAGTTTGTCTTCGCCACAATCAAAAGTGGTAGGTATTAGGATAATCCCCATTTTAAAGATGAGAAAAGCAAGCTGTAGAAGGATTCAGTCATTGCTTGAGGCCAAACAGCTATGACAAGAGGCAGGATTCATATTGACATTTTCTGGCTCCTGAATCCACACTTGCCACCCCAGTACTGTGGTTCTGCGTTATATAAAGACACTGGGATTTTAAAAATAATTTATTTCCGACCACTGGTGGAAAATATATTCGTTTATCCCAGGAATAGTTATGTTAGCAAGAGGAAGTCTTTTCTGTTACCCATTCATCTCATAAAATGAGTTTAAGTACAAAACAAGTCATAGTTTTTGCACTGCCAACAAGAGTACAGTAAGGCGTGGAGTGAGCAAGAGAAGGACATGCTCAGGAGGGACTTTGTATTATCTCCATGCCCTGAAGGGGATCAAGTTAGACAGGATTTCTTTGAAAAAATATGGAGATATAATTTAAAGAACTGATTTTTTAAATTAATTTTCTTTTCTTTGACATGATGGCTGGTTTAAATTACCTAGCAGCAGTGAGTGAGAAAAGAAATACTTTAATCAAGAGTGTAGAAGACAGAACATTTTTTAACCAAGTCAGAGGGCCTGAGAAGTTAGAAGGTGAGTTACCAGGAGCAGGTCCACTCTTAGAAGAAGAAAAGAAGAGTTGGTTACACCCATCAGAGCAATAGGAAGCACAATGTGTCTTAACATGATGGATATTTCAGCACCATAGGGTTAGGAATAGCATCTCTTTTTTCCACCCAAAGGATAATTTAAACAACTTCTCAAGATGATTGAAGTGACTATAAGCTGGCCAATGTTCCTTGAAGGGTGGAAAGTGCATGTGGAGCAAAACAGAGAGGAGGTTGGAAGCAAAGGGGAAGAAATTAGCCACCAGATGAAGGGGCGGGGGGAGGTTGTGCAGAATTGGGAACTCTGAAAGGAGACAAAAGGAGAAACTCAGCGTGACCACCCAACTGCTATTATACCCGCCACTTCTTCTTCCTGCTTTGCAAGGTATGCTGTTTGCCTCAAAAGTGGAAGAAAGTGTCTATGTGGGTTTGAGAGATCAAACTAGTGAGAGGAAAGGCTTAATGTAAGAGTGGTAAGAATTTATAAAAAGTATTAAAAGCCATGGAATTCCATCAAAACTCAATAGCAATAGCTATACATCCTGGATGCCATTGCTTAGCGTCAAAAGAAGGCTTAGCTTGGATATCCACTCTCTATACTGATTTAGGGAGAAATTTAGTTTCTTTATTTTTACTATGTTTTCTGGCTATATGAAAAAAAACCCTCATAATTTTTCATGAGGAGAGATGGCTTAAATAAATTGGGAGTTATGTCTTTTACAAAGAGACAATATCCTTGCAGTTTTATTTACTTATTTGTAAGATCACAGGTTAAGCCCATATTTTATGAGAATCCTGATGACTGGAAACATGATCATACAGTGTACTAAGAATCCAGAATTTGTGCTTGGAGACACAGGCAAAGCAGGTACAGGACCTCTCAGCAGATATTTTCGGTTATGAAATGGGACAATATTTCTAGTTGCTTCTCCGTAATGGGGACTAATGAGGTGGAGGTATTGAATAATCACTCAGTGCCTACACAGTGCCAGGCTTGACAAGCTATAAGTAGAGATTTGAGACCTTTAGGTGCTACAATGTGCATCATTATCACTTGTAATGTTTTAAATTTTGGAATTATATATAGCAGCTCTTATTGCAGATTGCACATGAAGCCGCGCATTTTACTTTAGTCTTTATGGTATGGTGAAATTATGACCAATTTTATGCAAATCCAAAGAAAGAAGAGAATTTTAGTTAGGTTTCACATGAGACATGACAGTTAAGAATGGCCCTCATTTCTAATATAGCCAATACAATGCCAATTTACAATTGGGATGAAGAATTAAAATTCAACTAAAGATTTATATTCTTGCAATGCACAGAGTGGGGCAAAAATAGGTTTACAGTTGTTCGTATGGAAAATAATACAATAATCAATAAATAATAATACAAGAATACACTCTGTGTTTTGTATCCTCACAATTATAAACCTACTTATGCCCCCCACCTTGTATATTCTTGTATATATTTCCCAAAATTATGCACTTTATGATTATATCTTAAATTTAATGCCCATTCTTTAAAATATAAAAAAATAGAAATACATATAAATTTATCTTGAAGAGTCAAGCACCTTGGCTAGTTCCACAAGTAGTGAGAGGTAGAAGCCAAGCTAGGAACCTAGGACTCTGATTTTGAAGCCAGTATTGTCTTTACTACATCACAGTTGAAAGTTTAGCTAATTTAAAATTCTGCTTTTTTTCATATAATATTGTACCAAAAGCATATTTAATGTAAAAATCTCTGAGGGGGCGGTATAATGTTCTATCACGCACTTCAATAGTGTTTCAAGTGTTTAAAAAAAATGCTTTATGGAATGTCGGTGTGTAGGGTGCAGACCAAGGATGCTGGGGTGTTTGTACTGGGTACCTGGATCCTGCTGGAAACACTGGTTATTGCACAGTGGCGGGCTCTCCTCAGCTAGGGTTTGGGTTTTCACAGTCAGTAGGAGGGGGAGATGACCACACCTGTCTTTATTTCTAGGAAGTGAGAGGACTGTTTAGTGGATTTTGGTTGGGAGGGAGATAGAGGAATTTTTGGTTGGGAGGGAGATAGAGGAAATATTTCTAGGAGGAATATTTAAATAATAACAGAAGAAAGGGAAACCTGTTTCCTAGGGATCTCTGGAGAAAGAAACGAGAAAAATCTCACCTAGCTTGGTTAAACTGTTTCTTTGCATCAGGTAAGTGTAAACGCGTGTAAATTAGGTATTTCTAAGCTTTAGATCTATAGGGAATGGGAAAAAAGTAAGAAACAAAGCAAAGCAAAAAGGAAATTCACATAACATCTCAAAAGTCAGAGTTGAGTAACACTAGCACCCAGGTTTTCCAGGATGTGGATTTTATGAACACAAGATTGGACAAGATTCGAACCCTCCCTTTCTCCGAGGTGTCCCGCCCCCCTCGGAGGCCTTCCTCCGTGGCGCTCTGCTCCGCGTTCTCCCAGGAAGCTGCCGGCGATCTCCGCAGCCACTGTTTCCTGTCCTTCCCAATTTTCTTCCAGGAAATCACTCCACTCCAACAAAGACCCAGTTGTTCCTTGTCATGGATACACTTCATATGTAGATTTACTCTACAGTTACCGAAGTATCAGACTCATGTGACTTTGTAAATTAATTTCGAATTCAATCTCAACCTGTCTGGCAAAGCTTTTGCAGCCAAGAGCTGCAGCCCAGATCAGTGCCTTGAGCAGCCCCCACCCACCTCTGTGCTCAACAGCCAGATCTGTTTTCTCTGCAGAAGCCCAGACAGTGCCTCGTGCTGACAGGCACTAGCTTTAGCACTGGCTAATCACCAATATGGTCTGTTAAGTGAGATTCACAGACGCTGATTGCATTTATTGCATAAATTACTCCATTATTAAAATCAGGTCATTTGAGCCCCTAAACCATTAACATGAAGGTTATTAACATAATTTCATAAGCTAATAAATCAAGTACAGGAAAAGAATTAAAGGGTTCTTCGTGATAAGTGTTTCTTCAGAGATTAGGGCACGCAATTTTCTTATGCATATATTAACATTTTATGAGTGGATTCATGCAAGAGCAGTTCATTCCCTGCACACATGACTCACACTTCGTCTTCTTCATGCTCAGCCTCTGAAGCTCATTTTCAAAATTAAGGTGTTTTTTCCCCCCTTTTCAAATAACTATAAAACAATTTTCTATTGAACCCATTACCCTTGTGTGATATGCACTACCTATAAAATTCTTATCTTTTCACACTTCTTAGACTGCAAAAGCTTTGGGGTGGGGGGAGGAGGCAAGGTAAAGATGGAAGGAAAAATACCTTGGATTGGTCTGAGAATGTAATTTTCATTCGAGGTGCATTTCCAATGTGTTCCCTGTCTTCAGAGGTTCTACTGAAGTTCTAATTATCTCTCTAATTACAATACATACTGAGGTTAAGTGTTCTTATCAAATGGTGCATTAAAAATGGGTTTTATCCCTAGACTGGGGTCTAACAGGCTGAGATACTGTCCTGAACATACAGAAATTGGCTTCTTCATTCATTTTCACTTAGCAGATTGTGAGAGATTCTGAAGACAAGAGCCATCATTATCCAGGGCGATGATGTTGCCTAGAAACAAAGATAAGTTCCAGTGTAAATTAGAATGTAACAACTTCATCCTTTGTGCAATTTGTGTAATGTTTTTGGCAAGTAGTAACTGATGGATCATAATTGAAATACATGTAATGTTATTAGCAAGCATCGCATGTGATTTTACAGGTGAATTTGGGAGATGGTGGGATTGACAATTCTTTCTAAGAACAAGCGTAGTGATCGCACCATACCATTCCTCTACTGTCTTCAGTGACTGTGAATAATCCCCTAAATAAACAACAGACCTCCTCAGGCCTCCTCCTGTCTGCCTGCTTAAAGCCCTTCAACAGCTTCTCGTTGATCTTATGATAAAAATAAAACCATCTCTCAGCAGTTGCCTACAAGCCCCACGTGATCTGTCCCGTCCTTATTGGTCCGGCCTCATCTCACACCTTGCTTTTCTATGCTGCTTGCTTTCAGTTTTTCACAATCACCCTTTTCCTTCCCATCACAGGGCCTTTGCACAAGCTTCCTTCTCCGATTGTAAAGCTCTTCTCCGGTCTTTGAACCCATTCACTCCTTTTCATTCTTTAGTCTCAACTCCAGTAAGCCTTCCCTAACCTCTCTGACTCGGTCAAATCTTTCCTGACTGTGAAAATACCATAAGTATCTCATTGAAATATTTGTCACAGTTGCCATTTCAATTTTATAGTGTGGTGTGTGTTTTTCATTGTTAACATGCTCACATGGTCAAAAAATCAAATTGAAATAAAAGATTCAGATTAAGCTGTCTAGATTTGATTCCTGCTCATGTAGCCTTTAGAGGTAAACATTTGTTTATTAGTTTCTTATTTATTTTTTCTGTTGTTTTTGTGGGGTTTTTTTGCAAATACATATCTTGTTTCCTCCTTTTTAATAAAAAGATAACATTCTTTATACATGTTCTACACCACTTGTTTTCCTCCCTAACACTACACTCTGGAGCTTATTCTATAGGAAGACGTAAAGAACCCCTCTTCTTTTTACAGCTGCATAGAATTCCACTGTGTAACTCTCCCATTATTTATGGAACCAGTTCCTTATACCGACAGTTAAGTTGTTTTCAATCTTTTACGACTACAAATAATGGTGCAATTAATCACCACATGCATGCGTGTCTCTGTACGTTATTTCATGTATGTGCCGGTTAAATGTTAATACCTGGAGCAGGATTGCTGGGTCTAGGGACAAATGCACTAGTAACTTTGGTAGATATCTCCATGCTACTCTCTCTGTGGGCTGTAGCATTTGGTACCTTCATCAGCAAAACATGAGTGTCCATTTCGTCACAGCTCTACCAGAGTGCTGTCCACTGGTACCCAGTGCACTTTTAACATGCATCTTTCTTATTTTGAGTAAGGTTGAGTATCTTCATGTTCTTAAGGACAACTTGTAGTTTCGTGTGTATGAATTGTCTGTCCGTGTTCCTTGCCCATTTTTTATTGGGTGCTTACCCTTCCCCTTCCTGTTATCTAGGCACTTGCTATTGTGGAGATTAGCCATTTATCTGTGATGTGTGTTGCAAACATTTCCCCCAAACTGTAATTTGTCTTGCGATTTTCCACATGGTGTTTTGGATAGTTAATATCTATTTCCTCTGCTAGGACACTAATACCAGGAGGGCACATCCCACATCTCTTTGGCTACAGCTATGTTCCCCAAACTTGTTTCTGCACCTCTAAGAAATGTGAGTCTTGTTTTAGATGGTCTCCAGGGCCCCTTTACCCCTGAAAGTCCACGATTCTGTTTTCTTTTCTTACATTTCGGCTGACTGTTTCCCCTGCCTCCCCTTTCCTCTGCCTCTCTGAGTTTGGGCCCAGGGGTCTCACATATCATTGGGAAATGTGGCCCTAACGTACTGGTACCTGAAAAGTGCCTAGGAAGCCTCCCTCCCCCAGGTATCCCACCTATTTTCATTTGCAGTTTCTCCATTAGTAATACATTCTGTCCTGTCAGTTCTCACTAACTTTGTTTGGGTGTCTGTTACCTCTCATCTGGACCGAGCCAGCCTCAGCTTTGTCTGCGGGATCCCGTCTCTTCATTCTCCAGTCCATGTGCTCCCCCCATGACATCTCTTATTGAATGGTCTTCATGCGGACCACTCAAAACTTTTTTGTGTGCCCATTTCTTTTGTTATTAAAGTTCCAAGTCCCTTCATGATAAGGTCTCATCACTCCCTCGCTGGCCCCCTGTGCTCCATCTCGGGGGCCCCTCTCCGTCCTCCGCCTCTGTGCCCCTCTCGGGCTGGGCCTCCCACCCAGCACGCCCTCCTTGTACCCAGGTCGCATTCTGCCTAGAAAGGGTTACCCATTTCTCACCACCCTTCTCTCAAGCTCAGATTACACTTTGCTTTCCCAGGACCCTCATAACAGTTTGAATAAAAAGTTATGTTGTGTGACCCGCCAGGCGTGGCTCAGCCATTGAGCATCCACCTAGGACCCAGAAGATCAGGGTTTGATTCCCAGTCAGGGCACATGCCCGGGTTGAGGGCTCGATCCCCAACATCTCTCTCTCCCTCTCCCTTCCTCTCTCTGAAATCAATAAAAATATAATTTTTAAAAAAATTATGTTGTGTATTTCTCGGGAGATATGTACACTGCTCTCTATCTATCAGAGTGTAATCCCTCTGAAGGCAGAAATGTGTTGTTCTTTTCATCTCTGTAGGGCTCTGTAAGAAATAGTCTCTAAGGCATTTATTGATTGGAATTCAAGCAACACTCACTCCTGGGGACTTTAATTCAAACAGTATTCCTGGGAAGGGTAACAAGTTAAATCTTAAGTAGATAAGAGTTCATTAGTTTAGCAGATTTATTGTTTTTTTTTACTCTTAACTTCAAATTTTATTTTTACTCAAAAATTCTAGTGTTATATTAAAAAAAACTTCCCAAGAAAATAATCTTAAATGTTTTCATTAGAAAGTAATACATTCTCCTTATCAAATATTTAGGAAGTATAGGAAAAGCAACCATAGTTCCGCCATTTAATTTTCACATTTAATATTTTTTCTTAAATTATGCTTCGTGAAAAGATAGTGTACACCTTTGTTGGGTGTGTGTGTGTGTGTACATGTGCACACACCATTACATGTTCCTGGGAGGGGAATAGTGTTGGGAGGGAGGGGAAGTATGTAGAGGTTACAAGTGAAGGGCACTGAAAGGAACATTTTTTACTTTATGGTTTTTCCAAAGAGCACCTCTGCTCATTCCTGCAACAACCTGTCTCATTAGCCTGCCAAATTATATCTTTCCCATCCTTTTGATTTTGGATAAAATTTATCCATGTAAATTTTTCTAGTTAACCCATAACCACCAGCCACCTTGAATGAGAGATGTGGAATTGGATGGCATGGTAGCTTCATTTCTCAGCCGTAGAACTAATTTTTGTTTATGGTGATTAACATATTAAAATAACTTTGAAGTAATAATACCTCCTCTTATTTAAGCTTTTCTCAGGAATTTGAAAGAAGAGAGCAAAGAATTCCAGTCTGGCATTATTTCACAGAGCTAACTACCCAAGGAGAACCTTGCCAAGAATGCGGTGACATGGCCATGATATACTGTTAGAGAAACCGGGGTCCAAAAAGGACAATGATTCACCCTAACCCACCCAGCTAGTTAGTTAACAACAGAGTTAGGCTTTGAACTCTGCTCCCTTGAACTCTGCTCCCTTGAATTCTGCTCCCTTGAATTCTGCTCTCTTGAATTCTGCTCCCTTGAACTTGGTACCATTTTACCCGCCCATTTAAGCTACTCTCCATCAGGAGAATTGGTTGTGCCCTGGAAAACGGGGCCGGAGTGGGGTGGAATAAAGGCCATAGGTAATCAAACGAGCTTTCATCTACCATCCACAAAAGAGAAATTTTGCTCTCAAAATATCTACAGAAAACATTCTTTCAAGGTGTGTGCCTTTCTGGTTGTAAGAAATGAGTTTTGCATGAGATGATATGTAATAAAGCAGTTTGTGCGCTGAGAAGTGCCGTATAAGACAACGCTCTAATGTCTGTGCCAAGGAGTTAGAAATCCCCAGGTGCCAAGAGCTCTCAGGTGAACCAGTCATATTTGCAGTTACGAAGTTATACTTGAGATAATGAAATGAAAAAATAAATATGGCTAACATTTTCTTTGGTACTGCACAGTAATTTCCCAAAGTACAGAGCTCTTCAAACCATAATACTGCTATTCAAAAAAAAACACCACCCCAAAACCCTGATATGTTGTTTCTTTCTACTGAATCTTTTAGCATATTTCTTACTCATTACAAATTTTTAACACCTGTATGTGTATGAAGATGCTAAATCCGAGTTGGCTATAACAAATGTTTATATAACAGGAGATGAGCTTTTTCTCAGGTTTTCATCCCTACAGCTTCAGGAAAGTGGCCTATCTTAGAACCTCAAGTTTCTAACATTGAACATTATTAGCTCAATATATAAATAACCCAACCCCCTTAATTATAAAAATGAAAAATTGAGGTCCTAAGAGAAGAAATATTGTGCCCAAGGTCACAAAACTAGTCAAGGTTTTACTATGTATCTCTTCAACTCCTTTTATATCTTTGCAGACCAGATTAAAAAGAAATATTTTTCCTCCCCTCCTGTTTTCTTACCCAGCCAGCATTCCAGATGAGTCCCAAGTTTGCAATCATAAATATGATACAACAAAGTACTACTATATATACAGTTTATCAAATGATTATTTTTTTACTCTGAAGGAGTAAAAATGTATCATAACCATTCATTCTTTCTCCCTTTTGTTGTCAGCTTTTTGTGCATGTGTTGAACAGGCTGTCCTTTGCACTGAGGTGTGTGTGTGTGTGTGTAGATGTCATGTTGTGTTAACAGTTAATTAGTAGCATTGCAGAGCAGAAGGGGACCTTGCTAACACACCAAGTTTCTGCTTCATGGCTGTGTTGGGTGCAGCTGCTGCTCTCAGGTGTCAACAAAGCCCAACCCAATGCAGACGTTAGCCCAGGGCTAGGACAGGGCTTCTCAGAGCAGCCAACGTCCTCATTCGGAGCCGGCCAAGGAGCTGTGTTGGCCGCTGTTCTGAGCAAACTGCTAGATGCCTGAAGGCCCCTGGTAACCCAGCCCTAGCTCATAACACCTCTTACAGATGGAACAGACTAGGGGCACTCACTCAAAGGGGCAGCAAATACTTGTGAAAAGGGCCATAGTGTTAAGAGAAAGAGACTGAGGCTGTAGCCACCACACTTCCTCTAACTGGGTGGTTACCAACCTCTCCACCTGCATTTGTGAAAATGGTATTTGGCCAAGTAGTCACTCCTTGGACAAAAGTTGCCAGGAAAGAGTAAAGCAGCTCATGAACTAGCATGCTTGGAGGGAAGAGGAGAGATAACATATTAAAATAAGATAACTACGAGATGATAAAATTCACATCTACATATAATTTATTTGACAGACAGCATTGTTAGAATAAAAATTATCAAAGTCTACCTGGCCAGCATGGTTCAGTGGTTGAGTATCGACCTAGGAACCAGAAGATCACAGTTTGATTCCCGGTCGGGGCACATGCCCGAGTTGCGGGCTCGATCCCCAGTGGGGGGCGTGCAGGAGGCAGGCAATCAGTGACTTTCATCATTGAGGTTTCTCTCTCTCCCTCACCCTTCCTCTCTCTGAAATTAATAAAATATACATATTAAAGCCCTATTTTATGCATTCCAGGGGATTCAATATTTTACCTTTCTCGAAATTGATTAGGATGTGGTACTTTTCATTTTTCATTTCAGGCATTTAGAATGAGAAGTGAACTTGCTTTCCTAGTTTCAAGTCAAAAAAAAACAACTAATGAATTCATGAAACATTTATTCAGCATCACCTCAGATTTGCATGTGCTTAGAGATATTGGGATTAAAGTTTGGACCTGCACGATTCTTGGAGTACATTTTAGGCATGTGTAATTCATACAAATAGCCTAGTGAGTACTTTTTCTGGACCAGGCAAAGAAGGCTGTTTTGACATTACTATTTTGAGATTACCACTTGGTAATTGCCACCTTCACTCTATTTCGCCCCCCCCTTCACAGGGAATATAAAAATTTCTGAACTTGTGTCAACTGGTGTTTAATAAAAACTAGCAGAAACTGATTGTCATGCAGAACACAGGGAATATAATTGGTTTCACAATTATTTAGTGCCTCTAAAAACAAACCACAGGGACTTCTAGCTAAACAAGGCAGATAAAAACAAAACAAAAAACATGATTACACCTCCAGCTCCTCTCAGTGTCCCATGAAGATGACGGCAAGAGAAGGGACTAGCCCACATCAACATGGACTATGAGAACAAAAGAAGAAACAGCAAAATTTTGAACCTCAGAGAGCAGCTACATGGGCGATAACGGACTTAATAAAGATGAGAAAGCGGAATGGCAAGAGCCTGTAAGAAGTAAAGTGAAAATCAGTGTTAATGGAGCCACAGAGGCCTGGGCAGTCTCAGCAACAGGGGCACCACCCGCCTCCCAAGGGGTGTGGGCAGGACTGAAACCAGGAGGAGGGGTTAAAAGCCAGTTTAAGGAGTAATTCCACTGAGATTCCTTAGTGTCCTGCACTGCCAGCAACTCTCCCTCCCTGACCCAGTACAAGGCTGCAGATGTAGTCTCAAAAGAGGTCGAGCGAGAAGGTTCTAGACGAGGGAACACCGGGCACAGCTGAGGACACTCAAAGTCTCAAAAAGTTGCCTCCTCTGCTTGGTTTTTCAGGAACCTACTAGCAGATATGCTCCTCCAAGATAAGGAGGAGACTCAGAAAGTCCACGCTATTAGCTAAGAAACAGGGATTCTACAGAAGAAAGAAGCCCAGGGAACCCGGGAGTGATTACTATGTAGCAGACCCAAAGAACAGTGCAGCCCAGAGGGCTCCAGAGGGCTGGGTCCAAGGAGGTGGGGGAGACACTGACAACCCATCTGTTGCGCTTGTTTGCAGGAAATGTACACTTACTGCTGAGCCTTTGTAGCTGTATTTGTGGAAGGTGCATAGAAAAACTATGCAAACAGCGCAAAACGAGACAAGTATTTACCCTGAGGATCGGAGCTGAAACAGCTTCTATAAGAAAGAAAACACAACCCTAGTTCTCTATGAAATCTGGTTATAAATAAATGCCCATCCTTATAACAGGGTAGACACTGGATTCTGATTTAGTCCAGTGGGTGATTCATGGTGGGCTATGGCTGTAAGGAGAGAATAGTGGCGAGGGGACATGTGCATGTGTGGGCTCTTTGTGGGGGGGCAGTTTGCAAAGAAAGGCCACTGTCCTCTTCTTCCTTCATCTTTCACAGTGTGACTTTATAGCATCTCCCATCAAGAGGTGGAGCCTGCTTTCCCCTCCCCTCAAACCCAGCTGGCCGGTGAAGACTGCGGTGGGAGCACCAGAAAGGCAGTTCTGAGCCCGGGCCTCAAGCTGCTTCGCAGGCTTCCATTTGCACCGTGGGAATTTTGCCACCCTCTGTGTGAACAGGCCGGGTCTGGCCTTGCTAGAGGACGAATGACCACATGGGACATGGAAGAGCCACCCCGGCTGAGGCCACGTAGTCCAGTCAGCCCCCAGCTAACCCCATAACTGACCGCAGCTGCATAAATGAGCTTAGCCGTGACTGGAAGGATCACCCTGCCCGGCCTAGCTCACGTCGGGCCACAAGATTGTGAGGGAATAAATGGATGCTTTAAGCCAACAGGGGTGGGGTGATTTGTTATGCAGCAAAAACTAATTGATGCTGTGTGTATGCGTGTCTACAGGAAGGTGTTAATGCAATAAAGGTAGGTTTTTATGTTCTATGATGGGAAATCTATCCATCCGTCTAAATCTGAGAAATCAAGCAACAAAGTAGAAGCATGTCATTTAGAAACATGGAGACAAAAACAGTGAATGGTTTTTTAAGTGGATATTTGGGGAGTGTAAATCTGGGGTCAGAAAGGATAGAGCCGAGGACTATAATTTTCATTATAGGCTTTGTAGAATTATTTTTTTTAATTGTGTACACATTTGATTTTGATAAGATTACAAATTAAGTGGAAACAAAAAAGAAAAATAACTAAGCTTCCAAATTATTGATAGTTAGCTGGTGTAGGGCATCTGCAACCGCCTGCAATAGTCATGTGCTCAACACATGCCCTGGTGGCTGGAGGAATTTCCGACTAAGACACAGCCACAACCAACCCAGTTTTGCCTTTTGATTAGTACTCAGTCTTTATGCTTGCATGCTTGTGGTTAGTACACAGTGGGAGAATTGAAAAGAAGCACATGGCAAAGTTGGATGCAATCTCAGACACTGCAGGTGTTCTCCAAGTTGCTAGTTTCCATTCTAATGGAGTCAAATAAGGACCGCAAACATCAAAAATAATGGAAAACTGGCTGCAATGAAAATCAGGGCATGGAAAAATTGGTCATTAAAAATTATTCTGCGGTAACTTTGTTGACTTGGCATGGGTAAAAAATGGAGCAAACCACCATATTCAACATGGCAAAGTGGCACTGTAAAAACAACACACACACACACAACGGCAGTCAAAATAGCTGTTGCAGATGATCACTGTCTTCTTTCCTGATATCACTCTCTGTGCTTTACATATATTTTTCTTCGTGTAATTATTATTTTTAAATACACCTATTAAATTCCCTCTCATGTGAGGTTGGAAACAAGTAAATAGTATTTAGAAAAGGCATATGAGGTAAAATTATGATACCAGACATTAAGGGATGTGTTTATTAGTCAGGATAAGCTACATATGCAGCAATAATGAAAAACCCCAAATCTCTGTGACCTAACACCTCAGACTGCATATCCAAAGATGGGTCTTCAGAAGGACTCAGTTATCTAAGTTGCTCAGAAATCCAGGCTGGTACATGCTGCCAATCTCACTTCCTCGCAAAGCTAACCAGAGGTGACACGCACCGCTTCTGGTCATATTTCATTAGTCAGTGCCACTCATTTGGCTGTTTCTAAATTCAAAATGGTGGGAAAATGTAATCCTTCAGTGTACTCAGAAGAACTGGAGTATTTGTGACATATTCCAGCTCAGTCTAGTGTTGTCTCTGCCGTTCAACATAGTCATACATCACACAGAATATAAATTAGTTATGTTTATTTTTATCCAAAGTGTAAGAACTTTTCCTAGATGTGTTTTACTCCAGAAAATTATTATAAATTATTCTGCTGTAAGGGCAGATGATGAATCTGGCTAAAGGGGAGGGCCTGGGAGGTTACATGAGGTCCGAAAGTTATGTAAACTAATGTGGTTTCCTTTTTTTCTTCCTGTGGTTTAATGATGCAGCACTGTATTTGCAGACCAATCCTGGTCTTCCTTTAAGTGGTTGCTGTAACAAGATCACCCGATCACTAACCAATTTATTTTTGTCTCCAAGTGAAGCCTTATTTTTGCCTAAATTTTGAAAATTGTGAGTTTCACAGAACACTACTTTCTGCCTGTTTAAGAAATATCCCGTGGTGGCCCGGAAATAAAAATGCAAATGCACCAGTGAGAAAACTTTATTTATCTAAATTTCAAAGCAAAAGTTGCTCTTTGAGAGGGAGAGGTTAAGACTAGCAGAGCCTACAGATCTGGAGGTTCAAAGAAGTACAGTTTTCAGATGAGACAATGTAAAGTGGGGAAGGAGCAGGGTAGATTTCCATCTCTGGGGACTAAGGAAGGAAATGTATTTTCCTGCAGTTATTTGTGAAGGACTTCAGTGATAAGCACTGGGCTTCTCTCTCACATAAAAATGGAAATAGAGAAGGGATCCCAAATATTTAGCCAATGCCTCAAAACTCTTTGATCCAACAACTTCAAATACATTATGCATCTAATCCAAGTATAGTTACACCTCCTGGCTAAAAGCCAAACAACCAGGAAGCTAAATAATCAGAACTCTTCATGGCATTGGAGTAATGAAAACACATGGCAAGTAAATCAGTTGAAATCAGGCATACCTTCCAAAGAAAAGCAATTTCCAGAATGTTGCAAGGTTAGGACTGATCTCAGCCAATTTCTTAGCTTCTCTAAAACACATGGTGCATTCAGGCAGAAACAAACTTGACTGAGATGAACCACATACCTAACTATCCTCATTCTGAACTTGAAAGTTGTTATTATGGAAGGTTCCAAGTGGTGTGAATTATAAGTATTAAGGTCTTTAACAGGGGGTAATGAGATCTGCTGTGAATATTTGTTGTGAATACTGACACCCATGAGTATGTTCCATAAGTTTCAAAACGTCTAGTAAGGGTTCCGAGAGCACCCTTCAGTTCTCACTCTGTGACGAGCTGGTGACATGTGATGACCAGGAGTCTGAAGGAGTGACCAGAGCTGGTCTGCTCTTTTGTCTTCTGCTGCATACATGGGATACTTCTGGCCTCAGGACCATTTATTTTGCAAATCGCAACTTATCGGGTATAGATTACTATATTCTAAGTGTTCTATTGACATAGATTTGTAGATTACTCACTTGTTCACTTTAAGCTCTTTTTATACTTTATTAATTGATTTCTCTAGATCAGAGTTTCTCGATCTTGGCACTATTGACATTTAGGGTGGGTAATTCTTTGTCATGACGAAGGCTGTCCTTGCATTGTAAGATGTTTAGCAGTATCCCAGACCTCTCCCAATTAGATGTCCTTCCAGTTGTGACAAACAAAAATGTCCCCAGACATTGTCAAATGTCCCCTGGAGGCCAAAATTGCCCACATTTGAGAACCACTAGGTTAGACTACTGCTGTCCAACAGAAATATAATGCAAAACATAAGCACAAGCCTCAGAATTTTGAATTTTAAAATTTAATTTTACATTTTCTGGTAGCCACACTCAACAAAAGTAAAGAGAAACTAGCAAAATAAATTACAGTGTTTTTCCTTGTTTAACCCAATATATTCAAAATATTATCATTTTAAAGTGTAACAATATAAAAAATTACTCATGAGATATTTTCCATAGTGTTTTGGTTTGGTTTTCTTTTTTGTTTGGGGGTTTTTTGTTTGTTTGCTTACTAAATCTTCAAAATCTGATGTGCACTTTACACTCACAGCACATCTCAATTTGGATGAGCCTCACTTCAAGGGCTCAGTAGCTACATGTGGGTAGCAGCTGTCTTATAGGACAGCATAGGTCTAGATGGCTGTTATGGACTCTGTGTACCTCCAAAATTTTTGTTGAAAACTTAATTCCCAATAGATGGTATCAGGAGGTAGGTTTTGGAGGTAATTATGTTCAAATGAGGTCATGAGGGTGGAGCCCCCATGACAGGATTAGTGTCATTATAAGAATAGACTAGAGCTTGCTCTCTGGGCCATGTGAGCATACAACGGGAAGACTGCTGTTTGCAAACCAGGAACAGGGCCCCCACCAGACACTGGACCTGCCAAAGCCTTAAGCTTAGACTTCAGCCTCCAGAACTGTGAGATATAAACATTTGTTACTTAAGCCACTCAGTCTGTGGTATTCTGTTATAGCCTCCAGAGCTGACTAAGACAGTGGATTTACTTTTTTCCAGTATCTCCTGCAAAATGCTGCCTGTTTTGCTTGTTGACATTTGGATGTCCATGTTCTCTTTCTCCAATAGCTAGAATGGAAGCTCTGGACAGGCAGGGACCATAACTTGTCATTCTTGCAGCTATAAATCCATTGCCTGGCACTGTGCCTGACACAAAATCAGCACCCATTGTTGAATGACTGACTGTAAGTGTACCCCACCCATGCATGATGCCTTCTCTCACTCTGTCTGCTGTGTCTTCTTGCTTGTCGAGGTGAAGAGGGCCGACAGGGCAGAGATATTTATTCTTGGTCACTTTATGCCAATTTTGTCTGGGTACATTTGCACCTGAAGAACTGCACAAAGAGAACTAAAGATATGAATGACTGTCTACCACATTCTTTGATTTCTCAAAAAAACATTAAATTTAGTCTATGTTTACTGTTAAATACATTATGTGAAATGGTAAACATCTTAATTACCAATTTATTGCAACCTTGGATTAATTAAAATTCTCTAGCAAGCATTCTGGGGGAAGTTAGTTTGTAATTTTGTTGTTTTTGTCTCATTGTGTTAGGTTTTTGGATGAATCCTATTATAACACTGATTAACAGAGGATGAAGGAAACCTCAGTCATGGCCATTCTCTCCGTTCTCAGTCAAGACTACCACTGAGAGAGCTCAAACAGCCCACAGAGCAGCCCTGAATAAGCTAGTATAGCGGGGCCTGTCTCTTCCTTAGTAAGAATGATCTCCTCTTCTTTGTATGTATTTTCCTTTGTGTTGTTTCATTTGTAAATCTTCTTGCCCTCACAACCATCTCCAGAATTGCTGACAAGTTGATGAGTAAGGCACCACCAGCCCAAAGTATTTCCCTTTCATTTTTTTCATACTAAAACTGAGTGTTTTTTGAAATCTAATACCATCTGCTTTCCAAACCTGCAAGATCATCAAAAGCCTTTGGGGGGGACTTTTTTAAAAAATAAAGGGACAGAAAATTCAGAAAATGAAAATGACAACAAAGAGATAAAGAGGTCAGGCAGTTGATTAGTAAACATACATTGTTTTTCTAAGTCTAAAAGGACCCTGCCTCCAGAAATGGTATTTCATGCACTCTGGTGTGGGTCTTGATTGTTGCATGTTTTTAAGCCTCATGGGTGATTTTGATGATCAACCATAGTTGAGAACCAGTGATTTCCTGTATGAATTAAAAGAGGGAGTGTGTGGTAGGGATACCTATCCTAAGATCCTTTGCTTTTCTCTTGTGAGCCCTTCTCTTAGCCATTAAGAGCTTGTCCAGTGGTGAGTAACATCCTGGACAAAAATGAGAGTCAATGAGAAGTACTTAGAGCTAAAAGTGAAGATAGTTAAATTTGATTTTATCTATTACTGACAATCTGTCTTTATACAAGTCATTTTTTCTAGTAATCAGTTTTTCTACCTGCAAAGTGGATTTCGTAAGCAATGATCCTTTATGTTTGTTGAAAATGGGGTTTGAATGAATTTAGGCTGCAGAAGATACGTTAATTAAAACTATTATGATTATTCATTGGCAAATAAAACAAAAGATTGGACTTGCTTCTCAGTATTTCCCCCCAAACATTTTCTTGAATATTGGTAGAAAATTCCTTTTATTGCTCCCATAGGAGAACATTTTAAGACTCAGTTTGATGAAGGTACAGGTAAACACAGTAGGACCATAGATATGTAATAGAGACACAAAAGTAGTACACAGTTTCTCCGACTACAAATAAAATTTCAAATTAACATAACATTAGTTCCATAAAATTATTTCTTATTGTTTCATAGTACTTTTCAAATATATATATATTCTTATGGGGATAATATTCCATATTTGATGCATAGAAATTTAAAGCATTCTTTTGTTAGGATTTTCTAAATAATAAGGCTAATTGCAATGAGACATAAAAGAAAACTGTGGTTAATAACAAAGTATGAAAACATGGCTAGTTAGGATTAATCTGCATATGTAAACTTAATTAACATTTATTTTATTCAGATAGAGTAATTTGCATAAAATTTGAAGGGTATTTATTTTATGGCATGTTTTCATTTTGTTAAAGCTCTGATACTTTATGAATATCACAGTGGCTCCAAATGGTTATCACTGTGGGATAATCAAGATGTTACAATGGTAGCTCAAATCCTGGGGTCAATTTATTTTCCTGGACAGCCATTATTATCTGAGCCATCCAGTGTGCTTAGGGCCTGTCTTCGGAGACAAAGAAAAAACACACACTCGCCTATCCGTATAAAATCTCAATGATCAAGAAGGAGGGAGGGTGGTACCACCCAGCATCGGGCTGTTTGGCCAAAAGGATACTCCTCGGATGGGTTTCTCATTTGTCGTGAGGAGTGGCACACATGTGGAAGCCATCTCAGACCGGAGCCAGCCCCACACGCCTCTTGTAAAATACCACCCTCCGAGGTGGTGGCGAAAAGCTCTTTATTCCCACCCCCACCCCGCTTCCTGTAACTGCTGTGAAGTCACAGAGCTCGGGGAAACAGTGATGCTTCCTGGCCTGGATTTATCACCATCTGGGAACCAGAATGAGATGCCTGGTGTCATCTGCCACCTTCTCAGAAACTCATCAGCCCAGGGTGATTCTAGCCAATGACAGTCACCTCGTCCACTGGAAAGAGTACGAGAAATAAAAGGGGGTGAGTCCTGCCCGAAAGCCTCTGGGCTGCATCTACTGTGCCACATCCTGCATGAAAACGCCTGAGGCCGACTTCCAAGGCCCCACCCTGTCAGCTCCTCTGGAGCCAGTCTGGTCTCACTGACCCACCAACAGCCTCCTCTGGGCCTCCCCGGGACTGAGATTGCTACCCTTCCCCTTCCCAGGGGTGGCCCAAGTCTCGAGTCTCCAGCTGCCTCCCCTGGCTCCTCCAGCTCACACCGCTGTTCTCCCTCTGACCTCACAACCTCACCTGTAACAAGTCATTTAGAACCTAAGGACGTGCTAGGTAGGATGTCTTGTCCTTTGATTGTTTCTTGTATTGATTTTAGTTCCCCAATTAAACTGTAAGGTCCTTAGAATAAGTTTTGTGACTAATATCTGTTTGCTAAAACTCTCATCACCTTCTCTCTCCTCCGGTTACCATGCCAGGGCTAAGTCCATAATAGGTGTTCAATAATTCATACGAGCTTAGAGTTGGGACTTTTAAATCCACTAACAGATGGGCCCATAAACTCTGCTGTGTTAGAAAGATAACCACTTCCATAGGCCTTTGCTCCTTCCTTCTGTTCTCCCTCCCCCCTCCCTTCCATCCCTCCCTTTCTTCTTCCTTCCACATTCATGCAGAGTTAAAATCTCTCCAACTATAACTTTTATCAATTTATTCATTCAACAAAGATTCTTGCTAAGCTCTGTGGGTATAAAGTGACTACAACCAGGCTCAGTCTCGTGGGAAAGACAAACCAATGCTCATGATACAACGGGAGGAGAATTATACTGGAGGAAGGTTTGAAACTGCTGAGAGGGGACCTCCCTCCCACTGAGGGTCTCAGCTTTGCCATCCTGTAAGGCCCAAACAGATCTTACCAGGATTTAACCACCACCCATTCAATTGTGGAGTCCTGCTGCAGATTCTTAGGAGAGAGGTGACTACGGTCGACTTAAAATCATACAGGAAGTTCGCAAATTATGTACCAGTTGTGTCCTACCAGTTCATTACTAAGAATAGTCTTTGGAACTTTGGAGCACCTTGTTCTAATTCAAACACAGTTTTGCATAGTGATTATGTCCTTGAGCTAGCACATAAAAGCCTATTATATCCACTGTGTACCTAAAGTTTAGCACAGCTTAATATAATCTAACCATATGTAAATGGATTGTTTCAGGAAGCAGTCGAGTTCCAGCTTTGCACCTTGGGGCCACAGCACCCTGCCCTCTCCCTCCTGCTTCCCTCTGCTCCCCTCACCCTGCTGTTCAGAGGGAGGGGCCCCGTCCTCCCTATGCCTCCTATTTAAACAACTTTGAGATACGTAGTCAGCCAGCCTCTGTCATGGCAGCCCAGGCTCAAACGCTCAAGGTGGAGCCCAGAGAACACGGGACAAGATGAAAGAGCTCTGTGCACCATAGCCATAATTTCTCATTATAAATGGGGAGAAGAAGTGTAACAAAAGACTTTTGGAACCTTTTCTTGGTAGAAGAGGCAATCTGAGAGATGTTATTTTTGTCACCAATTTCTGGAACTTCTAAGACATCTTACCTGTTACTGGTTTGCTGGGAGGATTAGAGATAGTGTATGTAAAGTATCTACTTGTGTAGTAATAGCAATTATGAGTAAAATAAATTTAGTATTTATTGAGAGCTTACTATTACTATTGATTATATTATCACCAATGTACTATCACAGCCAATTTATAGATGAGAAACTGACTTAGAAGGTTAAGGAAGGCCACTCAGTAAATCAGTGGCAAGCTGAGACTCAAACCTATGCAGTCTGATGCCAGAGCCCAGAACTCTGGCTTTTGATGTTATCGTTGGTAGGGCCAGTAGAACAGACATTTAAAATACGCAAGATTTTAGAAAAAAAAATTCTTAGAAAATTCAGAACACATGGTGTTGGTGGTTTCCAGTGGGTGGGCCAAGGAGGGGAGGCAGAGAATCATGTGTTAAAGTCTAAGGAGCCTAAGAGGAGAGCTGGGGCGCTGGCATCATCTTCCGTAATCTCCAACCCTCATGTGCACTCCCACGCCCCCCAACTCCCCTGCACTCTCCTGGGGCGCTTTGGAACTCCAAGGCAACTCCCTCTGCCTTCTACTATGGGCCTGTTATCAAACCTCCAGGTTTCGCATACATGGCTTTGAGAGACCAGGGCTCCTTTCTGCTTTCATCTCACAGTTTTTCTTGTTTTGCCATCTTCCAGCAGACGTAGCAGTTGGGACTTTGCCACCCCTCCCCATTCAGCTTCAGTTTTAACCAGGGACACTGATAGATATCCACTAGATAATAAAAGGCTAACAGCAGGCTATTCCCAAACACCATTGTCTGTAGTAAAAATTACTGTTTGTTTTCGTAAAATCCCAGCCCCAGGGCACCACCCAGGGCTGGTTTCTTGAACAGATGAAGGGAAGTACCAGGGGCTTTGGGAAAGTGGGGCTGTGGGGTGGGCGTTGGGTGAAGCCGAGCGGCTGCTGCAGGTAGGGTAGAGAAGGAAGGAGTGCCCGGCTTCTCTCCTGCTTCCCTGCCTTTGCCTTGCACCTTCTTCTGTTCTGATGTCACAGACGTTGCCCTTGCTCAGCCGAGGGGAGATGAGGGGTGGTGCCCAGCAGCAGCAGCCGGGCAGTGGTGAGGGCAAGGGCTGGGCCAGCTGCGCCAGGTCTGCTTGTGTGCAAAGAATAGACGTAAACTGGCCCAGTGAATTGAACTTGCCTGCACTATTTCCACCCCACAAAATGTACATGACCCGTTGAACTTTTACAAATTAGACACGATGCAGACAGCACTTTTTCTAATCTCTTTTTAGTCCATCTGAATAATGGAATCTGTGATCATGTCAGCTGCCTACTCATCATTTGTGGTTTTATGCTCACTTCAGATTTGAGGGATAATCTTAGATTTAGATTCATAGCCCTGGCTTTATGAACATGAAGGACTTCAGTAACTCCTTTACTTCTAGTCCAGGCCAGAAACAGAAAGTAGAATAAAATCTGGGGGGGGGGGGGGGGGGGAAGGCAAGGCAAAACAAATTATTTAAGAACAAGCATTTAAATTTTTCCATATGATCAGAGCCAGTTTCTTTCTTCCTTCCTCCCTCCCCTCCTCTTCCTCCCTCCCCCATCTCTCTTTCCCTCTCCCCACCCCCACTCCCTGGGGAATGATTTTACCAACCTCAAAAGAAGTAAGTTGTCTCAGGAGCATTAAGTATCAAAGCTGATAACAGTGAAAGATGAACAGAGAATTGGGCCAACATTTTATACAGTGAAAAACAATTCCATTGAAGGCTAGATAGTATCAGGGCCAAGGAATCCTAAACTGTGGTCAGGTAATCTTGAACTCCCGGAGACCGTTTTCCAAAGAGAAGCTGATGACTACCTTTTGTGGGAAGGAAAGGAAGAGGGTACTGATTTACTGTATAAGACTCACTCATTCTCTGGCTGGCCACTGGGAGGAGTTTTGGGGGACTGGACATCTCAGGACTGAAGTTTTGGGGACTCCACATTCCACATCTATAAAGGATGTGCAGGCATTTGAGGAATGTCATGGTAAATAAGGACCCATGGCATTTGTCCCCTCACCTGGGAAGGCATGTGACTTGTTGGAACAAGTCCTAACCCTATTCCTGCTTAGTAAGTGTTAGCAATTGTGACGTGGAACAACTAGAGATGCTCTAGATTTGTCCACACAAATGCCATGTTATTACTAAGGATTTCAAAAGCAATAGCCAAACCAAAATAGTGAGGCCTCTGCAATCTCTGGAATGAACATACATGTTTTCTTCCATTAATATGTACTGTGTGGCTGTGCAAAGGGCCGCGGTGAGTAAAAGGTGGAGCTTGCCTTCTCCTTAAGAAATCCTGGCCCAGCAAAGTATCCCCTGCATCTCGGTTTGCCAAGTACATGTGTAGGATTGTATCCCCTGAATGCGAAGACGGGGAGGGAAATCATCAAAGGACTTAACCTCTAAGCTTTAAGTGCAAAGGAAATGCTCTTCCTGTAGGTAAACACCATGTTTGTCATTGGAACCGAATCAACCACAGACTTAAACTTTGCTTCTTGACTAATGGCTGGTAACCTTTGAAGAAAACAAAGTAATTAATGGAGGCAGAATAATACAAAATCCACAATCGCAGGGACCACTTTCTGGGAAAGTTCCTCCCTGGCTCCCTGATTTGTGTATTCTACAGCTGCTTTCCCAGGGCCCATAAGGTAATTAAAAGGTGATAATGATATGTATCTTCCCTTATCAGAGTCATTAACACGTTGTTATTGTGAGGAGGCTAGCTATTGCTGGGTCCTGCAGATGCTGCTTTAGGGGAAAAGTCTTCATTAAGTCTACCAGGGATTTCTGCTGTAATGATGAAATTATAGTTTGGGGATGAGTCAGGAGGTTTCGTTCTCTGTGTCTCTGGAGTGTCTTATTTCCCCAAACCTTGCAGGTTTCTGAGAACTCCTGGGGCCATGCTGACTCTTGATTGGACCTACAGCTTCCCCCCTCTCCTAGCTGTTCTATGTGAATCTGAGATGGAACTATCTCCATCCATCGGTTGCACATCTATTATACTTGATGATTTGGCTCAAACCCCATCTATCCTGGGTGCTGTCTCTGAATTTATACTCAGATAATGACACTGCAGATTCTGTCAACATCAACTGGTTTCCCTGCTTTTGGTTAGCAAGGTTCGCCATGTACAAATATTCACTCAGATTGTGGTACAGGTTTTATGATTAATCTCCTAAATATCCTGGGGAAAATATGGGAGTATCTGCTCATGTAACTTTTTCACACTTGAAGGATTTCTACAGACTGCAGAGAAGAAGAAAAAGCAAATGCATTCAGGTTGGTTTTTAAATCTCCTAGGCTCTGATATGTTAGAAAAGAGTCTGTATGATTTTTCTTTTTTTTTTCTTCTTTCTTTTTATAAATATATCTTTATTGATTTCAGAGAGAGGAAAGGAGAGGGAGAGAGAGAGACAGAAACATCAATGATGAGAGAGGCATTGATCGAGCCCGCAACCCGGGCATGTGCCCTGACCAGGAATGGAGCCCTGATCGCCTGGATCTTAGGTCAACGCTCAACCGGGCTGTATGATTTTTCTGAGATTTGTGTTTTTAAACTGTGTGATCTTTCATGGCAGGAATGTATCCAACTTGTCAACCATAAGCCTTCTTAGGATCAGAGTTATGACAGCTTAATGTTTCGTTAAAAATAACTGCAAATTTACCCAAATAAATGTATATATTTTCAGAAGCAAATATTGCTAAAGGGCTTTTAAAAATAAAGAACAACCCCACAGCAATTCTGTTCCACCCTCTTCAGAATCAGTCCCTGCAGGCAGCCACTTTTACTTAACTTGAGTCTTTCTTCTTGCATTTGCCTCCATATTTCTAAGTAATATATATGCCCTACTAGATAATTATTTAATGCCTCTTACAGTTGGGGAGGACTTAAGTCTCCTATCCCATAACACTGCTTCCTCTTGTTCCCCTTTTTGGTTAAATCAATATTCAGTGTTTATATTATTATAACTATGTAAATAATGTTCTTTACTGAGCTAACACTGCAGTATAATTACCTTTCCTTTCTTGTACAGCTTTTTGTTTTTCTTGGAGTTAATAATTGCCTTGTTTTTTCATCAGCCTGGCTTTGTATAACTATCCCTACATTCTGCCAAAACTTTTGACAGTCTCCCCAAAACTTTCCACATAGTAGTATAGAACAAATAATCTATCAGAATCTAAAGACCACTTATATTTTCTTTTCCAACCTGGACTGGTTTTGCTTTGGGGCCACTGTATCACTGTTATCCCAGGACTTCCTTATGCCATCATCTTGGTGATTCTCTTCACCTGCTTCTTGTGTTGGAGCCTCTCTTCTCTGGTTCCCTTGTTTTCCTTTCTTTCTTTATTCCCTCATTTTGGTGGCACACCCTTCCTGAGAAAGGGTGCATGTGAGGTAAATTTACTGAGAAATTTCCTGCCTGAAAATATCTTTATTCTACCCTTGCATTTGTTTGGCCATTTGGCTGAGAATTTGAGTTCTAGGTTAAAAATAATTCCCATTCTGAATTTAAAGGTATTACATCATTATTTTCTAGCTTTCAGTGTTTTTGTTTACAAGTCCAATGTCATTCTGATTCCCCATGATTCTTCTGTGAGCATTGTGTTTTCTCCAGAGTTCTGAAATTTGAAAATTATATGCCCTGGTTGAGGCTTTTCTTACTTATTGTGTGGGGCCTTCAGTGGTCCTTTGAATCTAAAGATCTATATCCTTCAGGTCTATAAAATTTTCTTATACTGTTTCATCAATAGTTTGCCCCCACCTCAGTTTCTCTTATAGATCTCTTATTGATCAGCTATCGAACCTTCTGGATTAATCTCACATTTTCTTATTTTTTTTCCTCCTAATACCTGCTTTGTGTTTTGTTTTATTTTCTGAACAATTTCATCTACTTTATCTCCCCAACTTTCTACTGATTTTTGAAAAATATATCAGGGCTCATATTTTTAATTTCCAGGGAATTTTTCCTGTTCTAGTATTTTTGTTCCATTTTTATAGCATCTACTCTTGATGCTATTTCAAGGATTCAATATGTTTTTAAAACCTGTCTGTGGAAATTTTATACTTTATTGGAAGTGTTCTTACCTCACATACTCATAGTTAGTGCTCTGTCTTCCTTCCCTTTGATTTCTTGTTTTGTCTCTGTCTTTCATGTTGGAGGTAGTCCCTCAAATCTTATGATCCTTGGTTGTTAGGAAATCACATACCAGCTCACTGTTCTGTGTGCACATGTGAGGCTCATTGACTGAGGGAGTCACTACAGAATTATGGAGCAGTGAGTCAACGTTTTTATGAAGGTATCCCTGAATTCTGCAGGTCTTTTCCTTAAAATCCTTTAATTTCTCTATGTAAGGATCTTCCAAATATCCCCCTTGGGATTATAAGCCTGGCTGTGGCCTTCTGGAGGTTAGGCTGAAGAGGAGGCTAGGAGAGTATGAACATCAGACTTTTGCCAACAGCCCCTCTGTCCTGTCTTCTGTGCCTTGGGTCCCTGGCCCTGAGGTTTCTTGGTTCAGTTTTTTTAGATACTATCTGGGGGTGGAAGGTAATGATAACAGAAAGACCTAAGGAGCAAACTGTGCATTACATTGACTTTTGATCCACTGTTGACCTTATGCCAGTACCTTCTACGGGTCCCATGCCTCCAATTCCTGAACCTTCCCAGAGTTCTGAAGAATGACTAGCTTATTTCTCATTGGGTTGCCTCTTATGAGCACAAAGAATCTAGCCTTTTCTGTTCTGCTTAAAATGTTTATATGCTTAAAATATTTGAGTGCTTAGAATTCCTCCAATAGCTTGCATATAGCAGATATTTGTTGACATTGTTGTCCACTGTTGTCCTCTTTGCTATTCTGTTCATTCTTGTAGGTTTATGCTTTTGTATTCTTTTATTGACACAGAAGTGTGTTTTCAGAAGAGAGTGGAGATAAATATATATAAATATATATATTCAATGTCTCACATTTAAGTGAATATAAAATTTTAAATTGATTGAAGATTACTTCTGAGATATTGCTTGTTTTTTTAAAAGATGTTAGACCTTAACACATTAATAAGTAAAATCAGAGTTGGAATTTATAAACCATATTAACATAGCATTTATTTCACTGTTGATACCTGCAGAGACTGAGTGTTCCTTTATAAACTAAACCAATAGTATATGAAAGTTGAATGTGTCACCAGGTTAAGACCAGGGCCAGGATTTGTCATTTTCAGTTTTGTATTGTCCATTCTCCTAGGACTTAGCGCAGACTTTTGCAAATGAACTTAAAAACAACATCAACAAAAACAATGAATTAATAGAGCTGCAGTTTTCTTCTTTCCTTCTATAAACCTTTTAATGATCACCATTTAAGTGCAACAAACTGCTGTATGAGCTGGAGAGATCATGGTGAATGA